>NC_090265.1:1138672362-1138994148 GCF_040414725.1 Anabrus simplex
TGTGGCTATGGGTTTATTGGTTGTATTTGAATTAGAGGTACTAGCGGCGGGGGGAAGGGAGGGGGGTATATTAGCTGTAGGGGAGGTGGGAACTCTAACTGATGTGAGGTTGAAGATTTTTAAGAATTTGTTGGTGAGGGAAGTTGATTCTCGTAATAAAATAAGAATCTGTTCATACAAGGGGCTTTTTTTATCAATAGTGTCATTTAGATTCTTATCTTTATTAAAATGTTGGTCGAGGAAAATAAATAAGGTTTCATATTCTGTCATGAGTTTGCTTTTATCGACTCTTTTTAGGATATGGAGGTCTTATTCTATTGTAGTGAATTTATGCCCGGTGTCCCTCATATGGTTGGCCATTGCGGAGAATTTGTTGTGTCTTTGGGCATTGTAATGCTCGGCGTATCTGGTAGAGAAGAAGAAATCTCTACTAAATTTACAATTATATAGGACTCATTTGACCATCTCTCAGAAATTAGACCCACTTGAATGGAGCTCATTTTTAAGGTACACTGACCTCCAACTATCTTACGTATTAGACAAGAAACAGAAAACCCTAAATCATAAATTACTTTGTCTTCAAGAAAACAAATGTAAAACTCCTGACCAAAATACAAACAACAAAGTGTCCCCTTCCCATTTGAGTAACATTCCCACTACAATCAACGTATCTAATGCAACCTTCTCTAACCAAGAATTAAATCTATTAGATAAAGGCATCAAACATAATTGGTCTAATCACAAAAAGGCAGAAGACATCATCACTACCATCGCTGAAACCGAAACTAATATCGATAAACAAATCCCAATTGATAAACAGAATGACGTACGATATGAAATAAAAAAGAAACTCCCAACTTTGATTAATGAGATAACATCTAATAATAACTACAACGTCTCGAAACAAATTCTAAACCTGAAATCCAAAATCCATAACAACAACGTAGTAATTACAAAAGCAGATAAGGGCAACACCATAGTAATAATGAACAAACAAGATTACATCAATAAAACTGAAACTTTTTTTTCAGACAATACCTATACCTTAATTAACAAAGATCCAACAAACAAAATACAGCGTAACTTAAAGAACCTTCTTAAAAATTCGAACTTCATTTTAAATGATCATGATTATCAGAAATGAACTGTAATGAACCCAAAATTACCTACAGTCAGATCACTGGACAAAATTCATAATAATGATGTCCCCATTCGGCCTATAATTAATAGTATCAATAGTCCTACCTATAAAACCTCTCAATTCCTACACAAATTCCTAAACACTTCAAATTTCACAACTCCAACCCCATAAAGAACTCGATCGAATTTTGTAATTCCCTAAATAAGTTCAGTCTACAACCAAACCACGTTTTATGTTCTTTTGACATCACCAACATGTATACTAATATCCCTATCAACAATACTATTAACATCATAAAAAACAATCTGTTGAAACAAAGCACATTGAGTAAAATCGAAATTGATGAATGGTTAAAATTACTTAATTTCATTTTAGAAAACAACTATTTTACCTTCAATAAGAAAATTTACAAACAAGAAGGTCTAGCGATGGGAGACCCGTTATCTGGTATACTAGCCGATATATACTTAGATACTCTCGAACATAGTAAGATTATTAATAACATCAACGGACTCTGTCTTTGGCATCGCTATGTTGATGATACCATAGCTATCATTGATAAACAAATCAACAACAGCAATTACATACTATCATTTCTCAACAACTTAGATAATAATATTAAATTCACTAAAGAAGATGAGTTCAATAACTCTTTGAACTTCTTAGATATCAAAATCACACGAGCATTGAACAAATTCGACTTCCAAATATACAGAAAACCCACCTTTTCTCCAACAACCATAAAAAATGATTCTTTACATCCCAACTCACATAAAAAAGCCACTTATCACAGTTTAATATATAGAGCATTAAAGATCCCTATGTCCTCTATTAATTTAAAGAAAGAATTACTATTCATCAAGGAAATAGCTAAATTCAATGGATTTAACACGAGTATGATTGATAAAATCATCAATAAAACCAAACTGAAACTAGCTACCAATTTAACTCCATTGAAACCCGTCAAACCAAAATACGCTAAATTCACGTTCACTAACCATAGCATTTACCCGATAACCAATTCATTAATGAAGCACAAAATAAAAATAGCCTACACAACAAAAAACACTAATCGTAATTTATTCTTCAATCACAACTCTATTAACATCACAGACAATAGTTACTCTGGATCAGGAATATACAGATTGAAATGATCTACATGTAATTTTTCTTATGTTGGCCAAACTGGCCGCAGCTTCTCTACCATATACGCCGAGCATTACAATGCCCAAAGACACAACAAATTCTCCGCAATGGCCAACCATATGAGGGACACCGGGCATAAATTCACCACAATAGAACAAGACCTCCATATCCTAAAAAGAGTCGATAAAAGCAAACTCATGACAGAATATGAAACCTTATTTATTTTCCTCGACCAACATTTTAATAAAGATAAGAATCTAAATGACACTATTGATAAAAAAAAAAGCCCCTTGTATGAACAGATTCTTATTTTATTACGAGAATCAACTTCCCTCACCAACAAATTCTTAATATGAAACCTTATTTATTTTCCTCGACCAACATTTTAATAAAGATAAGAATCTAAATGACACTATTGATAAAAAAAAAGCCCCTTGTATGAACAGATTCTTATTTTATTACGAGAATCAACTTCCCTCACCAACAAATTCTTAAAAATCTTCAACCTCACATCAATTAGAGTTCCCACCTCCCCTACAGCTAATATACCCCCCTCCCTTCCCCCCCGCCGCTAGTACCTCTAATTCAAATACAACCAATAAACCCATAGCCACACCCACCGTAACATCGCTCCCTCCAATAGCCTTACACCGTTACAACACGCGCAGTAATACACTCTCTTCCTTCCCTCCCACCAATAGCAGCCCCCCTACAATAGTTACGTCAACGCAAACAGATCCCCCTCCAGCACAAAACTTCAGTTATAACACACGTAGCAAGAAGTCTAATGTTGCAAATACTTCTAACTCATAATGTTACAAGCTATCTTTGTCACCGTCAAATGGTAAGTGCACACGATTCTACGTCAATATTTTTCAAATATCTTTTTACACAATTAACTCTACGTTTCTTGCTTCCTTTTACAGATTCCACTTTTATATGCTTTTTCAACTAGAATATCTACAAACTCACAATTTACAACATTTGAACATCACTTCAAATTTTGAGATGGTCCATAGTGATCCTATTTGAAACTGTTCTTCAACTTCTATTCACCAACTTCATATCCTCAACGTGTTCTACAACTTCACCATATGCATCTGACTTTCGTCTTTTATCTTCAAGATCATGATTAACTTCGGATCTCTCGACTAAATTTGACTTTTATTCTCTCTTCTTTACTTTGATTATATACGATTTTTCGCCATCGTCTAATTATAACCGCCAGACTATCAACTTTACTTTTATGCAATCTTACTACTTGTTGTATAACAATCTGTTAATTTATCCATTGTACTTATTTTAGCAGCCTTCTAATGTTAATTTTGTTAATACTTCCACTATTATATCTCATCACATTGTATTTTCAAACCATCATTGTTATTTTTAATGTTATTTTACTTCAAATCTCTTCAAGATTTTAAAATTCATTTCATTACTACATGTTATTTAGACGCTTATTTTTAATTTAAGGTTAAGACTATGGCTGATGATGCCTTCAGGGAAGGCGAAACATGTACCACTATTAGCTAACAAATTTATGTAAATCATCCAAGTCGATTTTGTATTGATTAGGTGGTCTAATAAATAACTTAATGTTATTATTTCAATCAGTACTACGGTGCCGATCTAAGAGTCCGAAGTTCCAGAGCTGGAATAACCAGGTCGCAAAATGCCGTGAACACTCCTCTGTCATTATTCCGTTAAATAAGCACACTACTCATTCCAATCAGTGCCTCAGAGTAGGGATAGAATAGCTCGAATGCTACGATGAACCAGTGTGTAACGTACCAGTAATATCAGAAAATGTATGAACCAGGGGAATGGCATGCTAAAGAAGAAAGTTATCTAACTTTCCAGCTACTTTCCGCCAATATACAGGCAGGCTGTTACACTCGGTACGACCAGGCGAGTTGACCGTGTGGTTAGGGACGCACAGCTGTGAGCTTACATCCGGGAGATAGTGGATTCGAATCCCACTGCCGGCATCCCTGAAGATGGTATTCCGTAGTTTCCCATTTCCACACCAGTCACACCAGGCTGTATCTTAATTAAAGCCAAAGCTGCTTCCTTCACACCCCTATTCCTTTCCTATCCCATCGTCGCCATAAGACCTATCCATGTTGGTGCGACGTGAAGCAAATTTAAAAAACCTCGGTACGCTGCAGTAATCCTTTCTATCGGGGTTGAGTGGAAACAGAAGAGAAAAAGCACATCACAACAAATAATGTTCAATGTAATGTTATTGCTGATCAAGTTTATGAGCTTTCTATATTGCAGGCCTTCACGTTAGTTTTCTTTCGACTATGTGATATTAGGGCGTCTTACAAAATTATTTATATCGCAGACTGTAATTCCTTATTCTCAGACTTTACATATTGATTTTCACTCAATTCTGTTTACCCATTTTCTCGTGACTCTGCGCTGATATGGACTTAGTAACAAAAATCCAAATTCATGAACATCTCTGTGATTATATGCGGTACGGTAACAATGTATAAGATATAAGTGATCGTAAATTAAATAACTTCTTACATAACTACTACTGACATACGACATAACTAATGTTAGTTATGTAGTATTTATCGATACGACCACTAATAACAATAATAACTTATTTGAGAATTACATTTCAGGCCTTCCCCTAAACTACTATTTCACTCAGTGTGAATAAAATTATTGATGGCCTAGATTATAGCGACTTATTCCCCGACTTTGTATACCAATTTCCGTGAAGATACGACCACTAATAACAAATATTTGAGAATAAAATTTCAGGCCTTCCCCTAACCTACCATTTCACTCAGCGTGAATAAAATAATTTGTAGCCCAGATTGTAGTGGTTCATCACCCGACTTTACATACCGATTTTCATTAAATCCTCTTCAGCCGTTTTCTTGTGATATATAGATGCATACATACATACATATATACAGACAGAAATTACGGAAAAGTAAAAAATGCATTTCCTTGTTACTTTGGACATGACCGATACAGAAATACCATTCTTTTCAAATTCTGAGCAATGTACAGACAAAACTCTTATTTAATATATACAGATACAGTATAACACCATCTGCAAACACAGTCCATTTGACCTCTCGGATCTAGGATACCTGCTATATCTTCCTGCAATCCTACAAGTTGAGCTTCAGAGGAATAACCTTCCCTAAACATGAACTGCCTTCTATTGAACCAGTTATTAATTTTACAAACATCTATATATACATATATATAAAAAATAAGAGTTTTGTCTATACATTACTCAGCATTTAAAAAGAATGGTATATCTGTATCGATCGTGTCCACAGTAACAAGAAACTGCACTTCTTCCTTTTCCGTAATTTCTGTATGTCTGTCTGTCTGTCTGTCTAGGTATGTATGTATGTATGTATGTATGTATATGCACCACAAGAAAACGGGTAAAGAAAATTTAATGAAAATTGGTATGTAAAATCTGGGAAAAAGCCACTACAATCTAGGCTATAAATCATTAAGTTCATGCTGAGCAAAACAGTAGTTTAGGGGAAGGCCTAAAAGTTAATTCTCAAATATTTGTGTTATTAATGGTCCTATCGATATATACTGCAGAATAATGTTATGTAGAATTAAATTTCAGATCATTTGTCTTAAATATTTTCACCGTACCGGCTATGATAACAGAGATATTAATGAATTTTGTATTTTTGTTGCTAAGTCCATATCAACGCCAGGTCACGAGAAAATGGGTAAACAGAATTTAATGAAAATCGGTATGTAGAGTTGGGGAATAAGAAACTACAGTCTAAGCTATAAACAATTGTATTCACCATGGATGAAATGGTAGTTTAGGGGAAGGCACCTAAAATTTAGTTCTTAAATACCTGTTATTGGTCCTAATCGAAAAGTACTACATAACAGAATTTATAGAGAATACAATTTCCAATCATTTATGTTTTATACAGTTTTACCATACCGACTATGATAAGTGGTATTTGAGAGTCGGAAGAAAACTAAATGTGAAGGCCTACAATATCGAAAGCTCATAAAACTGATCAACAATAACATTACGTTGACCATTGTTTGTTGTGATGTTCTTTGTCTCTAAGGCTGCCACTTATCTCCGATAAATGGGATTACTGCTGCGAACCAAGAATAACAGCCTACCTGAATACTGGCAGGAAATAGCAAGGGAGTTAGATAACTTTCCTCTCTAGCATATCGTCGCCACTCTGGCAAACTAGCGAAAGTGACAAACTGGGGAATCTGTAGTTCTGAAGTTTTGGTCTAGATTTTATTATTTATATATTGTCTACCCTCTGACAAAGTCTCACATCTGCAGCTCGTTCTGTATGGCTAACACATAAAACCAATCATTAAATATAAAAATTGATTTTACATGAGTAATCACAACTTCTTTCAGCTCTCCTAACATTTGGACAATTTGCAGATTCGTTAGTTTGCCAGAGTAGGGACGATATCATTCCTCTGGTTTAAACATTTTCTGATACTGCTGGTACGTAACACGCTGGTTCATCAGAGTATTCCAGCTATTCGATCCCCACCCTGATGCGCTGATTGAATTCATCAGTGTGCACATGTTGTATGTTGGGTATTCAGCCCGAAGGCCGATCTGATCCTCTACAGCTCCACCAACAGCTGTCATAGATAGCCTAGGTGTCACTGAAGAGGCATACTAGGGAAATGAGGAGTGAGGTAGTTTGCCGTTGCTTTCCTCACTAAGCCAGAAGTTGCTATAACATATCAGTCTGCCAAGCCCACTGAAATGCATGTACCAACTGACCCTATGAGCGATATTTTCACGCCACTGGCTACATAAGGAACGGTATTACTAGAATCGCTCGTACCTCAGCCACTTTCATATTGTCAAAGCCAAGGATGAGACAGAGAGGACAATGAAAAATAACAAATTTATTCTAGCCTACACCAAAAGACAAAGTGCACTGTAAACACTACATCCCACCAGCAAAGACAAGAGAGTGCACAATTAACAGAATAATGGCAGAGGTTCACTTATGACCTGGTCTAGAATTACAATTTTGGCCTATTCCGAATTATAGCTACACAATTCACTAAATAACTCAAAATTCAACCCTGAAATGAGACTTTTCTTAAGAAAAGTTTCTTCCTCTTCAGATTTATTAATTTCTACATTCATTTTATTCCAAATTAGCAGCCAAGGGGGGATTTCTCCTCTTGCTTGACGGAAAAATTAGTCTTCAAGTCCGATGGATCCCCCCACCCCCACACTGCAGTGAATTGAGATTTTCCAAATCATCGGGTACTCCTGGGAAACTGGGATTAAAATGGCATAGTTTATGCCCTGGGACACTCCATTCTTTGCCCCCACTCTCTCGCAAAAGTAAAAGTATGTTCACGGCTCACAGCTGTCTGTGGTCTGGTCATTCCAGCTCTGGAACTTTGGACTTTTAGATCGGCATTTGTACTACTGTTCGTTAAAAATGAGAAAATGTGGGGTTTTTTTTCCAAATAATCCGAGTATTTCATATGACAGCATTGCTTTTAATCGCAACATTCCTACTGGAGTCATTGTAATGACCTATGTTGATTTCAGTTGGGAAAACCACTAAGGCAGTCTTTTCACGGATGTAAAAAGGCAGGTGGAGAGGCAGAGTTTGTCATTATAATAAAAATTCACGAACTTGATTGTGATTGATGGCAGGAAAGAGAGCCTACCATTACAATGAAAATTCCCTAAACCATTTTTCAAATAAAAAAGATGTTTAGTGACTGCTATGTCGTGTTTCTAGGGTAACGTTAAGAGCTATGCAATTTATTATAAACCTACTCACAATGTGTACATTACCGAACATCGAATTCTGTATACAATGTAGAATTCCGTAGCGAAGCACGGGTACATCAGCTAGTGTCTAATATATCAGAAATAATGCTTTCCATAAGCTTACATGTAAAACATGTCAAACTGACTGGCCTGTAATTTTTGGCTTTATGTTTATCACCCTTCCCTTTATACACAGGGGCTATAGCAACTCTCCATTCATTTGGTATAGTTCTTTCATGCAAACGGTAATCAAATAAGTACTTCAGATATTGTACTGTATCCCAAGCCATTGTCTTTAGTAAATCCCCACAAATCTTATCAATTCCAGTTGCTTTTTTAGTTTTTTGTATCTTTGTTATCGTAGATGAATTTTAATATCTCATTAGTGTTAGTCACCTCTTCTATCTGGACACCTTCCTGGTAAACCTGATTTTGAATTTTTATTAAAATACTGTACCACACGCTTTATTTACAGTACTATAATAAAATTACTGTATACAGTATTCAGTTCAGTAGTAACAAAAAATTGTTTCATTGTTTCAAGTTACTTTGCACTTTGTTGAACAAAGCAATGAATGTACACCAGCTGATATATGGTTGATTAAACGGTGGCACGACATAGCTGCACGAAGAAAATTCAGAAGAAAATCACTGATTTTATACAATGAGTGACATTATGTAAATATTTTAATGTTAATACACAGAATGCACCTTTGCTTAACAGAGTTTACGCATTTATATTTCGACATATAAATTCCAAAAATATTTACCACGTCATCCGAAAAACGCGTCAACCGGTGGTTCCGCCCGCCTCTATTTCAGATATAAACGGGATTCTTCCATGCACTGCACCTAGGTGTAGTGTTAGATAAAAATGTAACCTGGAATCCACATATAGAAAGGAACATAACCTGGGCCAAGAACTTGCTGTATGCATGTAAAAGAGCCGTCGGGAAGACATGGGGCTTAAGACCATCAATGGTCATGTGGATATATACAATGATCATTAGACCATTGATGGCCTATGCTGCAAGCATCTGGTGGCAAAAAGAGGAAAAGTCAGTAGTAGATTGGATAGCCTACAGAGAACGGCATGCATAGCCATAACTGGAGCTATAAGAACTATGCCGACAGAAGCCTTGAATATTTTACTAGACCTCCCATCACTATGCAATTTCATAAAAGGACAGGCTAGAATGAGTTCATATAGATTGGCACAATCAGAGTGCTGGAATGCACAAAAACCCAATCTACGACACTGTAAAATTAACAGAATAATAACAAAGGAAGTTCTACACATGCCTTCTGATCATATGATACCAAAGTACAACTTTGAAAAACCGTATGGGACCCAGATAATAAAAGAAGATGACTGGAATATCAACAAATGGAATACTGAAAAAGAAGATATAGTGTGGTGGACTGATGGCTCAAAGACTGTGGATGGCACAGGAGGAGGGATCAACGGGGAAAGACCAGAGAGATCAATCCAGATGAGCCTGGGCAAACACACTACAGTCTTTCAAGCGGAAGTGATAGCTATCACAACATGTCTTGAAGAAAATCTGAAAATGAACAATACGAATAAGAACATTTTCATTTTTACGGATAGCCAAGCGGCTATTACAGCACTAGAAGCAGTCCGGATAATACCCAAAATTGTCTGGTACTACCATTCACTTCTCCTGAAACTCTCAAAGTACAACAATGTCAAAATGATATGGGTACCAGGGCATACAGGTATAGAAGGAAAGGAAAAGGCAGATAAACTGGCCAGGAAAGGGGCAGAAACACATTTTGTAGGCCCAGAACCTGTATGTGGGATTTCCTATGCACAAGCCGGACACTGCATAGGAAATGGGTACAAAAGACATAAATGGAGAAATGGAAAAATACTCCAGGATGCAAGCTTGCAAAGGAACTGCTAAAAGGACCAAACAAGAAGCATACTAAAGAACCGTTGAAACTCCGCAGAGAAAATATAAGATGGGGAGTAGGACTGCTGACAGGACACTGCCATCTGAAAAAATACCTACATAGAATGGAGTAATAAGAGACAATAAATGTAGGAATTACAATGAAGCAGAGGAATCAGATGAACACACACTTTTCGAATGTGAGGCGCTGGAAAAAATACTCCAGGATGCAAGCTTGCAAAGGAACTGATAAAAGAAACAAACAAGAAGCATACTCAAGACCTATCGTGTCCAACCAGTATCAAGAGTATCATCTGAGTGGCGTACTGTCCGTGTACTCTAGGACTCCACTCCACTCTAGGACTGCCAGGTGAAGAGAGAGAGAAAAAAAATCCAACAAGACTCAATAAGAACAACCTGCAGCTTTGTGAAGGGAGCAGGTATATCTAGGTTACGTGGGAATGAAGGAAAAACATGGTAGCAAAAGATCCTTGAGGTCGATGCTAATTAGGAACTAATATTTAGAGGCCCCATGAAGAAAAGAAGAAGACAGTCTGGGGATTTCCCAGCCAGCCCGATGACATGCCACAGTCTCTCCTTTATTGCTCTCTTTGTCCTAGTTTCCCCATGAGCCTTCTGGAACAGGAAAAGAGAAACTTCCCTCTCTAGCCTGATCACAAAGATTCTAGTACTCCCATCATCACATTATGAAAAGGAGGCTAGGCGCAAAATGGGCAGTTGAGTAGTTGAAGTGTGACAGCAGTAGTGCTGGCTGTCTTTCGTGTCCAATCAGTGTCAGAGTGTCATCTACTGAGTGGCGTATTGTCCGTGTACACTAGGCACACCGACGAAGAGTGAATGACTGGAGCTGGACGGCAGCAATGCTGGTTGTTTTTCAGTGTCCCACCGGAGTCAGATTATTGTCGTGTACTGAGCAGAGTACGTATGTACTGCCTTGCAGTACTATGGATGTATTCCCACAGATGTGAGTAGAGCGGTGCAGTTATGTTGTGAGAAACGTTATAGTGCTGGTTAGCATTGTTGAGCTGTTGCTCTTTAGTTGTCAGTGTTAAGTGGTTCACTGTGTGGAATGAATACATAAATTGTCTGTGTTGACTGTGTGAAGGGCGGACGCCCTCTGCAGTAGACCCGAGGAACAGTGATTGTGTGTTATGGCCAGAAGCCTTGCGTTCATATCTGTCGGCGTGCAGTTGCTGCGTGCGTTGTAAGTCAGGATTACCACCTTCCAGATAATACGGGCAAGTCAGACTAGCTACTGTGAGGAAGACAGGGACTTTGTAAATAGACATTTACTAATGGAGTGTGGTCATTCATCGTTTAATATAATTGTGTGCGAGTACGTACTAATTGGGTCATCCTCAATTTAGATTAATAAGACACATAATGTTTTATTAATAACAATACTATCCATAAGCATCAGCAAGACAAAATTACATGTAGTAATGAAATAAATTATGGTAGAAAATGAGATAGTTAATGACCAAAAAAAAAAAAAAAAAAAGCAGCCGATGAGTCAATGCATATAACATATGAAGTTGGCTAAACCTACTCTCCACTAAAATTAGCTGAAAAATAAATTGATAGATGTCACTTGTGTTAAGTACCAGTTAAAATTTCATGTATTTCCTGTGTGTTTCAACATGTATAGTATATAGCCTCCCGTGAAGTATGTGTAATGCTGAATACTGAACTTGTCTGTTGAAACTAATTTCTAAAAGGCCACTTGAATTCTCCTCAAGAACTTACTTATATTTCTCTTAAAAAATTAAACAAGGATATTAAATTATGATGATGATGATGATGATGATGATGATGACGATGCTTGTTTAAAGGGCCTAACATCGGTCATCGGCCCCGGGATATTCAATATTATGACAATTAGCAAAAAGCAAGTCAAATTCCAACCCATTGTTTCTAAGAGTACAACAAATTTGTTTACATATGAAGGTCTTGTGGGGAAATGATAAAACTCGGGGACCAGCAGTCCATGCATTTGCATGTTTTTCCTTAGGGGTTAAAAAACGTATGCTTATACATTATGTGTACATATGATGGATTTTTCAGTTATTTGAACATGATTTTATAGTGCATAAACTACACAATGGAGCCTCCGTGGCTCAGACGGCAGCGCGTCAGCCTCTCACCTCTGGATACCGTGGTTCAAATCCCGGTCACTCCATGTGAGATTTGCAGAGGCGGGACAGGTTTTTCTCCGGGTACTCCGGTTTTCCCTGTCATCTTTCATTCCAGCAACACTCTCCATTCTCATTTCATTGCATCTATCATTCACTAATAAATCACTTTGGGAGTGGCGACCCCATCGTACTAACAGTCTATATCTGCTTCATTCATTACATCCCTGACCCGGTCAATGACTGGAAAACAGGTTGTAGGTTTTCATTTTCAAACTGCACAATATTTTAATAAATATATCATATTTTAGTGTCTGTATGACATACATTAACCATTTTCAGGCTATTTACTTTGCCACTGATGCTTTTACGGCCCGTACTTATAGACATGATACTGTATAGGCTTTTGGGCTTATGCCGTGTCAAGAAAATAAGGTGAAATTCTTTACGTTTCGCAGAGAACTGTGCTCTGCGTCTTCAGAAGAAACCTCGACTGTCCAAGGGAAAGGCTTCTTAAACAATGACTCTTTAAAATTTAGACATAATAGAAGTGGAAATGGTAGGTTCATTCGTCACCAGATGGCTCCCAGGACGTGGCACAACGCTAGTGTTCAAAGCGGAAGCTGACCGAACCATCAGAATCAGTCTAAGAGGTTCACATAACGTGTGTACGTAACATATGATATTGACAGGTGTATGACACATACACAAGCCCGGAATGAAACATCTGGCGACGAGGAACGTACAAATTTGGAAAACACCGAGACGAAATAACAAAAGTGAAAGGACAGAGAAGGGAACTACCTACGTAAATTCTTAATAGCTGGCAACCAGGTATAACTTAATTGATAGCCAGTGTCGCTGTTGAAACTGATAGGATTTCTACGTATTTCCACAGCTTCCCGTATAATCCTGGACCTGAAGTGTCTAGTGTGGGTAAGAGCTCGAGCATCTTGGAACATGACATCAGGACCCGACGACAGAGCGTGCTCAGCCATTGCAGATTTGTCTGGTTGGTTGAGACGAATATTACGTTCATGTTCTTTCATACAGGTACCAACGGACCGGCATGTTTGGCCAATGTATACCTTTCCACAAATACAGGGAATTTCGTATACCCCACGATGTAAAAGTGGGGACAATTCGTCCTCGATTTTACTCAGACTGTGAGCAATTTTAGTGGCAGTGCTAAACACGGTTTTTATATTGTGTTTGCGGAGGACCTTGGCACTGGAAAATTCTAAATTCCCATGGAGGGAATTAGATATTTTTCACCAATAGAGCATGTCAAATATGTCATAAACATATCAGATATAAGGCTTTTCAGGTGTTTGCTCTATTAACCAGCGTTTTGTCATAGGTCTGACACTAGACTCATCATCTGATATGTTTTTGACATTTTTGACATGCTCTATTGGTGAAAAATATCTAATTCCCTCCATGGGAATTTAGAATTTTCCATTCGGAATAGCTAGGCGGGCAGTAATTCCATTGTGGAGATTTATCTCCCATATGCAGTTATCAGACTGTGCCTCTTATAAGGGCTTCTGGTAAGTTCACCTGCATACACCCCAGCGTCGGTGGGTAGGGTCTGACACATCCCACTCTGATGAGTCTAGTGTCAGACCTAAGACGAAACGCTGGTTAATACAGCAAATGCCTGAAAAGCCTTACATCTGATATGTTTCTGACATATTTGACATTACTAGAGTTCTCACCCGCTCTTGTTGCATTCTGGTTTTGTACCGTAGTTTCGAGTGGCACTATCACTTCGGAACTGAAATTGGAATCACATTCACCACTGTCAGTGTAAGTGTTTTCACTCTCCAGAGAATCATTTCCACTTTCAACATCACTATTTTCATGCAAGTTATGAATAGCCTCATTCATGCCACAATTGGCTGCTGCCAGGATTGTTTACAAGTAGCAGAAAACTGAGTCATTTTCTGCATTTCAGCTCAGAGTTACTTTTTACAGGGAGAAAATAGTTTCAGGTATCATATGACATCTATTGGGTAGACTGCTAAACAAATAGAATAAACCACTCTGACCAGCTAACCACGATAATGAACTTATAAATGTTCCGTGCACCAGGACGGAAGTCATGAAATGAAATGGCGTATGGCTTTTAGTGCCGGGAGTGTCCGAAGACATGTTCGGCTCACCAGGTGCAGATCTTTTGATTTGACTCCCGTAGGCGACCTGTGCGTCGTGATGAGGATGAAATGATGATGAGGACAACACATACACCCAGCCCCAGTGCTAGCGAAATTAACCAATGATGGTTAAAATTCCCCACCCTGCCGTGAATCAAGCCCGGGACCCCTGTGACCAAAGGCCAGCACGCTAACCATTTAGCCATGGAGCTGGACAAAAAGTACAGGGTCTTTTTTATGGCTTGCTCTGTGTGTCAGGGAAACACGCACGGAAGGCGATAGCCGGGCGACTCATTTGCCGAGAGATATATTGCTGTGAGTGGTGCTGCAAAGCCAGCTAAAAAAGACCCTGTATATTACTGCCTTAAGACTGCAGGACGGAAGGTTTCTTCAAAGTATGGCAATGGGTTAAAAAGTGCATTGAATTTGATACGAAATTTATACACACCACCTGTTCATTGACTTCCAATAGGCATATACGAGTTCTGATAGAGGTTGTCTGTATATAGCAATGCAGGAGTTTTATATTCTTTAAAAACCAGATTAATAAAAACTATCATGGTAAATATTCTATCTCAAATTAAGATTTAAATTATGTTGCCAAACCATGTAACAACTATAGAGATGTGAAAATTATTAGATTGAGAAGACTGAAAATTACCTTTCTGATTTGTGACATGGGACTTGGAGTTAAACACTGATCTAACTGAATTTTGTGACATGTCAAAAGTTTGAAATATTGTGGTGAAATATATCTTCCCTGATGTCTCCTGATCACCCTATTTCCTCAATTTCCAAAGAGTAGGATACCAACTGCGCAAATGGCCCTAATACAAAATTATATAACTATTTAAGAAAGGAGGAATATCCCAGAAAGAATGTAATTCCTATGTTTTAAAACATGCTACAGGAATTTCACAACAATGAACATAAACGGCTGATGAAAGGGTCTAAGTGTATCATCTCTGATATAATTCCTATAAAGCAAAATTTCTCTAATTTATTTTAAACAGATAATTTCAATAAGAGGAAGAACATGAAAGTTTGTCACTACACTGCAAAACATGTTTCTTGTAAAGAGAAGAAAGTACTGGTAACAAAAATATATTACACTGGAGATGAACCTCAGATTCGAATAATATTCACATCTCCGTACCAATGAAGAAGTTCGACAAAAAGATTCGCTGGCCTGTGTTCTGTTCAAAATTGCATTACAGAAGGCGGTTCAAGATTCTGGTATTAACAAATCAGTCCATATTTAAGCAAATGTGGATGATATTGATACCACAGCTCAAGAGCTATGAAAGAGGCCTTTACTAACCTGGAAAAGGCAGCAGGTTGAATCAATCTGTATAACAATGAAGACTAAAATACAAATTTTAAGTCATACATAATTTCACATACTTGAGATCAGAGATAAATTGTAAAAATCCATAAAAGGACTATCTGCCCAAATATATGCTTTTATGGCCTTATAAAACACCTGAAGTCTTGATTACTGAAGAGAATAAAAAAATTATCTACAAGGTCCTAGTAAGACCTAGGGCTGGGCAGAGAGAACAGTCAGTTGTTCCGGAACATTAGGAGCTTGAGGTGGAGTGTTTCTGTACAGTGTGCCGGCACACAGTACTGTAACTGCGCGGTAGAGAGAATTTCATGAGACAACATGACAAGCTCCGCATCAGCAGGAATGTGCTGCTGTACCGGACGTGCTGTGTGTAATTATGGCCAGCGTAAAGCTGCACGGAACGTGAAGGAACTGTAGGAACACTGAAATTTGTGCCCAATAATAACGTTTAAAGGCTGCTTTTAGGTGAAGATTTTTCAGTCAATATGAAATACACATAACACGGTTACAATGGCAGTACAGGTGTTTAAAAGTAACTTATCCAAAGATATTTTCACCAGTTGAATGTATCAGCCAATATATGAGTAATTAGGGCCAGGATAGAACTTCACTATGGGAATCAATATCTATATCACGTGAAAAGCAGTTGGAACGCTGAAACAGGCACCCAGAAAATCATGCCTAAATGTTTTAAGGATAAGAATGTTTCCATTCATTCTGAAATACACCTGTCACAATTAAACTGGCAGTAGATGTGTTTACAAATGTCACTATGTTATTTTCACCAATTATACTCGCACAGTTGAAGAAAGATTCGCCAGTATTCTATTTTTGTACACAATATACAAGCAGAACACAAAAATTAAAATTAAAAAAAACATACAAGCAAGACACGAAGATAAAAATTAAAGACTATACACAAGCGGAACAGGTGATAAAAATTAAAATTAGGCCTATAGAAGCAGAACACGAAAATAAAAATTGTGGGATGTTCAAGTTTCAAATGTCTCGTCACTGTGCGGGATGAAGATCTCTTTGCAGACAAAATAGAAGAACATAAATTGCATTTCAGTCTGTCCGGTTTTATTCTAGTAAAAAAGCCATAAACAGGATTCCGGTGTGACATTATTCCAAGTTTACTGTCTTTCCTACGGTATATATTACTAGGCTTCAATGAAAACACTCTTACAAAACAGAGAGCATAAAGTTATCCACATGTACCAAAGGCCAGTTGCCGGTACAACAGAACAAAGAGGATACGAGAGAACACGGAACACTGCAGCACATGGTGCCATACCGCCGGTATCAACAATCAGATAGTGGGCGAAGGGTAGTGCATATTGGCGCTTCTGATGGGACAGCGAGTCACTGTCTCGGTCTGGCTTGAAAATTTTTCGAAACAACTGACGCTCTGTGTTCTGGAACAGCGGAACATAACTGTGCACCAGCAGTGTGCCGAAACAAGGACAGTGCCCAACTCTAGTAAGATCTCCACTAACATACGGCTCTGAAACATGGCCTTTGTCAAAATCTGATGGGCAACTTGGTATCTTTGGGAGAAGAATTTTCACATGCATTTTTAGACGAGCAGAAGAAAAAGGAATATGGAAAAGATGATATAACCATCATGAGATTAACAGGCTATTTAATGAACCCGACATTGTTCAAGTCATCAAGATCAAAAGGCTAGAAGAAAGAGGTAGTCTTGTTTATCAAAAATGTGCGGATTTAGTTCAATGGTCTGTTAAGATTCCCTTCTTTCTAGGTGTCCAAGAATTGTATTGTTCATAATAATAGTAATAATGTTTTTACCTTCCAAAAAATACTTTTGTTGTTTTCAGAGACACCACGATGCCAGAATTTGGTCCTACAGGAGTTCTTTCGTGTGCTAGTAAATCTACCAGGCTGGCATATTTGAGCATCTTCAAATACCACAACACTGAACAGAAATCGAACCCACCAACCTGAGCTCAGAACGTAAGCGCTCTACCGACTCAGCCTAGCAATTGGATATCACACACCACCAACAATAACAACAACAACAAAACAACCACCACCACCACCACCACCACCACCACCACCACCACCACCACCACCACCACCACCACCACCTGTGGTTTTGGGGATTTATTTGTAGAATTTTGCATTGGATGTAGGGTAATGTCACTCATTTTATTATACTAACATCTTAAATTTTGACTTATACTGTATCATTATTGTGAAATGTGATTGAGCTCTATTCATCCTACAGTTATTCAATTATCCCTTATAAAATATTAATCATCTTATTTTATCTAATAATTGATTTAAAAGGAGTGTAAAATTAACTTCCATGTATTTATGGAATAAAATCCAACCCATCCTTCAATTAACTTGCAAACACTGTTCAATGACATTTATCCAATAGTCAGCAAAAATCCCTATTTTGCTGTTGTCCTGAGTCCTTCCACAAGCATTCCCATCCAACTTCTTCTAAGTGAAATATGTGGGCAAGTATACCACCAGACACAATGCTTGCTGCAAAATGGCTCTTTACTGCTAACATATGAGTAACAACACAGTAAAGGTTTCCACCTACTCAATACAAAATATATTCACAATATTTTAAAATTACATGGAACTAGTTTCGACCCATCTAGGGGTCATCATCAGCCACATCAAAGCAAAGATCACTCTTGACGAAATCCTAAGAACATGTTAATTTTAACAGTAAGATTATTATGGAATAACAAGTGAATGTGGTAAATGAAAAGAGATGTTAGTATGGGACAGGTGAGTAATAGCTAATAAATATAGAAGGAATATACATAAGAAGTTTGGAACAAAGTATAAAAGGGGGCTTAGTGTTGTAAAAATTATATAATCATGGAAAACAGTAAGTCCTTATAATGAAGAATGCAATGTGAAATGAGACATATAAAATTATATATGGCTTAGGAAGAGTAGAGGTGGTTTAGGAGGGGAAGAGGGCTCAAGGTGGGGCTGAAGGGCACGGGAGAAAGGGTAATTGTCTCGGAAAAGTACCTTTGATTAAATTTAGGATTGAGTTTTGGTTGGCTGCATTATTGTTTCTGAGGAAAGTGATAAATAGATCGAAGAGTATGTTGGGTTTCTCTGAGATTTCATTGAGATTGTGACTGGCGTTAAAGTATTGGTCTAGGTGTATGTAGTGATTTTCCATTATGTCGAGTAAAGGGCCCTTGTTTGCTAATACGAGGATGTCAATGTCTTGTTCGATATTGCTGAAATTATGGTTATAATCTTGCATGTGTTGGCCGATGACTGAAAACTTGTATTTTATTGCGAATGTGTGCTCGTGGTATCTGATATTGAAGTTTCTACCGGTTTGCCCGATGTAGGTTTTTCCACAGGTGTTACATTTGATCTTATAAACTCCTGATTTTAAAAAAGTGCTGGTCCTGTTGATGTGTGAGGTATTGTGTAAAACGTTCATGTTCTTATAGTTGGTTTTGAAGGCTATTTTAACGCCTTGTTTCTTAAAGATATTGGTTAACTTGTAGATATCATTGTTGAACGTGAAGGTGCAAAATGTTAGAGGTTTAGTTGGGTTTTTTTTCCTTTGAAGGTAGTTTTTGGGCGATATTTATGTTTATTGATTATCCTTTCTATAAAACGGTTGCTGAAGCCGTTGAATTTTGCGATTCCGCGGATTGTGTTGAGTTCGTTCTTTAGATCTTTCTTGGACATAGGTATGCTGAAGGCTCGGTGAACTAGGCTGTTGTATGTGGCTCGTTTGTGGGACTGGGGGTGCACTGAATCTTGACGAATGGTGGAGGCTGTTTGAGTGGGTTTTCTGAATATTTTATAAATGAAAGAATCTGAGTTTCTAGTGATGGTTAGATATAGAAAGTTGATTTTTAGATTTGATTCAGATTCTAGTGTGAATTTGATATGAGGATCAATATTGTTGAGTCTTAAGAGGGTGGTGGATGCGTTAACTGATTTCTCATTCATGATTACAAAGACATCGTCAACATATCTGGCCCAAAAGAGAATGTTTTCAAATTCATTCTTTACTGCTAGATGATATTTCCAGCTCTACTGTATTCAGCAAAATACAGTAATAGGTAGGCGTATGTGATATTGTTTTTATTGTTGTTAATTTGACGGCTACGTGTACCCTATGGCCAATACATTCACAGTTGCAAGCCTTGAACTACCTCGGTAAGCAAATAAGTGTTGTCAATCAGTGATAAATATATATATTTCTGACTGAAGATACATTTTTTCATTCCAAGTCTTGTTGAAAGTCAGGCCTGAATAGCTGCATTCTTAAGCAGACCCTACACGGTCAGTAATACTGAGTCAATAATACTGATAGCACACACCAGTACTATAGCAACATTACATGATCATTATTATTGCCAATATTTTGGTCAGTACTAGTGCACTTGCTTCCCATTGTGGTATTCTCACTTCAAAAATAACAAGTCAATAATTGTCATTACGGAATGAGATTTATAGCATGCAATTGCGGTATTCTATCAAAATGGACCGTAAATGACGGGCATGTGTAGCTATCATATTAGCACTCAGCACGAAACGCAATGTTGAACGTCAACGGTGGGTTAAGGATTGGCTTAGGAAAAGGGAAGAGCATTCTCATATGAAGTTGTTTAGGGAAATATGATATACTGCAGCAGAAGATTATGAGAACTACCTCCGAATGAGCAAGGGAACTTTTGCGAAATTACTAGGAATGGTAGTCTTTTCTAATAAGGCAAAATGCAAATATGCGGACCGGTTTATTGGTGGCAAAGAGTTAGCGGTGACATTAAGGTATCTTGCGACTGGTAGAAAGATTTAATGATTTGAAGATTTAAAGTTTTCCGCTATACAGTAATGTCACCAGTTTCCATCAGTACAGCAGTTATGGAGACGTGAAGTATTATGCTATCGGTACGGTTATTCTGGCAGCATTTCATATAGCTCGATAAACTCTGCAATAGGCCTGCTTGGCAGTTTCACATGCACGTCTACTTGGCCTTGGTCAGAAACGCACTTGTCGCCTATCGCTGCTCCGTTAATACTGACAGAAATAATGACGAGCGCACTCACACGGTCAGTATAACTGTCAGTATCCCCACCACTCTACAGTACTGACGTCCGCAGATCAGGAAATCCGGATCTGCTTCAGTACTGGCCGCCACTCCATCATTCCAGTCCACACACGATGAGTATTACTGTCAATATGTTTTGGTACTGACAGTTTTATTGACCGAGTAGGGTCTGCTTTACATTTGAAGTTGTGCTGTTAAGCTAATAACGACATGTCCTATAAATCACTAAGAGTCCCAGGAGTCATCAAGAGTTCTTGAACTTTTTTTTTTACTTTACGTCGCACCGATACAGATAGATCTTATGGCAACGATGGGATAGGAAAGGTCTAGGAATGAGAAGGAAGCGGCCATGGCCTTAATTAAGTTACAATGGGAAACCACAGAAAACCATCTTCAGGGCTGCCAACAGCGAGGTTCGAACCCACTACCTCCCGGATGCAAGCTCACAGCTGCGCGCCCCTAACTGCATGGCCAACTCGCCTGCTTGAACTTTATCTTCAAAGAAGTTCTCAAACACAACTAAATAGACTAACTGTAGTTTCTCACATTTAGATATCTTTACAGGCTGAAGGACTAAGTAGGTATTCAATCCAGCAAACTTGGACAAAAACAGCTACTGGCTATTAGTTTAAAGAGGAAGGTGGCAATAGGGAAAGATTTTCTTCAAATTAAAAAGTTAAGGTAAGGGACCAAACCCTTCAGGATAATGAAGTTTTATGCGAAATCGGTTAACATGAACATATATGGGACCAAATGACCAACAAAATTAAGTTGCATTGTCCAAAATTGCCAACCATAAATATATCTCAAGTCTCCTCTAAAGAAAAACCTGAAAGGGTTCATTGGTTTCTTTTGATTGCCTTCTGAAAAAAAAAAAAAAAAACATATTCCTAGAAATCTTGAAAGAACCAGTACACTGGACAAAAAGTTGAATTGTTATACAATTGTAATAATCTCCACATTGTTTTAATTTTGTTTTGAACTTTAAAAAACATTCATAATCAAAATTGTCATTAATTCAGCACCAGGAAATGAGATTAGGTTTAACGTCATGCAAGAATTAGAACATGTACAAAGTTTTTGCTTTCTACCACAGATTAATACCGAAATTTACATACAGTACTCAGAATCAACAGCATCAGCTTTGCATAAGGAAGTTAAGACTTCAGTTGTCAGTAACAGCAGTATAAATAAATCAGGCAGAGAAATTTGTTCCACCTAACCAATAATTTTGATTTTGCCTTTAAAAATTTTAATTTTAAAGTTTGATTAATTTGAAGTGCATGGTTTGCAACTGCAGTGTGATTATTTCATACTAAAAAATATCTAGCAGTTAAACATAGTACTTTAAAGGTAACATTCTAAAACTTCACTTACCAGTTTTGCTGACTGGGCTGTTACCACATCAGGATACTGGATCAGTGCCTGGAAAGTATCTGTAACAAATGCAAAGATAATGGTATAGATTGCACTCTTCTAACATAGACTTAAATATATCACTCCAAATGAACTCTCCAACTTTATTGGCATAAATTCTGACTCAAATCACAAAACGAATCCAAGGTTATCAGTCAAATACGCCACCACTGTATGTCTACCACTCTGTCCCGTACCCTGATACGGGGTTGGTGATGTGGAGGGATGAAATTATACGACATGCTTTTATGGTCAGATGTCCTTCCTATGCAAACCTTAGTTGGAGAAGCTAATTAAGCATTTGTCTGGAAGTGAAACTGGGGAAAGCACAGAATACCACTCTGAGGAGAGAAGATGGTGGGATTCGAACTCACCGAGTCTCCTAAATTAGGATGGCCAGGCATCCTGTTTTTAACAGGAATGTGTTTCATTTTGTTATATGTCCATTTCTTAACGGGACACAAATGTTGCGTGAAGCAGCACCTGATCTTCCTAGTTCTATTACTAATCTTTCTTTTTCGTTTTTGGAGTCAATAATACTCAACAATTATATTTCTCCCTTATCTAGGGAAGAAGATAAGTTTCTAATGGCATTCAAAGACAGCATGCAGGATACTTACTATTTTTAGTAAAGGTGACGATCTTCATCACCTTGCCGAACCGAGTGAAGATCTGGAACAAAAGAGGCAAGTTAGTACAGTTTTGAAAAGCGCGCGCGTTGTGTGTGTGTGTGTGTGTGTGTGTGTGTGTGTAATGTGGATTAGTCTCTCTGGTCAGTGTGCACAAATGTATGGAACCCACAGGTTCAATATATGTAATAGACAAGGTAGGCCTACAACCCATTTTTTTCTATTCTGGAACGCAAGACACAACCTTCAGGTGACAAAATGTGCAGTGTAAGATAATGTTACCAGCACTCGGTATTCAAATGACAGAGCACTAACTTAAGTCTACCACCAAACAAGCAGTTGACTGAATGAACAGTGCAGAGGTCTTCCGTTCAGAGGACCCTGGGCTCAAGTACCGACCAGATCAGTGATTCTAACTCCACATGGTTCATTTCTCTGCCTTTGGGCGTTCATGTTAAGACTGCTAACAGTACGCATTTCTCTAATATCAGTGGCAGTAAAATTATCACCGCTTCACACATCAATTAGGTAGTGTTTGAGCCACAACCTGTTCCAATTTGGAATACAATTAGGTCAACAATTCAAACAATGAAATACATAGCCTGGTGACATGACAAGTTACCAACAAAAATAAACAGTATAACAGCACCTTGTAAGGCAGATCCTTCAAGGAGGGTGGGCAGCATTTGTCATATGTGAAACTTGAGAGGAAATCAATGTTTTCATCATGATAATTAGAAAAAAAACTGATAAAATACCAACTAGAAGAACCATAGAAAATCAAAAGGGAAATGTATTTGTCACTCACAGCAGAGCCCCATGTGTATGACAACAGGAGTGTGTGGACACCCACATTATTCAATACGTAAGAAAGCAAGTCAGTACCTTGATCACAACCTATTGAAACCTGATGAAAGAAAAAATTCCAAAATACACATTGGTTTCTTCACCACACCACCTGGTAAACGGCCGATCATTTTTGGCGTACTCACTTTCTTCAACACAGTAAGTCCTAAAAGAGTGAATAAATCCAATTTCCAGGATCAATTAGCACAAGAAAGAGTATTCACATCTAGTGGACACTTCCACTGACCAAGGTTCTAAGAAGTATACCATTTCCTTTGCAGACGAGACCCTAGTGTTGACTGTGTCTTCTGGTATGGACTAGATCAAATTTGTTACTTTCATTGACCTGTCTGTCTCATCCTTGCTTTTGATGATTAATGCAAGTTACTGAGGTATGCTATTCAGCCAGTCTCTGTTATGAACGGTATGAAAATGTTGCTCATAGGGTCGGCTGGTGCATGCATTTCAGTGGGCTTGGCAGACATGTAATAGCAACTTCTGGCTTGGTGAGAAAGGCAACGGTAAACAACCGCATTCTTCACTTCCGCAGAAGTCAAGACCGTTCGCGACAGCTGACGGCGGAGCAGCTGAGGATTAAACCAGCCTTCGGGTTGAATATTGAACATACATTACCAGAAAATGATGTTGTCACCAGTTTACACATATTGCAGAGCTTCCAACAGAGCAGAAGTTTCACTTTGTCCTACTACTAGCGATTACCAATAATTCCGCTTGGACGCTCTGACGCTATCGGGGCATTCTTTGGATACCTATGATTCAGTGGCGTAACGTTAGGGACTGTAAGACATGCAATGCAGGCCAGCCCAGGCCTTTGGGGCCCGCAGAATTCCCATTTAAAAAAATATTTTACAAATCGCTTCATGTCTCATTGACACAGAGAGCTAGGAGTGGGAAGAAAGCAGCCATGGCCTTAAGTTAGGAACCACCCCAGCATTTGCCTGGAGAAGAAGCGGGAAATCATAGAAAACCACTATAAGGATGGCTAAGATGGGAACTGAACCCCCCTCTACTCAGCTGACCTCTCGAGGCCAAGCACAACCCGTTCCGGTCCTCGTACTACTTTTCAAATTTTGTGGCAGATTCGAACCCTGGCCTGTGGGGTTGGCAAATAATCACACTAACCACTACACCACAGAGGCGGATCCCAGGAAGAAAAAAAAATTACCCAAATGGCATTCTGCACTCGAAGGGTGATGTGATAGAATGGGCCGAAAATATTGTTTCTACTATTATTCTTAAGTAGAGTAACTCCCAGGTGGGTGCTTCTGGCTCCAGTTTTCATCGGGTAGAATCAAGCACAGCCGTTTCTCGTAACACGGACGCCACGTTCTCTACAGAGAACTGCGCCCAAGTTGTTATAAGAAAAACCAATGCAAACTGGTACCAAAATATCATATTTTTGACCTGATTACTCCTATTACCGTTTAAGCTGCAAAATGATCATTTTAAAAAACAGAGAAAGGAACGGCATGCGAAATTGTATGATCCAAGACAGATTCCACGAACTCGGCCTCCAGAGCATCGAATGCTACATCCACTGATGTCAGTGAAATCGCCAATGCCTTTACATCCCTGAGTGTACACCGTATGGACCAGTTTCTTTAGACTCTAACGTGAGTACAGTAAAGTTTTAAAATTTTTTAAAAAGCAAACGATAGAAACATGGCCAGAAATCGAACTCCAGGCCCTCTGAACCGAAGAGCACTATGCTGCCAATTCAGCCAAGGAGCCAGACAAAGATATGTATACCGAGCTCGATAGCTGCAGTCGCTTAAATGCGGCCAGTATCCAGTATTCGGGAGATAGTAGGTTCGAACCCCACTGTCGGCAGCCCAGAAAATGGTTTTCCATGGTTTCCCATTTTCACACCAGGCAAATGCTGGGGCTGTACCTTAAGGCCACGGCCGCTTCCTTCCCACTCCCAGCCCTTCCCTGTCCCATCGTTGCCATAAGACCTATCTGTGTCGGCGCAAAAAAAAAAAAAAAAAAAAAAAAAAAAAGAAGATATGTATGATCGTTAATAGCGGTGGAGCGGTTAAGATTGAAAGTTCACATAATGTATAAATGCCATCACTCTTGTGCACTGTTCTTGTTACTTTCAGATTCTCAGCACAGCAGGAAGGTCTCTTTCTCAGCCTGTCAATCAGTGAACAGAACACAGTAGTTGACAGGACGTAAAATCAATGACATTACAACATTATTATTCTTTAATAGGGGTGGTACGTATAGCTTGTCAAATCCTTCAGCATACCAATCCTTTGTTTCTATACACCTTAGTAGCATAAATATATGACGTAAGACAAAAGTGTGTGTGTGTGTGAGAGCGAGAGAGAGAGAGAGAGAGTGTGTGTGTCATATGTACTCTTTTCCACACTACCCAGCGGCTAAAAATATGTATAGAAATACAAAAACTTCATGAAATTAGTATTTTAAATAGTGTTAGATACTTGCTAACAGTCACGAAACCGAAACCGAAATAGAATATAATTGAGAGTGAACCACTTGCGACAAGATCTAACTCAGAAGTGACAGGCCTGGCAACTTCAAGCAACACGAGGCGGCCAGCATGCTCATCTCCTTGGCAAAAGCAGTGAGCCCACTCCCGTTTCGATTGCAACCATATCTCCCACTTCCTTTTCCACACCTCAGCAGACAGTGAGTGAGGTTGTTTACTGTTGTCTGTCTCACCGAGCCAGAAGTAGCTATTACATATGTCTGCCAAGCCCATCTTCAGTTCAGCTGCAATAAGTATGATGATTGGCATGAAACAAGATGATCCATTTACTTAATTATTTATTACGTGTAACTAAATAAATGTTTGGCGATAAGCATGTGACAAAAACGTGCAAAACCTTTATGAAATCTTTTCCCCAAGAACAATTTTTGCACCAGAAGGAATGGAATTTCATTACCTATGATATATTTAAGAATTTGTACCAGAAGGAATGGAATACCATTACCTATGATATATTTTAGAAGACAATTCACACACATTAATGAATGACTAGTTGCCAATGAGGCTTTATCCCATATTGAGCCATGCTTATCAAATACCGTCTCAGCTGCTTTGAAATTTATTTTTAATCCAGACACCAAACTCTCATTTAAATTTAGAGGAATTTTGAATGTAATATGCACTGTTCAAATGCTGTGGAGCATAAAAACAACCAGTACAGGAGGAAACACACTACTGTACTGTCACCTCACGTCAGTTCACACGTACCGTGACGCACTGTTGATAAACTTAAGCATGATAGGTTAATACGGTTGTTTGATCTGTATTGACTAGTCTGAATCTATTACAGAACTATTTAAAATAGTTTTACTTGAATCCACCTCAAAATGTTTAAAAGTAAGTCTGTTTCTATTAGGAGATAGAATGTCTTTGTAGATGCTAAAGCTTCTTTCGACATGCATAGAAACCAGTGAGGCAAACCTTGTATTCACTTGGAATGGCAACTCTACAGATATGGTGAATTCACCAATGTCTGGATTCTTCTGAAGACTAGACTCAAGTTTGTCTTTTGCAAAGCCATCTAACTGCTGCCTCACGGAAGTAAAAATACCCCATTCTTTTTCTTTTTCCTTTTCCAGACCTTGTTCTTCTAATCGTTTAATTACTTCAGTCAGGTACTCGCAACTATGGACACAATATAGTTCTGTCTGCAAATTATGCAGTATTTTCTCTGATAACAGAAGTTGCTGTGCCTTGGAAATTGCACTTGCGTTGGCTGGATCCAAAGAAAGCACATACTCTCTAATTATCTCAAAATTCTTACACAACATAGCAGCACAATCAATCCATGACCCCAGCAAGTAATGACTGGGAAATTTGGAATGGGCAGGCCCGTGGTTTCCCTGTAGGCAACACACAACTCTGAATTTTTGAGTAGAATCTTCTTCAGGGCAGAGATGAATTGATTTGCAATGTCTTATTCATTCCTTATGGATTCACACACCCTGTGAAGGGCATGAACCTACCATGTCACATGCCTCAACTTAGGAAATAAAGGTTTCAATTGGTTAACAGCTGAAACCATGTATGGAGCTTGGTCTGTAACCACAAGAAGTAGTTTTCAAACTCTATACAAGTAGGCCAGAGTTTTTGGCAGAAATCCATAACTGATTGCATTACTGTACTGGCATTGGCTTTCTGCAGCACATACATTTTTAACAACATGGGCTTAACATTCTCCCCTGCTAAGGGTAAAACTAAAATATTCAAAACATATCGTTCCAGTGAGTCTACGGTTTAATCCAGAATGATTCCCACCTCGCAATCAGACACTTTCTCCTTGATTCATTGTATGGTTTCCTGGTAAACAGGCTCCATGTAGTTTTTCTGAAAGTACTCTCATTGGGCATCGAGATCTTTGTGGATTTTTCAATAATTCCCTTGAAGGCTGCAAGGTTCACCTTACTGAGTGGGATTCCTGCTTGTGTAAGAGCTGCACACAAATAGACATTTAATTCCTTCAAATTTTGGCCTTTTCAAGAACTGTGTTGAAACACATTTTGTAATAGAAGTTGCCACGATTTGTTTGCTTGAAAAGAGATTCATTTGATGCTTAGAGCTGGAAGTGTGTTGGTTGATGTGATCTAGTTTGTGTTTTTCATCTAACAAAATACTTGAATCAGAAATAGTAGATCGTATAACAGTTCCATCAGTGTCTATGAATTCTTGTTTGAATTCCTGAGCCAGAGCAATAAATTAGACACTGGACACCTTTGGCAGGTAAAATTGTGTATAATAATTCAATAATTTCAGCCTTGATGAGATTATGCAAGTAAATTGAATCCCTTCATCTATCCTATCTGACCTCCCTTGGTCCACTCTTATTCTTTTCCAACCCGACGGTATTCGTTGTCGAGGCCTGGGGAGCCTTTCATTCTCATGTCCTTTGTGGCCCTTGTCTTTCCTTGGCCTACACCATTTTTTGAAGTGTCGGGTACCTTCCATTCGTTCTCTGATTAGTGGTACATAGAGGATGGCTGCCTGGTTATACTTCCTCTTCAAACAATAATCATCACCACCACCACCACCTATTTAGCGTTACAAGTGAAGTACATTTGAAATCTTTCTGGAAGTTCAGTTAGCTTAATAAATTGTGATATTCTCACTTTTCTTCCCTTCGCATATTAGTTTCATATAGCCACTGTCTTTTGCAGCAGACAGTATCCATGGCAACAGAAACAGCACAGGCAATTTCAAGCTAATCAGAATCCGATGACATGGATGTACTATTCTATAACTTGCAGTCAGATGACACGTGAGCGTGAGGACAGTGTGTTTCCTGTCTTCATGCCACATGCAATGACATCATCAGCTCAGAGTGAGTTCACGTGAGGTGTGTTTCCGTCTGACTGTGCATGAGTGATTACCCCCCTTTCCGCCTCTCCTATTGTGCCGCCTGTTCAGTGCTCTCACGTTTCAGGCGGCCTAGAAGTACAGGCGAGCACACTGACCAATGAGAATGCCACATTCTTCTTTAATAACTCAAAAATATACGGCAAGAATGTTTGTCCTTTTAAAGACACCCTGCAAATCTACAATCCACGAGCTTTCGTCAGAATGCTTCAAGGTGTCAGTCTATTCAGCCGTTCTCTCAAAATTGATGTAGGGGCCGATGACCTAGATGTTAGGTACCTTTAAACAACAAGCATCATCATCATCAAAATCAATGTAACTAGTGGCGGATGTTGGCTCTAGACTCTGGAGGTTCAATACTGGAAATCGAAACACCGCTTACGGATGTCCTCGAGAAAGCTACAAAATTAAATTATAAATCATTCAACAATAACTTCAATTATACATTCACCTATGCAGACTGCTTATACATGAAGTCCATTCTTCTCTCTTTTATTGCAGCAAATTTGTCTATGATGGATTCGTTAAATTCCACCATATCCCTGACTAATTCCTTCTCAATCCAGAGCATTGCAAGAGCGATCAGTTTTTCCTCACTCACTGAACTATGTAAGAAAGTATTTATCCTCTTCAACGTTGAAAAACAACTTTCAGCTTGTGATGTCATCGGCACTGTTATGATGAGTTTCAGTAATTTTATTATTTCACTAAATGTGGTCCCCGAGTTATTTTGAAGCTCAAATTAAAGAAGGTGTAGCGCACCAGGCACAAATCAAAAATCTACTCTCATGTATAGAATTTCCAGTTCATCTAAGTTTATTTTGCTCAATAAAAGGATAACCTTGAGACACTTTCTTCAAGGTAACAAATGGGAACTGCCTTTCACCCTTTTGAAAACTATCAACATGAAACAGGTTCGCCCTAAGATGATGATTGAGGAACTGAAAACGCTCTGGGGCCTGGGGAATAATTGGGTCGCATATTTCCTTAGCTGCCACTTTCTTGGAGATGCATGTATCTGCATGTGGTCTTTTTACTGTATCATACGCATTGGAAAACGAGTCAATTTTACTGTATAACTTATTGGATGACACATTCAAAATTATAAATTGCCTAATTCGACTAGGCAATTGGTTGTATAAAATATCAACATCTGGCATTATTAAATAAAATACAGGCAGCTAAAACTGAAATGTAGGATGTTCTAGTTTAAGGCGCAATCCCCTTGCCAGTGATATTGTTTGTACCTCACCGGGACATTGTATTTCTTCCAGGCATTCAATGAGGTGGTCCTTGCACTTCAACAGTTTGTGATTTAAAGTTCCACCTAGTGTTAGAAGCATGTGGCACTCTCCTAATTATATCATAGCATTATTATGAAGGTTGGGGCAAAAGTCATGGCAAATATTTTTTCTTCTTGAAGATACCAGTCCGGTTGGAAAATGTGACATATAAAGACAAAAGGACAAGGTGTTTAACTACATGTGTCGACAATGAATAGCACTGAAATATCGTAACACACTAATTTATTACGGTAGTATACAGGGCAATATGGCCTTCCTGGTGCAAAAGAATGACAGCACAGTACACATAAAGTTGACATGACAAACCTGGGCCTAAAGATCCTCAAAGTAGTCCTCTACTACTGACACCACAGCTGCCAACGATGTGGGAGATGCTGAATACCATCTGCCTCAGCATTTGCCGCACCATGTGTGAATCGGGTCACCTGTTGGCGCACAGCATTAGGAATGTCTTCTCGTGTTGCAAACCGCCTACCACGTAGTGGTTCCTTAATCTTTCAAATCAGATCAGAGTCACAGGGTGAAATGTCGACAGAGTACGGTGGGTGCTCCAATTCTTCCAATCCCCAACGTCACAGTCTGCTTTATGTGGTTTTGCATTGTCGTGCAGGATTATTGCACTGCCCACAAGATCCGGACGTTTCTCCCGAATGCCACGTCGTACCTGTCGCACCAGAAAGTCCCTGTAGTACTGTGCAATCACTGTTCTGCCACGTGGAACAAAGTGGCAAACAATGACACCCCCTAACGTCATACATGACGATCACCATCAATTTGACTGGGGAAGGTGATGCTTGGTGATCCAGCATGTCGCCACTCCGTGGACTGACGTTTCAGTTCTGGTTCGTATGCCCTGGCCCAAAATTCATCGATGGCGATTATTCGTGACAAGAAATGAACGCCGTCCTGTTGCCAGCGTGAAAGGGTGGTTGGGGCATATTGCATAGCGCACCCACCTTTGAACTTCCGTCAGTGCATGCGCTACCCACTGCGATGAGATTTTGCGCAGTTGCGGCTCATTACACAATATCCTGTGGACGGTGCGTTTCTCGATGCCACTTGCCCTCTCTAACTCCAGTAGCGTCTGTCTTCATCCAGGAGCTGCTCGACGACAGCACGTGCCACGTCCGTCCGCACACTGACGGTCATACCGAAAGTTGCTCATCACTGGTAGACACACGACTTTGCTGAAACTTTCCTATCCACCGTGCTACTTTACGGTATGGTAAGACATTATTCCCAAGGGCTTCCACTAATTCACTGTGACATTCCATCGCATTTCTCCCTCAGAGAACGGCTATTTTGATGTAAGTGCGCTGCTCAACACAGGTTATGTCCATCTTGCACGACACTCACCAACTGACTGATTTCACAGCCCTCGCTGCGCTACTACCAGCCATCACAGAGCCATCTGTTGTTCTGCATACGCACTATGCCTGCAGAACTTCCACACGACACATATACATTTGTGATCCGTTCAGATATCTACAAGAAAAAAAAAATAGTTGCCATGACTTTTGCCCCAATCCCCGTATAAATATATACGTTGTCTGTTATTTATTAAAAAAACTGCTTTAGCAGTTGGTTTACTTGATCAAGACCAAGCAACCAGCCAGAAGAAACTTCGCAACATAGAAGTTGCTTCAGTTAGGTGTGAAACAAAGCTTCTGCGCATGTTCCGTATCCTGATATTCAACACGGCTCTGCTCAAGCTTACGTCTTACCTCCTGCATCCCCTTGCCAACTGTTCAGCACCACCTCTTCACCCCGCTCAACTGCCGCACATCTGTGGAAGTGCAGTCTCTGATATGCCCCGGCATATTTACTACTGTCTGCTGGGAACAATGTCGCATTAGAAGTTGCTTGGGCGCGTATTTCAAATGTGTTCCTAGCCGGGGGAATCAATAAATGGAACAATGTGTAAGCACAGAGAATGGAGGTTCATTCTAAGGGAGAAACCGCCACTGGATGTAACAAAAATCAGCCTAGTGTTTCCACTATTTTGAGGTCAGTTTCAAGGTCAAGGATGTTAGTAACATTCGGTGGTTTATAGAAGACTCCTATCAAAACTTTTTGACGGATAATTATGGTCTCAACAAACATATTCTGTACGTGGAATGGTGTCAGATGATAATTTACTAATTACTCTACATTTAGATGTTAACCTTAAAAAATAACAGCTGCTCAATATTTTTCCTGTGAAGCGATTCTTATTCTTGCTCAATATCTGTCCTGTATTCGAAAATATCTTTCTAGGGTCAAGTAATGTGGCCTGTGCGAACACAGTCTTCAATGCTGTCAAACTGTTAACAGCTTCAATGAATTTCTCGATAACCTGTCATACACTGCATGATAACAGTGAATGTCATAAATTTCAAGCACCAATCCTTTTTCTCAATTTTCGGAAGAAGAGCAACTTGTTAAAAAGGGCAATCTTCTGCAAAATCAGCAGATCTGGTAACACTGGTACACAGCAAATAACAGTTTACGTGGACTAGTTCGCGTTGTGGAACTACAAAAAAACGTGACAGAGTTCCCAGCTACTTTTTTTAGACACTCCCTCTTGCATAAGCCTTAAGAATATTACCTCTATACAAACCTTCAGCTAACGATACCGTATGGTAACATTAAGGATAATCACAGGTGATTACCAGACAACTAATCTAAAATAAATATGCATTAAGGAGTAGCTGACCATATTTCAACATCAAAAATACTAATACCTAAAAATGTCTCAAGAAGCATTTTCCGTTTTGCTTGAATACGAAATGTAATAGGCCAAAACAGATCGAGCACCGTCCTCAAAATTTTGTCTTAATAAATTGTAATATTAGTTAAGTATTAACGTTATATTCCATCAGTCGTTATTAAATGGACGTTTTCACTAGATCCGTCCTATACTTCACTCTAACAGCTTAACAGGACAATCACCAGGCGAGTTGGCCGTGCAGTTAGGGCCGCGCAGCTGTGAGCTTGAGCCCGGTCCGTGGTTTCCCAATTTCACACCAGGCAAATGCCCACGGCCACTTCCTTCCCACTCCTAGACCTTTCATATCCCATAGATGCCATAAGACCTACAAAAAAAAAAATCACCAATCATCTTACTGCAATGTTTCCCGCCGAAAAAGCCGACAAACAGCTTCTCCCTAACAAATGATTCATACGCCCCTCATGTTTAAGAGGGTGGTCCAAGGCTAAGCAGTCTGTCAGCTTGTTGCTAAAAGGGACCCAACATCTCTGTCATTGGCCCAAAAGCGGTCTATCATTCATACTGAATGAGGATGAAGTCTACACAAGCAAACACCACCTCTTGTAAAATACACGCACCAGTTTGCGAGCGATGGTGACTATCACTTCTTGAACTATGCGTCTAGATAAAAGCTCGTAACCTACCAGGTGCCACGAGAGCTATATCCATGACTAGTTTATAAAATCAACTGATTGGATACTTCCCTACTGAAGACCTTATGTAGGATGTAATTAAGGAAGGGCAAATAAAGCTTAACTCTTTCCTTCCTATTTTTATCTCAAATAGATTAAAGAGTTCACCCTTAAATTTAACTTGGGAAAAGATGTCTAATTATACCCAAGGACTTTTCAACAGCTAGCAAGTTCATTAGCTATCCACGAGCTACAGAATAATTCACCTTCTTCAAATGCATAATGCTGTCTTGTGGTTTTTCACTGAAGATTTTAAGATATATATTTGCTCTGCACACGAACACCCCTTCCTGAACCCTGCCTGACATTCACCTATCTGTTTTTCTAGATTGAAGTCTACGTTCCAAGGCTTGTGAGAGGATTTTATATGCTATCTGAAAACAAGGGAGAGGTCTGTCGTTGCTCAGGTTGGCAGGGTCTCCTTATATATGCAAAGGGTGGGCAAGTGCATTCTTCAAATCACTGTCACCCAATTCTTCTGTCACCCAAATAGGGCAAATAGTTCCTCTAGTTTATTCAAATTTTCACCAGCAAATCTGAATAGCTCTGCAGAAATTGAGTCCTTCCCCAGAGCTTTTTTTTTTTTTAGTTCCTAAATTATATCTTTAAATTCTTCTTTATTCGGTGGGACCGAATCGCTATACTCAGGAGGATCACAGTTCAGAAGTTTCTGAAAATAGCCGCAGTTTTTCCTATCATAAAGGATGTGTTTCCCGGGTTCATTTTTAAACCACAAATTTCCGGGAATGGATCCTTTGATTTTGCTCTTGAACTTTATTATTATTATTTAAACGGAGATATTTTGCCGCTGTTCTCCGTCATTTCTGAACTCGAGGCAGTCACCCTTGCTCAGTTTGGATTTGCCGGAAACTTAAGGCCGCGTTTATTTTATTTTATTTTATTTTTTCAGTGAAATTCCCAACCCCGTATCGCAGATACTCGAAGCCCGGCCGTCGGGAGAGGCCAGCAAACAAAGCCACTACAATTTCATGTCTCCCCTGTATTAGTAGAGCCCTACACGGTTACGCATATCCGGGGATTTATACGTGAAGTTAGTGTCTTTGCGGATACAAACTGTATGGCACTGCGGATAATTTTGCTGATAATTTCTAAATAATGATGTTTACTGATTTTTACTGAGGTATACTCTTGCTTTTACTTAGGCGACCCTTGACATTGGTATGGAAGAATGGTGATATATAGAGACTTGAGACCATAAAGCCGTAAATCTGACCTAAGCCTTACTGGCTCCTGTCCACAATTAGTGATAGAAAGGAACAAAGTTCAATACGCGGGTAGTTGTCGCAAGAGAAAATCCCTCATAAACCTGTGCCTGTAGGGGTTCTGGCGCCAGGTGTCAGGCCTATTGTATTATGTTAACAGATCTATCCCTTTCAATACCTTGGTTGTAATATACTGTAGGTAAATATTTATAATATCTGCTGATAACTATTTCTTTTCAAGCTGCTTTACGTCACACTGACGCAGATAGGTCTTATGGCGACGATAGGACAGGAAATAGCTAGGAATGGGAAGGAAGCGGCCGTGAGCTTAATTAAGGTACAGCCCTAGCATTTGCCTGGTGTGAAACTGGGAAACCACGGAACAACATCTTCAGGGCTGCTGACAGTGGGGTTTGAACCCACTATATCCCGAATACTGGCCGCACTAAACGACCCTTAACATTGGTATGGAGGAATGGTGATATATAGAGACTTGAGACCATAGAGCCGCTCGGTGCGGAAACCATTTGCAGATGCGGATAACCATTCGCGGATGCGGTTGTTATTTTGTTTATCCGCGCAGGGCTCTATTTATTAGACAACAGTCACATCCTTAGCTTTGATGATACGAAATTCAATGAGATACGAGCAATGCTAGTAATGCCATGCCTCACGCAGGCAATCCCTGTTACGAATCGTGTGAAAATCTCACTCATAGGGTCGTTGGGGAGTGCAGTTTAGCGGGCTCCGCAGACTGATATACAACAGCAATTTCTGGTCGGTGAGGAAAGCAACGGGAAACTACTTCACTCGCCATTTCCCTAGAATACCTCTTCCATGATGCCTACGCAATCTAAGACAGCTGACGGGGGAGGTATTGATCAAATCAGCCATCGGACTGAATCTCCCAACGTACATAATCAGTAGATCCCGCGCGTGCAAAATAATAGTGGGAATAAATAAGTAAATAAATAAATAAATAAATAAATAAATAAATAAATAAATAAATAAATAAATAAATAAAAGGGGCGCAAGAAACTTTGTTCCACGAGAGGGCGGGTGGGGGGGGGGGCAAAAAAAAAAGAATGCGGATCACTGATTTAGAGGGTTGGTGCATAGCGGTTCAGTCAAAAACTTTGAGTTTCGGAACATTCTTTAAGGAATTAACAAGGCATTCAAGAAACATCGGATGGTTACATATTTCGTTAAATCTTTGTTAGCTCACAAGCCAAGGCAAGCTCTGCAACAGCACGTGATGGTGTTAATCTGTATTAAAGAAAATCATCAATAAATTAATGCACGAATTACGTACCCATGACTGACAAGTAGGGCCAGGGTTTTTATGTAAATACGCAATCTTTCCCTTCACTTACACATAACAAAAAATTATAAATGCCCATGAATTAGAACCTTAGCTATTATATAATAACACTTTACCGTTACCTTTTTTTTACATTACATATTGCTTTACGTCGCACCGACACGGATAGGTCGTATGGCGACGAAGGGACAGGAACGGCCTAGGAGTGGGAACGAAGCGGCCGTGGCTATTTTAGGTACAGCCCCGGCATTTGCCTGGCGTGAAAATGAGAAAGCAAAGAAAACCACCTTCAGGGCTGCCAACAGTGGGGGTTCAAACACACTACCTCCCGAATACTGGATACTGGCCGCATTTAAGCGACTGCAGCTATCGAGCTCGGTTTTTATTGTTACATATTTTACGTATTTGATCAAAATGGCATTTTGTTTGCATTTTTACTTTCTAACGTAAAATTACATATTGTATCTCGCGCTGTAAAAGTATTGTTTCCCAAGTGAAATATACGGTAATTCAAAACAGTCTGTATGACTGTATTTGTTCACTAGAAACTGCTGTGAATGGGCCAGGGAACAATTCCAAGAAATATATTAGTGGAGACAGGGAATTGGAATTCACCTTGCCAGAGACTCAGCGGCTGAACTTGCGTTTATTTCGTTGTCCAGTGAGTGTCTGAGGCTCTACTTTTCATCCTGTTGTTCAGAAAGGCTGCTATATTTCCTCCCACCTAAAAATGGTTTTCCGTGGTTTCCCATTTTCACACCAGGCAAATGCTGGGGCTGTACCTTAACTAAGGCCACGGCCGCTTCCTTCCAACTCCTAGGCCTTTCCTATCCCATCGTCGCCATAAGACCTATCTGTGTCGGTGCGACGTAAAGCCCAAAGAAAAAAAAATATTTCCTCCCACTCCGCAAACAAAAAAGTGTCCCTAACAATACTTATTCTTGAGTTCGTACGTTTTTCCACGTGTCTCGCCTCCAGTAGCGTTAGTTAAAAGTCTAGGCTTACAATACAGTATATGATTCGTTCAAAACTGATGGAGCTGTGGTTCTCTGCCAGGTTTGTGTTAGGAAGATTACATGTTCAATGAAATCACAACTTATGTGTATAGTGCCCTGCAAACTAGGAATAAAGCATTAGAAACATCTAAAAACCGAATCCATCTATTTCAAATGCAACAGTCTTCACGTGCAAGGTGTAACGGTTCAAATCCCGTTACAAGATGATATCTGCATTTTTATTATTGTATGATTTTATCTGTACTTTATTATTATTATTATTATTATTATTATTATTATTATTATTATGTCAGTATTATTATTATGTTATCTGTGATATTGTACTATTATTGTAATTATCCGTTTTATTCAATTTTGCAATTGCCTGTTGCTTGCAAGATTGCACTTAGATGTATACATATATACGTATGTGTAGTATAACACTCAATAACTGTACAGTGAGAATTGTTGTATATATCAGGGATTAGATGTGACGTTGGGACATTGTGCAGGATTAGTGGCGATTCTGCCAAGTCATCGCCAAGCCATGGCTACGTCATCGTATTTATTTAGCAATGCGCGCACGGACTCAGTCGCCGCGGGGCGATTTCACCACTGTTTGTAATATCTGTCGCGTAGGTGGGAGTATGTCATTGTTATTTCTGGAGATTACGTAGCTGTGTCAACCAACGTCTATATAAGGTGGGTGCACATTGTAGCGTCAGTCATTACTTATACGGATGCAGTACAGTGAAGTAGTCTACTAGATCAAGAGGCCTTAGGTGGTCAGCCAACGAGTGTGAAGAGAGATGGCGAAAACTCAGTGAGCCATTAATTATTGGTCATTGAGAGAGTGAGACCAAATGGTTGGTCCGTCACTTAGTGGAAGACACGGACGCAAGGGCTTACCATGGAGTCAGAGAGGGCAACCCTGGACCTGCCAAGAGGTCATACCATATTGACTTACAAAGAAGTCAGATGATATGGAGAAGAAGCAGTCGCAAGGATGTATCACCACGTTAGGCGTGACACATCTACAGTAAACACCAGAGCAAAGGAATACGTCGTAATTACACTAAAAGTGTTGAAGGTACAGTCAAGTGAATCAGTAAGGGAAATATTTCGTATAAATTGTTAAATGTCCGGTCAAGAAGAATTCAAATTCATGCCTAGTTTCTTTCAGTTGCAATGTCATAATTTCATATTCTCATCTGTTTTATCGCAACAAGACTCACTATTTTTTTGATATATTATTTAAAGAATATATATTGTTCTATCAAACGAATTCATAGTTTCATTTCATTGACAGTAAAATATCTTAACCTCAAAATTAATGGGGAAACCGAACGCCAATCTCCTTTTCCCAGAACGTATATGGTATGCTGTCAAAAGTAAGCTTATTACCCCACACCCTAGAGATAGTCAAGAGTCTCATTCTATTATTGCTGTCCTGAGTGACAGCTGGCGCCCTTCAAATAACGTATGTGTAAGTAAGCAGGTAACAAGTAAGTGTGAGTACAAGGTTCGACGAGTGTGTAATTTATTTAATGAATGTTAATTTTCAGATTTTCCATTTTAAATGCAGATATTCAGATTTTCAAGTTAAAATGCAGATTTATATGTTTGTAAAGTTAGTCAAGCAGTTAGGAAAAGTAACAATGTGTCGACGCAACGTGGGACTCGAATAAATTCAGAATCTGTTCTGAATGACAGCATATCATAGGTTCATTTGGGAAGAGTACGCACATTTAAGCCAACGGAATTATTACCGGTAAATTTCAGGAGTGTAATTTTGTGATATATATTTGTATTTTGGGGATATGTCAAGGGATTTGAAGAGGGAAATTAATTTGAGATCGCGTACTATCACTAGTGAACCAAAGATGGACAAGGAAGACAATAACAAGTCATGTGACGACGAGGTCATTGCTTCTGCGGACATCCAAGGTGAAATTCAGAATAGGGAGCAGGTGAATACGATGAAAGCTTCTGAGGAAATTCAGGAAAGTGCAGAAATTGAGAAGCACACGAAACCCCAAAGGAAATCGCGGGGGGAGTGAACCAAAATTTTTTAAATTTGTTCATGGCCGATATGACCGAGCTCAGGAAACAAATGGACGAAATGAGTAGTAGTAGCGAAAACAGTCAGAAAAGAATGGAGGAAAAGATTGATAGTAGTAACGAAAATAGTAAGAAAGAGATGTAAGAAAATGGAAGAAATGATTGGTATTAGTAATGAAAATAATAAGAAACAAATGGAAGAATTAATTGGCAGTAATAAAGAAAATTGTAATACGATCATTAGTAATATAGATACTAAGATATTAGAGATAAATAATCAAACATCTAAGTTAGAAAGTAAGTCAAATGAAAAGTGTGTTGACCTTAGGGAAGAAATGGAGTCGAGTCGGAGCGAGCTTCATACTCAAATTGAGCATGTCAAAGGAACTTGTACAGAGAATATCGTAGAATTAAGTGATAAAAGTTCTAGTAATCGGGAAGAAATTCATGAGGTAGTCGAGAAGAGATTGGACAAGATTTGCAATGCAGTTGGGGAAGAGATGGGGAAACAGATTAGTAGAAATGAACAAATTGAAAGCAAACTTGTGGAGGTCACTGAACTACGGAACGAACAGGAAACGCTATCACAGCAGGTGAGAAAGAGAGAAGAAGAATTGCAGGAAGACGTGAGAATAGTGGAAGAGAATTCTGAGGGAGCAGCGGAAGAAGAAGAAGAATAATAATAATAAGAAAAAGTTGTAAACTGCCAGGAAGTGATACGGCAGAAAGGTAGAGGTAAGACTAGACGTGATAGTAGCGAGTGGTTTGTTCAGTAGGGATCGTGATTTAACCAAGTTTTCTGGAAAACAGTTTAATCCTATAGAGTTTGTAAAAGTAGTTGAGAAAAGATTTGCAAGTAAGTCGAGGAATAATATTAATGAATGGGAATACGTGGTGGAAATCTTGTCGAATGTTTTTATCGGTGAAAGTAAAATATGGTTTCGAGTGTACTGGGATAATATGTCTAATTTAGGAGAATTGAAAGACAAGTTCATTGACAGGCTTTGGAAGGAATGTGTGGAAGGGCGCGCACGAGAGAGAGAGCGCATGATGTCTGGTAAAAATAGTATTGTAGAGAGAAGGGGAAAAATGTTAGCCGTGTATCAGAGAAGGGGTAATCATGATCCGCAGAGGATTAATAGTTGTGTTGAAGGTGATAGTGGTCGGAAGAGTAATCAGAGAGAATCGGGAGATGGGAGGCGTATGTATTTGAGTAATGAGAGAGAGGATCAGAAGAATAATCAGAGAGAATCGGAAGATGGGAGGCATATGTATTTGAGTTATGAGAGAGAAGGTCAGAAGAGTAATCAGAGAGAATCGGAAGATGGGAGGCGTATGGATTTGAGTTGTGAGAGAGAGGATCAGAAGAGTAATCAGAGAGAATCGGAAGATGGGAGGCGTACGGATTTGAGTGATCAGAGACATTATGATAAGCCGAATATGAAGGTTATCAATGTGTCGTTATCGAGCCAGAGTATTTCAGATTCACAGGGAATCGGGTAAATTAAGTGAACAGTCTGAAGGTAGTAGATGAACAGGTATGTAGTATAAGTAGTTATGTAGTAAAAATAGATTTAAGAGTACAGTGTGATTGTGACCTAAGTAATGTTAAGTGAGATATTTAAGTAATGACGTAGTCGTAGATAATGAAGTAATTAATAGTAGTAGTAAGGTAGACGTAAGAAGTGTTCTGTTAAGTGATGTAAGTACTTGTAATGCCGAGAATGTGATGTAAGTAGTGAGGGAATAACTCCGATGATGGAAATTGTGATATGAAGAAGGTAAGTGAAGGTACTATCAGATCTTATAACAGCCGTTGGGTGAGTCAAAGTGAGTAAATAAAATGATAGCGGTACCAATCATAAGTAAAGATAATTGGAAGTTTCAGACATGCCTTGTTGTACCAGAACTTGTGTACTCAGTTATTTTAGGAGCTGACTTGGTTGCGAATCATGGAGGTAGAATAGACTTTAATTTAGGTAGTGTGTGTTTGTTCTGGGACTAATCTAGTAAAGAAGTACGTATTAATTATGATGGTCTGAGGTAAGTGTGTTGGTGACGTGTGTTCTTTGAAATATATGAGAGGTAAGTGAAGCTGTTCCTAGTGAGAGGAAATGTTTTGTTGGGTGTGTTACGTGCCTGTACGACCAGTATCCGAGGGATAGTCGGTATGAGGCAGTGACGTGAGGTAATTTGAGTGAATTACAGGAGGAGTAATTGGGTTCGATGTTAGGTAAGCATCGAGATGCATTTAGTGGTAAGTGAGGAAGAACACGTATATGAACATAAATTTGTAGTAAATGACCATTCATCGTTTGTGGGAGGTAAGTACCCCATTCAACTTAAAAATGCTAGTGAAGTCTAAGAACAAATAAACATTATGCTGGATTACGGAATAATTGAACGATCTTGTAGCCATAGTATTGATTCTTTAATTATTGTTGCCAAGGAGGATGTGATCTATTGAGATATGTAAGTTAATAAGGGCAAAATTGATTCAGTTTGAGTGACAGAGTGCTACTCAGAGTTCCATTTCATCATCTGCAGAGGCAGGAAATATGAAGTTATTCTTTTGTATCAGGGGTATTTCACTATTGTGAACCGTATCGGGGAGTGTGCATATTCCTTAAAAGATCAGGAAGGGGATATTGTCGGTATTTGTAGTATTATATATGTAAAGAAGTAGTTCACGTGAGATTTGTTGAAATAAGAGTAAGATGATTAAATTTTGTGAGAAACTGGCAAAATAAAACTAACATCTGCGATATGCGCGTGAACCAAGTGTCGTATTGGTGTATTGGAAGAATAAGTGCTACATTGTCATGTACTGTGTGACAAAAAAAAACGGAGAACAGGACATTGGACAGTTATCTGCGATAACAATATGCGAGAACAGTTCTCATATAAGTGAATTTTCACAAAATATTTTGATATGTTAAAAAAAAAGGAGAAGAATGTGGTATATCATTTAAAATTATTTGTATGTTTTTAATCAAGTGCTATATACTCTTGTGACTTGTATGAGAGAAAAAGAGAATGGGACACTGAACAGTTAACTACGATGGCAATGTGCGAGAAAAATTCTCATATGTGATGTATTATAAAATGTATGGATGCTGAAAAAGAAAATTATTGTTGTATACTTATTTAAAGTGTTTATATGTGTCAGTGTTATATATATAATTTTGTTCATAAATCAATCGATTCTTTGTTCTTCGATTTATTTATGAGGGAGGCGAATTGTAACGGTTCAAATCCCGTTACAAGATGATATCTGTATTTTTATTATTGTATGATTTTATCTGTACTTTATTATTATTATTATTATTATTATTATTATTATTATTATTATTATTATTATTATGTCAGTATTATTATTATGTTATCTGTGATATTGTACTATTATTGTAATTATCCGTTTTATTCAATTTTGCAATTGCCTGTTGCTTGCAAGATTGCACTTAGATGTATACATATATACGTATGTGTAGTATAACACTCAATAACTGTACAGTGAGAATTGTTGTATATATCAGGGATTAGATGTGTCGTTGGGACATTGTGCAGGATTAGTGGCGATTCTGCCAAGTCATCGCCAAGCCATGGCTACGTCATCGTATTTATTTAGCAATGCGCGCACGGACTCAGTCGCCGCGGGGCGATTTCACCACTGTTTGTAATATCTGTCGCGTAGGTGGGAGTATGTCATTGTTATTTCTGGAGATTACGTAGCTGTGTCAACCAACGTCTATATAAGGTGGGTGCACATTGTAGCGTCAGTCATTACTTATACGGATGCAGTACAGTGAAGTAGTCTACTAGATCAAGAGGCCTTAGGTGGTCAGCCAACGAGTGTGAACGAGAGATGGCGAAGACTCAGTGAGCCATTAATTATTGGTCATTGAGAGAGTGAGACCAAATGGTTGGTCCGTCACTTAGTGGAAGACACGGACGCAAGGGCTTACCATGGAGTCAGAGAGGGCAACCCTGGACCTGCCAAGAGGTCATACCATACTGACTTACAAAGAAGTCAGATGATATGGAGAAGAAGCAGTCGCAAGGATGTATCACCACGTTAGGCGTGACACATCTACAGTAAACACCAGAGCAAAGGAATACGTCGTAATTACACTAAAAGTGTTGAAGGTACAGTCAAGTGAATCAGTAAGGGAAATATTTCGTATAAATTGTTAAATGTCCGGTCAAGAAGAATTCAAATTCATGCCTAGTTTCTTTCAGTTGCAATGTCATAATTTCATATTCTCATCTGTTTTATCGCAACAAGACTCACTATTTTTTTGATATATTATTTAAAGAATATATATTGTTCTATCAAACGAATTCATAGTTTCATTTCATTGACAGTAAAATATCTTAACCTCAAAATTAATGGGGAAACCGAACGCCAATCTCCTTTTCCCAGAACGTATATGGTATGCTGTCAAAAGTAAGCTTATTACCCCACACCCTAGAGATAGTCAAGAGTCTTATTCTATTATTGCTGTACTGAGTGACAGCTGGCGCCCTTCAAATAACGTATGTGTAAGTAAGCAGGTAACAAGTAAGTGTGAGTACAAGTTTCGACGAGTGTGTAATAGGGAACATGCATGATCCGGGGTTTTAATTAAAAATATGCTAATCTGATACAAAATTGCATGCAGAATTCAAAAATGTGATCAGAATGTACAAATAATAACTCCAAACATGATAAAAATCTACGAAAATGTCATGTCACGCAAGTACGCGATCTCATTGGCCTGACGTCATCGTACAGGTTGACTGAATTAGCAGACGAAATAACACATAGTGTGCTGTGAGAAGCAGGATACACTTCGCGTATTTCTACTTTACGTTAGTGTCTAGTATGGTTAAATTCGAGGTCTATACATTGGATAATAATCTGAGTGGTATATTTTAGACTTAAAATGAATCCTGCGCAGACAGTGAGGCAGAAAACTTATAAATGGTGTAGAGTTCCGATGTGCAATAGCACATCGCATACCATCCCAAACAAATTGTTTATAAACGTTCCAAAGACGCTAAAACTAGGGAGAAATGGATTTTGGCGAGCTGGAGAAATGCTGGTGATATATCGGAAAAGTCTACAGTTTATTTTTTTGAAGATTTTAACGTAAGATGAATTTGTTTGAATTTTCAAATCACTTTTCCACGTCAGCTGTTGTAGTGGTAAAACTTTAAATTTTAATGTATGATGCTTTATTTAAATGCTTCAATTACATCTTGGAATATGAAAGTAATAAACGGTGCATTAAATAATGCTGATTATTAAAGTATTCTCCAAACCTAACCTATGTTTTGGGTGATCCATGTCAAGATAATAAATCAAAGGGGTTATGAACCATTTTGACAGCTCTAATTCTACCAATATATCTTGGCATGGGACAGTTATGTATGTCTTTATTGAAGAGCTTAATTGGTAAAGAAATTTAGGCTACATCTAAATACCCTATAATGTAACAAAGAATAGGCGCGTACATCATGAAAGGAAACGACGTGAATTTAACAAATGTATAACTCTACACAAAACCAATGCTTGTCTGTTGGAGTCTTATAAGTTAACAATGCTCAATTATAATACTTATCATAATATTAATGAAATAAATAACATAATTGCACACAGGTGAAAATAGTGATGTAGGTGTTTAAAATATAATCCAACTTAGCCTAAGATTTAGGTTATACAAGCCAAGTCAATAAACCGAAGGGTAAAAATACAGCGCGAGTTGGCCGTGCGGTTAGGAGCGCGCAGCTGCGAGCTCGCATCCGGGAGATAGTGGGTTTTGAACCCCACTGCCGGCAGCCCTGAAGATGGTTTTCCGTGGTTTCCCATTTTCACACCAGGCAAATGCTGAGGCTGTACCTAAGGCCACGGCCGCTTTGTTCCCATTCCTAGGCCTTTCCTGTCCCATCGCCGCCATTATGTGACGGTGTGACGTAAAGCAAACAGAAAAAAAAAATTAAAGTCACAGCACCCAAAGACATTCCTGTATTGAGCGACTAAAATGTCACCAGGACACTTTTCTTTCCTGATATGCTCAGCTTGTTAAAAGCCAAATGTAATTAATGTTACTGGCTTCACGCCCCGCTAACTACTTCTGCGATTTTCGCAGACGCCGATGTGCAGGAATTTTGTCCTGCAGGAGTTCTTTTACGTGCCAGTAAATCTACCGACACGAGGCTGACGTATTTGAGCACCTTCAACTACCACCGGACTGAACCAGGATCGAACCTGCCAAGTTGGGGTCAGAAGGCCAGCACCTCAACCGTCTGAACCACTCAGCCCGACTTGTGAAAACTAGATGAAGTCATATTTACCTTTATCATGTTTAACTTTTTCCCTCCACAAAGATATTTAATTCTCTTTCATGGGCCCCGGAAGTGGGTAGGCCAGTTGTCCCAACCATAAATATATATATTTTTTGGAATCATAGATTATAGCCCTATAGTACTATGATCTTTCTTTCTTTCTTTCCTTCTTTCTTTCTTTCTTAATCAGTTTATCCTTCAGGGTTGGTTTTCTTTCGGACTCAGCGAGGGATTTCACCTCTACCACTTCAAGGGCAGTGTCCTGGAACGTGAGACTTTGAGTATGGTGATGAAACTGGTGAGGAGGGCCATTACCTCGCCCAGGAGGCCTCACCTGTTATGCTCAACAGGGGCCTTGTTGGAGGATGGGAGGATCGGAAGGGATAGACAAGGAAGAGGGAAGGAAACGGCCGTGACCTTAGGTGCCTGGAGGAGAAGTAGGAAAATACGAAAAACCACTTCGAGGATGGCTGAGGTGGGATTCGAAACCCTTCTACTCAGTTGACCTCCCGAGGCTGAGTAGACCCCGTTCCAGCCCTCGTACTATTTGTTTTCAACTTTCATGGCAGAGCCGGGAATCGAAACCGGGCCTCCGGGAGTGGCACACATTAACCACTACACCACAGAAGCGGACTAGTACTATAATGCTACCTATATGTTTATGTTAGTGCTGAAATCCGATTTCTTACTTTACTAATGCTGAAAGCCCGAAAATGTAATGTTATTCTTTAATAGGGGAATCAGTCTAGAAGGAAATGTTGAAAGTGATGTGATATCTATCCAGGTTCAGTTGTTATCCTAATACTATGGGTTACAGTACATTGCACGTATATAAAAGATGCCACTTACAAACTTGTTTCTTATCCGCGAAATTCTGCGGCCACAAAAGTCACTATTTTTCAAGAATGATGACATCTACACGTGATAGATTGTCTGATTGTGCTGTTTTGAACCTTCCTTCTGTCATTTTGAAGTTATTCGCGATCATGAATAATAAACAATCGGCTTTTAGCAACGGCTGATGCACAACGGCTGGTAGAGCTCCATGCGGTACTGGATCGTGACGTCACAGCGCGCCGCTTACGTCAGAGGCCGTTTCACTCGCCTTGCGGAAAGGCACTATTAAATATTTTTTTAATGGTAGAAAACAAGGCAACATACCACAATGTAATACGTTTACATACTATTTCATTGGTGTACTTTTCAAAAAAAATATTATTGAAAATGATGCATGTTCCCAATTTATTTAATGAATGTTAATTTTCAGATTTTCCATTTTAAATGCAGATATTCAGATTTTCAAGTTAAAATGCAGATTTATATGTTTGTAAAGTTAGTCAAGCAGTTAGGAAAAGTAACAAAGGAATGAATTCTTCTAAGACATGTGTACTGCTGTGGTTACCGCAAATATCCCATGGTACAAACTCCAAGTACCTAAATATCGCGCATTTTTGGAGAAGTATTGCGGAAGGCAGATACCTAAGGACACCATGCTCCAAAAAACTACCTGCATTTGTGTCATAAGGAAGCGCTGGCATACGTGCGACGTCATATAGGCAGTAACGATCACTGCCGATGAAACTATGGATATGAAACGGCGCTATGTTCCCAACCCTATTATTCGTAAGCTGGATGGAGAAGAATCCCCTACACCTTTTCTGATTTCTTCAAAAGTGTTGGAACACACAAATCATACAACAGTGGCTCGTTTTGTGAACGATGGACTTATAGTGTTGTGACCTGAAGGCATTCAAGAAGACGGTTTTGTTCTTTATTCTGGTGCTGCAGCGTACATGCTAAATACTCCTTGACGTGTGTTCTGTCGAAATATGATCCATTTCATCTGTCTCGCCCATGGACTAGGGGCTGCCTGACCGAGGCGGTAAAGGCGTGCTCGGTTCGCCCGGAAGAACGTGGGTTCGAATCCCCGTCAGGAATTAAAAGAAATAAGTTTCATAATGATAGATCCGTATTGAACTGTGATTACAATAGAGTAAAATAATATATTATTATTGGTCCACCTTTTCAATACAAAATGAAAATTACATAGGGACTAGTTTCGACCTAGTAATAGGTCATCATCAGCCTGAAGTAAATTAAAGCGTAAATATCGAAGAAAAACATAAACAATGTAAACACAAGTACAGTCTTTTTAAAGGTACATACCATGTGGGAATTTGAGTAGAGATATATTAAAAATAATAACTCTTCCAATTGGGAACATGCATCATTTTCAAAAATATTTTTTTTGAAAAGTACACCAATGAAATAGTACCTAAACGTATTACATTGTGGTAAGTTGCCTTGTTTTCTACCATTAAAAAAATATTTAATAGTGCCTTTCCGCAAGGCGAGTGAAACGGCCTCTGACGTAAGCGGCGCGCTGTGACGTCACGATCCAGTACCGCATGGGGCTCTACCAGCCGTTGTGCATCAGCCGTTGCTAAAAGCCGATTGTTTATTATTCATGATCGCGAATAACTTCGAAATGACAGAAGAAACGTTCAAAACAGCACAGTCAGACAATCTACCATGTGTAGATGTCATCATTCTTGAAAAATGTGACTTTTGTGGCCGCAGAAATTCGCAGATAACAAGCAAGTTTGTAAGTGGCGTCTTTTATATACGTGCAATGTACTGTAACCCATAGTATTAGGATAACAACGAACCTGGATAGATATCACATCACTTTCAACATTTCCTTCTAGACTGATTCCCCTATTAAAGAATAACATTACATTTTCGGGCTTTCAGCATTAGTAAAGTAAGAAATCGGATTTCAGCACTAACATAAATATATAGGTAGCATTATAGTACTAGTCCGCTTCTGTGGTGTAGTGGTTAATGTGTGCCACACCCGGAGGCCCGGTTTCGATTCCCGGCTCTGCCATGAAAGTTGAAAACAAATAGTACGAGGGCTGGAACGGGCTCTACTCAGCCTCGGGAGGTCAACTGAGTAGAACGGTTTCGAATCCCACCTCAGCCATCCTCGAAGTGGTTTTTCGTATTTTCCTACTTCTCCTCCAGGCACCTAAGGCCACGGTCGTTTCCTTCCCTCTTCCTTGTCTATCCCTTCCGATCCTCCCATCCTCCAACAAGGCCCCTGTTGAGCATAACAGGTGAGGCCGCCTGGGCGAGGTAATGGCCCTCCTCACCAGTTTCATCACCATACTCAAAGTCTCACGTTCCAGGACACTGCCCTTGAAGTGGTAGAGGTGAAATCCCTCGCTGAGTCCGAGAGAAAACCAACCCTGAAGGATAAACTGATTAAGAAAGAAAGAAAGAAAGAAAGAAAGAAAGAAGGAAAGAAAGAAAGATCATAGTGCTATAGGGCTATAATCTATCATTCCAAAAAATATATATATATATATATATTTATGGTTGGGACAACTGGCCTACCCACTTTCGGGGCCCATGAAAGAGAATTAAATACCTTTGTGGAGGGAAAAAATTAAACATGATAAAGAATAAAGATAAATATGACTTCATCTAGTTTTCACAAGTCGGGCCGAGTGGTTCAGACGGTTGAGGTGCTGGCTTTCTGACACCAACTTGGCAGGTTCGATCCTGGTTCAGTCCGGTGGTAGTTGAAGGTGCTCAAATACGTCAGCCTCGTGTCGGTAGATTTACTGGCACGTAAAAGAACTCCTGCAGGACTAAATTCCTGCACATCGGCGTCTCCCAAAAATCGTAGAAGTAGTTAGCGGGGCGTGAAGCCAATAACATTAATTACATTTGGCTTTTAACAAGCTGAGCATATCAGGAAAGAAAAGTGTCCTGGTGACATTTTAGTCGCTCAATACAGGAATGTCTTTGGGTGCTGTGACTTTCACTTTTTTTTTGCTTTACGTCACACCGTCACATATAAGTCTTATGGCGACAATGGAACAGGAAAGGCCTAGGAATGGGAACAAAGCGGCCGTGGCCTTAGGTACAGCCTCAGCATTTGCCTGGTGTGAAAATGGGAAACCACGGAAAACCATCTTCAGGGCTGCCGGCAGTGGGGTTCAAAACCCACTATCTCCCGGATGCGAGCTCACACCTGCGCGCTCCTAACCGCACGGCCAACTCGCGCGGTATTTTTACCTTTCGGTTTATTGACTTGGCTTGTATAACCTAAATTGGATAATATTTTAAACACCTACATCACTATTTTCACCTGTGTGCAATTATGTTATTTATTTCATTAATATTATGATAATTCTTATAATTGAGCATTGTTAACTTATAAGAACCCAACAGACAAGCATTGGTTTTGTGTAGAGTTATACATTTGTTAAATTCACGTTGTTTCCTTTCATGATGTACACACCTATTCTTTGTTAGATTATACAGTATTTAGATATAGCCTAAATTTCTTTACCAATTAAGCTCTTCAATAAAGACATACATAACTGTCCCATGCCAAGATATATTGGTAGAATTAGAGCTGTCAAAATGCTTCATAACCCCTTTGATTTATTATCTTGACATGGATCACCCAAAACATAAGTTAGGTTTGGAGAATACTTTAATAATCAGCATTATTTAATGCACTGTTTATTACTTTCATATAATCCAAGATGTAATTGAAGCATTTAAATAAAGCATCATACATTAAAATTTAAAGTTTTACCACTAGAACAGCTGACATGGAAAAGTGATTTGAAAATTCAAACAAATTCATCTTACGTTAAAATCTTCAAAAAAATAAACTATAGACTTTTCCGATATATCACCAGCATTTCTCCGGCTCGCCAAAATCCATTTCTCCCTAGTTTTAGCTTCTTTGGAACATTTATAAACAATTTGTTTGGGATGGTATGCGATGTGCTATTGCACATCGGAACTATACACCATTTATAAGTTTTCAGCCTCACTGTCTGTGCAGGATTCATTTTAAGTCTAAAATATACCACTCAGATTATTATCCAATGTATAGACCTCGAATTTAACCATACCAGACACTAACATAAAGTAGAAATACGCGAAGTGTATCCTGCTTCTCACAGCACACTATGTGTTATTTCGTCTGCTAATTCAGTCAACCTGTACGATGACGTCAGACCAATGAGATCGCGTACTTGCGTGACGTGACATTTTCGTAGATTTTTATCATGTTTGGAGTTATTATTTGTACATTCTGATCACATTTTTGAATTCTGCATGAAATTTTGAATCAGATTAGCATATTTTTAATTAAAACCCCGGATCATGCATGTTCCCTATTGACGAAGCACTGAGCGGAAGTTATGTAAAGTTCGGTGCGCCGTATATTATAAAAGACCACTGTGCACTAAATGATGTAATAAAGAAGAAGAGTAGGTTGAATGCTGGCTTCTTCTTAGCTGTTGTATATTCGAAGAAGATTACGTCGTATTTTGTAAGGTATTGAAAGACGTCAAAATACATGGATGTTAGAAAGGCTCTTTATTTTTTGGAACAAGGCAATTGTTGCGCGAGGAGGCTTAGGAAACCAGAGAAGCGCTATATTATGTTAAAAAATAGAGATCCTTAAAAAAGTTCCGTGCGTCGTATAAATTGTGGAAATGGAAATCATTCATTCAGAGATCAATTGAAAATAAAGAATCGTAACATTGTCTTCTCAAGATGTTTATAAAGTAGAATTAATAGAAGATGCGAAGTATGATACTAGGAGAAAGCTCTTCTGCTTCTGGAATCTTGAAGGACGATGGATGTTTCACGAGGTGGAATAACATATATGGAGTTAAACAAAGGTGGATATAAATTCGCAGTTCAATGCGGACCATAAATTTGATTCTGAATAAAAGACAGTAAGATTTTTTTTTTTTTTAGCTGAAGAGAGAAACGAAGGTAGGTAAGGATCAAAGGAAAAAAAATCTCTACCTTTATTTTCCTTCCTTTACCTCCTCAAAAATTTTCCTTTGATCCTTACCTACCTCCGTTTCTCTCTTCAGCTATATATAAAAAAAAATCTCTACCTTTATTTTCCTTCCTTTACCTCCTCAAAAATTTTCCTTTGATCCTTACCTACCTCCGTTTCTCTCTTCAGCAATAAAAAAAACCTCATACCTTTATTTTCCTTCCTTCACCTCCTCTAAAATTTTCCTTTGATCCTTACCTACCTCCGTTTCTCTCTTCAGCTAAAAAAAAAAAACTCATACCTTTATTTTCCTTCCTTCACCTTCTCAAAAATTTTCCTTTGATCCTTACCTACCTTCGTTTCTCTCTTCAGCTAAAAAAAAAATTTTAAAAAATCTTACTGTCTTCCACTTCCACAGGTGCATATGGACCTGAGGTTCACTCAGCCTACACCAAAATTGAGTAACAGGTTAATTCCTGGGGACAAAGGCGGCCGGGCGTAGAGCTAAACACACTACCCCATCATCGCATGCCGAGGTTACGAATGGTGGAAGCCTTTACCTTCCACCCGTCCAAGGGCCTTCATGGTCTTTGCTTCTTTTTTATTTTTATTTTTTTCCATGGACTGCAACGTGTTGCCGAAAAAGTGCGAAGTAAATATCCACAAGTGAACAGCATTATTTCAAACACCAAGAAAGTATTTGCTAAAGTCCCCAATGTGTGTGTTACACTACAAAGAACAAATAGGACATTGCCCCGTCAACCTGTCCTAGGTGAGGTACGTCTCCACTGATATATTTCTTGGAATTCTTCCCTGGCCCTTTCACAGCCGTTTCTAGTGAACAAATACAGTCATACAGACTGTTTTTATAGTGACCATTTTAAAGATATGAAGTCTGTGATAGATTCGTTTCCAGGTAAATCAGCAGTTTGTGTGAGAGACGCCCAAAGTGTGTTCAGTGATTCTAAAGTACAGTACCAATTAGCCTATATCCAAAGCAATTCCGGATTCATTCCTGACAGTATTTTAAAATTCGAAACTCTTAGTATGCCTTTGAAGAAATCATTGGACATTGTCAAAGATGTGAAATCCAAGTTAAGTACTGGTGAAAGGACTGTTGGAATAGAAGTAATAAAGAAATTTGAGTCTCATGGAGAGAAACCCTGGCTTCTCGACATTCACTGCAGTGTGCAAGATCCTCAGCAGCGAAGAAGAGAATCCTCCAGACTATATCTCTCTGGAAAAATATAATTTACTTAAATGTGCACCAACAACTTCCTGTGACGTGTAGAGATCATTTTCTACATACAAAAACATCCTCTCCGACCGGTGACATTCCACGACAATGGAAAACTTGGGAGGTGTATATGATAGGTCATTGCAATTCGGAGTTAAGTACACTGAGTTCTGCAAAGTAATATTTAGTGAACATACAGTTTAAACAGCGACTATGAAAATTATAATAATTATGAAACTTCAATTAAATTTTCGCATGTATTCATATCTTCATTTTCTACCGCTTTTCCCACACAGTGCCGCACATGTAGATTTGGTTTTGACCCTCTTTTACGGCCGGATGCCCTTCCTGACCCCAACCCTATAGAGGGATGTAATCACTATTGCGTGTTCCTGTGGTGGTTGGTAGTGTAGTGTGCTGTATGAATATGATGGGTAAAGTGTTGGGACAAACACAAACACCCAGTCCCCGGGCCAGAAGAGATTAAAATCCCCCGACCCGGCCGGGAATCGAACCCGGGACCCTCTGAACCGAAGGCCTCAATGCTGACCATTCAGCCAATGAATCGGACCCATTTATTCATAAGTAATATTGGAATGTATTTAAGTCTGCTATAATATTTAGATGCTTAATTAATTCAATTTTTATACCGCACCTTATTTTGCAAAAATATAAGGAATAAAATTAGGAATCTTCATGCAATATTATGCTTAATATATCATTTGTAATAAACATTTATTTAAATTAATATTACACATTTTACATTTTTAATATAATGTTACATATTTCATCTAAATATGTACATATGCACGTAGATATTTCATAAAAGTCATAATCATACTGATACTGGTCAATAAATTTCCAATTTCCTTGCAATCGTTTAAGAAAATGCTAGGAAAACAACAGACAGGGAATCTACCACCTGGGCGACTGCCCTAAATGTAGATCAGCAGTGATTGATTGATTGAAGCAAACAACGCCAGACCTAGGCAGGGTATACTAACCTAAAAAGTCTTAATAACTAGTAGCTTGTTCAGATCAACTGAAACATAAGAAAACACGCAATTTCGTCTAACATTTTCATCTCCAAACATGCTGAATAGTTGAAATTAAACAATATACTTGTCGTAACAATGTACTCTACATGGCTACAAGATTTCAGTTGTTCGAAAGAGAAAATAATACTTAACATCTAAACAGCAGTACAATCTGGTGTCCCAGAGGGCAGTGTCCTTGGTCCCCTTCTTTTAGTCCTATTCATTGGCAATCTCCTCCTTTTCTTGTGAAATTCTACTATTTGCAGATGATTGTAAAATATTAAAACAAATCGATTCTTTATATCAGGTGTAAACTTACAGAGTTTACATGGCGTCTTAAGCTTAATCCCGCCAAATGTTCCTCTATCTCTATCACGCTTCGTAAATCCCCTATTCATAGTAAATACTCTCTCCTCGGTAACCCGTTCCCAACTCCAACAGAACAAAATGACTTAGGAGTGTTGTCCGACAGTAAACTGTTATTTGTCGCGCACATACAAAGGATAACCTCACGGCAACGTCACTTCTCGGTTAGTTGTATACATTTTCTTACATCACCGATATCCGCGCCCTCAGAGCCTTCTATCCATCTTTCATCCACCGATTATTGAATTTGCGTCTCCCATTGGGTCTACCCGACGAGCTAGAATAACATAGAGGGGCTGTATGCCTGACCTCAGCGCTTCTTGCGGAGGCAAGTTCATAACGGGCAGCCATGTTTCGAGCCATCAGAAGAATGCGAATTGGCGTGAGAACGTAATATACAGTATGATGAGGTGACAGAGATTGTGAGTGGCGATCGAACATCGTGAGTTTTAAGAAGTGAAAAGTTAGATTCTCGCCATCAAGAATGCCAGCCATCCGTGTGCTCAGCTACGGCTTCACTAACCGGAGAAAAGTGACTGATAATGTTCCTCTTTCTTCAGACTCATAAGTGATGATTTCTTGGTTCTTTGCACTTAAAAGTTCAATTTTGTTGCCATCTGGTGTTCGTCTATGGTTTACTGAAGTTTGATATTCAGGTTCATTCTTTTTCTCTGTGCATAATGGTCCTAAAAGACTTGTTTTGTGCTTGAGCATTGGTTTGATGTAGGCCTATTTCAGTCAAACCTACACCAAGCATGGCAAATAAAGTACTTTACTGGTGTTCGAGAAATGTATGAAGTGTTTATTGTACACCGAGCGAGTTGGCCGCGCGGTTAGGGTCGCGCATCTGTGAGCTTGCATTCGGGAGAGAGAGGGTTAGAATCCCACCGCCGACAGCCCTGAAGATGGTTTTCCGTGGTTTCTCATTTTTACACCAGCCTAATGCTGGGGCAGTATCTTAAGGCCACGGCCGCTACCAATCCTAGCCCATTTTCATCCTTCCGTCGCCGAAAACCTTCAATGTGTTCGTGTGACGTTAAACAAGTAGCAAAAATAAATACATAATTACATTAAACAATTATAGTGGTATTCATTGCTGTGCAATACATTTAAAAATATGATCAGAATGAGGTTGTGACCTACCGTAGATTCCTTTCGTTTTACGGCTTCCTTCATGAATTCTCATTTATGTCCACAGTTTTCATCGTAATTTACGCTTAAGCACAACAGCCATGCAGAGCAACGCTCGTGTTTCGATTTCATGGCGTGTTCGTATGTCACTGTATAGAGATTCCCCTTATATCCTTTTCGAACTACCCTACCATCAGCTAATCGTGGTGTTTGCCTCCCACCGCAACATGGATGAAGTGACGCTATTCGCACTCTATGAAAATTAATGCTTAAGATTTCGACTAAAGGGCTGTAATTTTGCATCAGTGATTCTATAATACGTTTTTCCACTATTTTTCGTCATTCGACAGATAAGCCCACTTGCTTATGTGACCAACGAAAACATGGTGGATGTTCGTTCTATTACTGCAGCTTCAGCCAAGCAGCGCTTCCGCCTCTCTATGTTATTCTAGCTCAATGGGTCCACCTCTTCACTCACTAATCTGAAGAGCCAGAGTATCTGACTGTTGAAACTTGACAGCAGCAATACAGGACAAATTAAACCTTCGCTCGTTATCTACTCGCAGGAAAGTAGCCGAAGCTGCTAACGGTTTATTTCGTTCTTCTGAACTTGCATCCTGCTTTTCCCCACATGTTCCAACTCGCAAAACCAGGATAAATCCACCCCTTTATACTCCGTATTCCCGCCTCTTGTTCAAAGAACTTATACGCATTCCAACCCTCATCATTTGACAGGAATTTGAACGTCTTTTTCTCCGTATGCTTCCTTCAATCGGTTCATCCTTAACCTAGCTCTTTTCCTTCATATTCCTTTTCCTCTTCTCTTTTGTACATAACGTAACATTTATTTATTTTCTACTGTACTATACCGTTGCTTATGTCATACCTGTATTTTTCTTACTGTGCCTAGGTATAAGTTCTTGTCTTCGTTTTACTTGCAATTTTTAATTTTCCTTTGCCTTTGTCTTATTGTTAAATGATGTGTCTCAACAGTTATTTTGTTAGTTCTTAATTTTCTTCTGCTACTTTTGTCATTAGATGATTTTTCTTCATTGCTTTTTTTTCCAGTTTGCATTATGCTACTCCATTGTAAATATATTTTTCATTGCAGAACTTTAATTCGGCTTCTCGCTGTTTTGGTTCCCGAAATAAATAAATAAATAAATAAATAAATAAATAAATAAATAAATAAATAAATGCACACATTTATACTAACACTGATGTAATGAGGAATTATGAAATCCACGGTTGCACTGTACCAGTAATTCGCACCTTGTTGTTTGAGCCGCGAGACAACAGACTGGTTTGATGGAACACTCCACCGTAATCTCTACTAACCGAATGATCTCTGCGTAATTACTTCAACATTCACTCTAAACCTACTGTAGCCATATTCGTATCACCTGTTTTCCTCTACAATTCGTACCCGTTATATTCCTCCACGTTTCTCTTTGTCTAGTCATCCGTCAACATTCCTCTGTAACACCACATGTTATGGTGTTCTTTATTCTCGCAATGGCAGGGCGACGAGCGACGACTCTCCTAGAAGCAGTTACGCAAAGCAGGAAAAGGAGACGCTGATCAGAGATCGGTATGACAGGGGAGGTAGAGCAGTGTGAGCAGACATTTGCCCAAGCTGCAGGTAGGAAGTGGCAAGGGATGCTGGACCAACGCAAATTACAGCCGTCGGTGACGAAATATGGCGTCGCAAAGCGAGCGTGCCGTTCACTTCGTCCCTGGGGTCGTTTAACAAATCACCCAACTTCCGACTCCCCCCTGATTACTGATTACTGACTACGAGAAGGCCTGGGCCCGAGCGGGGAATTCAAATTGATGGATTGCACTCCTCGGCTTACGAGCCAGGTCCCGGATATTCTGCTAGCTAGCCGGAAGTTCACGGGAGCGAACTTCACGACAGAAACTAAAAAGCATCTGCAAAACTGGCTCCAACTACAAGGGTGGCCCTATCTATAGTTAGTCAACTACTGTACTTGCAACTTTAAGGTTGTTCCGATGATCCCAATGAATAGACGGCAAATAAATATTTTAAAAAATGAAAACATGAGACACTGTTTACCATAACTCTGGGCCGTGAACAGGAAATGTACTAAGCTACGATTTCAATGTATGAAATACAATACAGCAATGGGCTCAAATGGTCCAATGGCCTAACATCAAACCACTCAATTTTGATAATCTAGTATTTATTATTATTTATATTATTATTAACGTTATTAAGGTTTTCGGCGACAGCAAGGATGGGAAAGATCTATGATTGGGGAGGTGGCGCTCGTGGCTTTAGGGTACAACACCAGCATTTGTGTTGTGTGAAAATGAGAAACCAAGAAACCATCTTCAGGGCTGCCGACGGTGTGATTCGAACCCACCATCACCCAATCGCAAGCTCACAGCCTCGCGCGGCCCAACTCGCTGGGTGTCGGAACCTCTACAAGGTAGTACATTTAAACAGGTCTCCTGTATTTAAATACAATTAAATATTACACAGCACATGTGTGAGCATTTAACCAGCCGGGTTAACACTCAAACTCAAAGCACCAAGCACCCTACTCACTTGCAAAGCAAGTGGCAAGGCATAGTGGGGCAACGCAATTTATAGCCGTCGGTAATCCCACGTACACGAACCAAGATGGAGCTACTCAACTCTTACGTCCTAATGCTTTGAGTGTGCATGTGATGAGCACCTGGGCAAGCAATACATAAAACCGCGGCGTATACAGCAAAAGAAGAGGATATAGCACTTTCAAGCCGCGGCAACGGCACGAATCTCGGCCAATGCATTTCTTAAAATGAAAAGATTATCATCCCGATACATTATCTTCAATCTTCGAAATGTCAATCTCTTTCCGTTTACCCTACGATTGGTGTCAAGGGGACACGGAATGCCCCATGCTCACAATGTAAAGCATGTATAGCATATAACGAACATCATCTCAGAACCTATTGTTATAATATAGATGCATATCTTGGCTTGAAGCTGAACCGATTAATTTTACAAAATTATTTTTATTTATTTCTTAAAAGTCTGATATTTCAATAGGATTTTTTAAGGTTTATGCCCGATAAAATGTTAGATATCTGACATATCAAAATATCACTTCAGCATATGCATGACAATAATGCGAAAGACTTGGAAGTTTCAAGTCCGGTCATTTAAAAAAAGGCTCGGAAAACGTCCCTTAACTATTAAAATATTTAAAAACTAACAAATGGGGAATGGTTATTAAAGTCGCAACCTTAGAGCATGGATCATAAGTACTGTTTCACAAAAATTAATTTAAATATTTCCAGCTATGATAAAGTAAAAGTAAATTCGTGTCATCCTGAGATGGAGCAGCTCTTTTCAGGCACACCCCCAATGGAGATGGGCTGTATGAACCATTTCAACAATATACCGGCACTCCTGTCATTCTTATACATCTCTGGCAGTTCCCAAAATCGAACCCAGCCCCCCCCCCCCCACGAGGACGGCAGCTAATAGCACTAACCGTTACGCTACGAAGGTGGACTCCAGTTAGGATATTAACATATACAAAACAATTTGAAAGGGAAATTATCAAGGATTAGAAATTAACGGAATTTTTCAACATTTGTTTGAGTTCTGTCTCTCTTTAGGAAGTATGTCTGTTTTTTATCTGAAACAATCTCTTTTCAGTTTCGACTCAGTTAATTTATAATTTTCAGGTTCTTCAGTCAGCCGATACTAATTTTGAATACATCAATTTATGCACTACCTCAAGAGAAAACATATAGTGACATCATTATCTGAAAAAAAAAAATTAAAATACAATGACATGTTTCGTTCTTTGAAAGAACATCATCAGATTATATCACATCACTAGAAGTATTTTACTAATGTATGAACATTTTCTGTTTAAATCCATAAAAACTAGAAATTTGAAGCTTATCTTAATGAAGTCTTAATTTCTCTCCAGCATAGAAAGCGAGCTGTTGCGATATACCTGTACTCTATCGTTGGCGTGAGTCCAGCTGGACTAGCCAGCTATTGTAATTAATTTGTTTCTTTTCCAGATAATTCTGTTAGTATATGTTTTCTTTTTCAGGTAGTTTGTAAATTCTTTAAGAAGGTTTGGAAACCCTGTTGTTTTGTCTTTTAAAATAATCCCATCTCCATCATCCACATAATTATTGAACACAAACATGTAAAAATAGCTATCAGAAGTTAAAAATAAGAAAATGAGAACTTTACCTGACAGAGAACGTCCAGTGTGACAGGATACACCATGTGTTCGACGATCACACGTAATACAGTGTTCGGACCACCCTGGGTCTCATTCTGACCCGACAACGCAGACGCCGCTTGCAGCGCTGCTTGGGCAGAGGCGTTCTGGAACAAAACATCAAAATGACAGGTATTTCCAGAGAGCGCAGAGCCCATCTGCAGCGCTGCATGGGCAGAGGTTTTCTGCAACAAAATACCAAGGTGATAAGTATATCCAAACAAAAATAATAATTTTCACAACTAACAGTGCAAAGAACATAATCCTACAATATGCATCTATACTAACACATTCTGTCTGTCAGACGCACCGAGTTGAGTACTAACATCTGCATTTAACTAAAATAACTTAAATATACACAAAGCTTTTAAATACCATTTTACCTAAACTGTACGGAACTCTACAAAGACCAAACAATAACAACAAAATTCATGCCACCTGTTCACAGCGTATAAAACAGAAATAATAACCGACGGAAGCCAGATGTTAGATACAACGTTCACTTTACTTAGTTGAGACGAACATTAAAACAATATAAATCCTTAAAATAGCGAAGCAAAACGGCATTTCAACTGAAAAAAAATATTTATTAATGGTTTCCAAAAGTGTAGTGCATTTTAATAACGTAATTATACCCCGCACCACCACCACCGGTGCTATAGCCCTAGCGCGCCTTGGCCTACCAAGCGACCGCTACTCAACTCGAAGGACTGCACAGTAAAATAGGACGCGTGGTCAGTGCGACGAATCCGCTCGGCCGTTAATCTTGGCTTTCTGGGCAGGGGACGCCACCTCACCGTCAAACAGCTCTCAGTTTTTCTCACATAGATTGAGCGAACCACGAAACTGACGTCGAATCCAGATAAAAATAACACGCCGTGAATCGAACACAAGCCTCCGTGTAGGAGGCATGTTTGTAACTCCTAGACCGCGGAGCCGTCAATACAATTAATAGCATGTAGGCCTATTGCTTAGTATCTTGTAATTGGCTTTACGTCGCACCGACACAGGTAGGTCTTATGGCGACAATGGGACAGGAAATGACTAGGAGTGGGAAGAAATCGGCCGTAGCCTCAATTATGGTACAGCCCCAGCCAGCATTTGCCTGGTGTAAAAATGAGAACACAAGGAAAATCATCTTCAGACTGCCGACAGTAGGGTTCGAACCCCTAACCGCACGGCCAACTCGCTCAATTTACTTAGTATCGTGCCCAAGTTTGTCCAAATCAGAATTTTCGATGGCACCCATCTACGATTTCCTCTAACAACGTAAGGAAGTTGTGAACCAAATGCCAATTCTCTTCTGAGCTCTGGCAGTTGGTGGGTACTTGCTGTAGTCAAATTTGACTTATCCGTGTCTTTGGGTCGACAATAAGCGGAATGACTGTTTTCAGTATCTCTTACTAGACTCAAGTCTGCATCTGATGCCCAAACACAGGATGGTGTGGATCTGTTGTCTCCTTCATATGTTATAAAACTACTAAAGTTCTCCAAGCCTACGGAGGAGAAATAATCAGAAGGGAGTTGGTTTCAAACAGCCCGTAGTGATGTGCTCAGGTTTACTGACACCTACCTCCACATGATTGGAATGTACCAGTTCATTCCAATATGAGGTGCATACTCAGCAACTGAGATAATGAATGAAGGTGCCAGGCTCTTGTGCCCCAGTTTGCAGATTATGCTGTCTCTTCGCACATTTATCCTGCTTGGCTTTCTGGCAGTGTTCCTTGAACGATAAGGGGACAGGAGCCCGATGTACGTATGTTTATCGCAGTATTTCCAGTTCAGTTTGTCACCATACTAAAAAAATGTTTTATCCTTATCTGTAAGCTCCCAAGAAGGGCAATAATAATATATAATTATAATTATATTATAATTATATTAATTATTATTATTATTATTATTATTATTATTATTATTATTATTATTATTATTATTATTATTATTGTACCGGAGGTACACCCGCTCCTCCGGACATTGAAATTAAGTGCCTTAGAAATGCCATCTTAAATATAAAACTTTCAACATCTAGTACTAGAAGTTTGGACATTTCTCTACAGATGTCGCTACTATAAACTCATGTTATGCCCTATGGTGTGAAGATGAACTATTAAAATTCTAGAGTAATTTTGTATGTAAAAGTTTCCAAAACTGAAATGTTTATTCTTTGTTTTTTGTGTGCTAATGTTGTCAACATTTCTACTGTATCTCTTCCCCCCCCCCCCCACTTAAGATGTCGGCCAATGAAAAATTTTGTACATTCATTCACTCACTCACCAATGAGAACATTTTCGTATTTATTTGATTATCCAATAAGAACTGGGGGTATGTCAGCGCCTTAGCCCAGAGTTTTCTGGAACTTTCCCCTCGGCTATAAAAGCTGGCACATTTTCGGACCAGGTTGTCTTAGTGATCGCTCCTGTCTAGAGAAGGGCCTCTAAGGGTGCATGCACCAGTGCATTGCGCGGTGCAAAAGAGGACTTCGCTTGCTTGACCGGAGTACAGACCCCCACTTCCCGATTTGGAGCAATAGCGCTGTCTCTCTCTTTCCCCACGCCTGCCTCGCTCGCTGCACCTGTCTCCCTCTTCCTCACTTGCTCCGTAGCGCTCCATATCCGAACCAAGATGAGCCGAGCTTAGCCGAGTCGCCCCGAAACGACGCGCTGGTCCGAGCCGAGTGGAACCTATGCACTGCACAGGACCCCTGCGCCTCAGTTTGCACGCGTGAGATTTTGGGCGTTTGAGAGGCCCTGATCTAGAGTGTGTTTATAAAGGAGGCGGGGGCGCCTCGTCCATCTTCGAGAGATCCACCAGCTCAAGGTAATGGCAGATCCTAATTAAAATCTGATAGACTTTTAAAGCTAGCTCGAGGGGAAGGTTTCAAATCTTTAGTGATGTAACTGTATTTTCTAAAATGCAAATTTCAAACTCTAAGTGTAATTTCAAACTAGTCGAAAGAACTTATCCGAAATCAGGGAATAGAGAGTGAGATACCCTCTCCTATTCCTTCTTAACTTGATTTAGAGGTGACTATGCCTTTGTAACATTTTCTATCTTGTAATCTCTGCAACTTAACTATTTTTCTCCATCTAGTCACCTCCGTAGTATAGGGTTAGCCACAAGCCCAAATAGGGTTTTATGCATCTAATGTAAAATTTAAGGCGTGCAAGTGTCCGCCTACTCATCAATTTGATTTTTGGGCCAGTAACTTTAACCTTTTGTTTTTACCAAAGGCCTTGTAGAATGGGTACTCGCTACCCCTGTTAAACTCTATTTCAGTCTTTTCATGGTAAAGATATCAGACTGTTGAGCATTTAAGACGGTGAATACAGTTTGATTTTGTAAAATGTAGGTCGGGCCTTTGATGGGCCTGGAAGTTTTTGAAAATAGATTCCTAAGTATAAATTGATAGAGCAATAACGCTCTTCCTATTGATGTAAAAGCTATTGGGAGATCCGTCTTCTGCACTATTGATTGAAAGGGAGCAGTTGCGCTCGTTTAAATTCTGTAAATTGGGAGCTTCAAGCTCATGTTGTAAATATTTGTTTTTCTAATTTCGTCAGGCTAGATTACCAGCTAGCCTCGTTTCTGGTCTATTGTTATTTGCTCAGCCAAGAGTAAATATTTAGGATTTGAAAAGAAAAAGAAAGATCAAGGAAAGAAATAAAACTGCCAATTTTAGAGTTTTAAATCAATCTTTCGATTTTCGTACATCCGCCCATTCATGCCCGCACCTTCTCTCACCTCTGTAAACCACGGAAACCCCGTACCAATAATAATAATAATAATAATAATAATAATAATAATAATAATGGTTTTACGTCCCACTGAAAACTTTTACGGTTCTCGGAGATGCCAACGTGCTGGAATTTTATCCCTTGGGGGTTCCTAAACCACTGGATTGAGTGGGGATTGAAACCGTCAACTTCCCAAGACCTACCCACAACCTGCCATTCATTCAGTCGGCAAGTGAACGAATTATCATGTATGCATTAGATGCTAAGCGGTAGAATGTATTATAATTATAGCTCTCGATGTCCAATCCGCCAAATCGAATTCTCACCTTCCATCGCTACAAGGTTTTTTAAATGTTATTTATGTATCTATTGCTATTGGATTTCCGTCGCACCGACTCATAGCAACGTTGGGATAGGGCAGATGTAAGATTGGGGAGAAAGCGACTGAGGGCTTAATGAAGATACAGCACAAGCATTTACCTGTTATGAATATGGACAGGAAACCATCTTCAGGACAAGTGACAGAGGGGTTCGAAACCATCGTCCCCCGAGTGCAAGCTAACGGCTAGAGGCCTGAACCGTGAAGCGTACACGGCCCGTCGCATTGACTCGGAGAGGTCTTATGGCGATGATACAATGGAACTGGCCAGGGCCATAGTCTCTTATTAAGGTATAGCCTGGTGTGAAAATGGGAAGCCACAAAAAACCATCTTCAGGGCTCCAAACAATGGAGGAATGTCGTAATAGAGCATTAAATCACCCAAAGAATATAAACTAAGACCACGTGCAACCAACAATACATAATACTGCGCATAGAATAAAAGCACCATAATAAATACCTGGATATATTCTTCGTTGCTTTAAATAGCAAATATCGAGTCGTGTAGTTTTAATGAGTTGCGACTTCAAAATCACGCCTAGAAAATTATATTTTCAATACTACCCGACGTCACTGCTACTATTTCTCAGTTAATTCGTACTCAGAATAATAGTTCCACCAGGTCTCAAATGGCGGCAATAAATGAATCAACTAACGAGGCATCAAAAACCGGTGTGAAAAGCAATAAGTGTGTAAAATAAATAGCATTTTAAAAAAGTGCACACACATAATCCTCAGGATTACAAGAAAAATATTTATTTCATAAAGTCCTTTAAAACAGGCAATTTATTCGAATAACACGATGCTTAGGTCCATGACAGTTGTCTCCGCTGATCTTTCTAGGCCAGCCCGATAGAGAGTTCTGTGAAAGTTATCTATGCAGATCTTTCTATGTTAGTCCGAAAGATGGCTCTGTGAAATTAAGTTAATGCCAGAATGTTAGCTGTTGCTTCATGTTGGTTCTAATGAGCGAGAAACAGAAAGAAATCCATTTCAGGATATTCAATATTTCAAAAATTCCTTTATTATGAAACTAACATTGAATTATTCAGTGTAGGGTTATTAAATGAAAAGCCCGCCTGGAGGCCATGATTGTTAAGGCGTTGAAGTCTAAACGGTCTGACACCGTGGTTAGCCGGTTCGAGTCCCGTTGGTCGACAAAAATTTCACCATCAGGATGTTGGCCGGCAGGGTAGGGGAGATGGTGTTATACAATTTCTAACCACTAGATTAAGTCTGGATTAAATTGCAGTGGAGTGAAGGCATATGACACTGTTGATGGCGAATCGTCCGTCAAATGGTGACGTTAAACCTTGAGCAGACCCCTTCGTGCTATTCGACAGTAGTAGGCTATGTCCCGGCACCGGGTTTCACCCTCTCCCTTCCTACTACCATATATCACGTCATTCATTTCCAAAGACTAACATTACTTATCTAGACTCGTAGAGCGCGCTGATATTATGCGGAATATTGAACACTTTCGCGCATCGCCATGTTGTGGGCCCTTCAGTTTCGAATGCATGACCAGCACGTGGTAATGTTTACAGTCCCTTGCATGTTTTCGATTTATATTAGCCTGTTAGTGTATCTGTTAGTATTATATGTGACGGAGTGATAATATATTGTCAAATATATTCAAGGAATGTGGGAGCTGATACATTACGGTAGTTAAATTGGTCGGCAATATTAGACTTAAAGTTAGGCCTTACGTGTGGAATGGAAAGACATTCACGAGGGTGAATTCGTGTGCAGCCTTCATTTATACATACTGCTATTAGAAGTGATCTGGTAAATTCTTTTCACATGTGAGTAGAAATTGAACTGTTATAGAATAACTTTCAATTACCATAATGGAAAACTAAACATATTATAGGGTGGTTGATTCAGAGAACGCATGGACATGAAATTTAGAATGTTTAGGCTTTTTATTCTTCTTTTTCCAATTCATCGGGGGTAATTGTTTCGAACTAAACAGGTGTTATGAAAAGAAAAAAAAGTACATATTTTTCATACAAACTGTGTACGGGTATTACACACTTGATAAACCTGGACCTAGAATCCGTAAGATATGATTGATAAAGCTTTTAATATTAGGGTAAGGTACTGCTTCATATTATATTATCAACTAGCAAGATACCCATGCTTCGCTACGGTATTATATTGAAATTTTAACTGAATGCTAAACGTTTTATATATAATTCTCCGAAATTTGCGATATGACTCGTTTTATGAAAGATTATGGCAAAGATACTCCCGTTTTTCAATCTTTCTATCCAGCAATCAATTTCGTACTTCCCGGGCTAGGTCCAGGTATTCCACGCGGTCAGTTGGGTCCCTAAATCTTTGCCTACTTTCCCTGTAAGCATTTATAATATGGATCAAATCCTTGAGGAGATCCGGCGTGGTGTCGTCTTGGGTGCATTGGCGGTACTGAACCCGCGGCCGGACTGCATTCGTAGCCATTACCCGGCCAGGGTCCGTTTCCAGCGTGGTCCGCACATTTGACGACGGTCCAGAACATTATTATTATTATTATTATTATTATTATTATAATATTATTATTATTATTGATGGGCTGGAACCCACAGCAAAATGCAAGACCGCTACTTGGCGGTAAATTACATCTGCAGCCATTGTCATTGCTGACAATGTGACCAGCACCATCGTCACGCGAAGGCAAGTGCACGAATGATATACTTCCGTGCATTATTGGCCTTATTACAGAGGTGAACAATTGCACGGTCAATTTCATTCCTATCGTTTATTTCAAATGTGTTTACATTTTTATTTATATGCCAGGAGAATCTACTGTTATCCAACTTTATGCTCTCCAAAGGAAAAGATATGTCTTGAAAACGAACCCAGGAAAGATTAATGATCAGAATTAGTACATTATGAACAGTAAAATCAATTGGTCTCAACTCCTGTTTTCACCCCACCGCCGTAAATATATTTACCCCCCCCCCAAAAAAGAAGGCGTGTTTCCTTATGTTCCTTTCACACTCCCCCCTTAAGTGAATTTCCCGTTAAAATACTTGCTTTCTTAACAGTAAAAGAATCTTCTAAATACCAATTATCACGACTCTAACATCTTCAGTTTTTGAGATACGCCTCCTCATAAAAGGAATTCAACTCCCCCCAAGATGATTTCCCCCCCGAAACGCTTCAATTTTCAAGTCTATAACATCTTTAGTTTCGATTGGAGGCAAGTATCCTCATACAATTAATTCAATTAATGTTTCAATTCTTTCACCCCCCCCCCCCCCACCCCCTTTCATTGGTATTTCCGAGAATACGTGTTTCTTTAATTTTAAACCAGATTAGAAATACCAATTTTCAAGTCTGAAAAATCTTTCATTTTTGAGATAACAGTAACCTCATACAAATAATTCAACTAATTTTTCAATTTCCCTCCCCCCTTAGGTGGATTTTTGAAAACAAAAAATACGTATTCCTTTATTTTCAAAGGAGATCCCAAATACCAACTTTCAGGTCTGTAATATCTTCAGTTTCTAAGATATAAATATCCCCATTTAAGGCATTCAACCCAATTTTCACCCCTCCTATGGGGTCCGAAAACAAAAAAATGTGTTTATTTTTAAATTGGATCTAAATGCCAATTTTTACATCTGTACACTTTAAAAGTTTTCAGATATAGATACACTCATTTTAAAAATTCACACCCCCCCTGTCATCCCCCATTAATTGGATTTTCTACAAACAAAAACTTCGTGTTTTTTTTTATTTTTGAAGGAGATCCCAAATACCAAGTTTCAGGTCTGTAATACCTTCAGTTTCTAAGATATAAGTATCCTCATTAAAGGCATTCAACCCTTTTTTCGCCCTTTTTCTCCCTTCCTATTGGGATTTTCCAAAAACAAAAAATACGTGTGTCTCTTTACTTTTCAAGGAGATTCTAAATACCAATTTTTACATCTGTAAACTTTAAAAGTTTTGAGATATAGATACACTCATTTTAAAAATTTACCCCCCCCCTGTCACCCCCGATTAATTGGATTTTCCAAAAACAAAAAAATACATGTTACTTCATTTTCAAAGGAGATCCCAAATACCAATTTTCAGTTCCGTAGTATCTTCAGTTTCTGAGGTATGATTATCCTCATTAAAGGCATTCAACCCCTTTTTCACCCCTCCTATTGGGATTTCCTGAAAACAGAAAAGTACCTGTTTCTTTATTTTTAAAGGAGATTCTAATCACAAATTTTTAAGTCTGTAAACTTTCAAAGTTTTGAGATATAGATACACTCATTTTAAAAATTCACCCCCCCCCCCTTTTCACCCTCCCGTTAAGTGGATTTTCGAGAAACAAACAAAAAAAAAATATACGTGTTTCTTTATTTTTAAAGGAGATCCCAAATACCAACTTTCAGGTCTATAATATTCTCAGTTTCTGAGATATAGGTATCCTCATTAAAGGCATTCAACCCCTTTTTCGCCCCTCCTATTGGGGTTTTCCGAAAACAAAAAAATACGTGTTTCCTTATTTTTAAAGAAGATTCTAAATACCGATTTTTACACCTGTAAACTTTAAAGTTTTGAGATATAGATATACGCATGTTAAAATTTCACCCCCTTAACCCCTCAGCGCCGACCTCTATACGTTGTAGCCTATACACCCTCTTTTATTCCGTAGCCGCCGACCTCTATACGTGGTATAGACCCATACATGGTTTCGCATTTACGGCTATAGCGCGAAGAGTTTTGGAGTTATGGATTTGCAAATTGCTTTGTTTCCAAGAAGAAACTTTGGGGTTTATCAGTGTTGTAAAATAAGAATGAAGATCGTTAAAATATAGTTGTTTTTGCAGGGGTAAGTATTTGTCAAGTAAGTCTGAGCACTAGTAATCTCTGCTTTTTTAAAGCCTGTATGCTTCATTCTTTCCCACGTAATAAAATAAAGAAATGATCGGAGAAGTTTGTCTTTTCGCGTGATGTTCTTTGCTCTATTTGTACATTGAGAGTGCGAATTATTTATTATATTGTCTTTATTTCTCCGCTTGTAATATTTTCGTAACTCTCCACGAGCGCTCTGTGTAGGCATCAGTTAGTGCTGCTTTCTGTCATACGATACGAGAACCAGTTGTTCAGTTGTCGCTTGAAAGACAATGTCTCGACCTTTTATCTGAAATATGTATCGAGTTGGTTTGTTTCGTAATGAATGTTATTCCCCTCATTCAGTTTCGTCCTGCTGCTTTCGGTCTCGCTGCAGCTTCATCAGTCCGTGTGACGTGCCGCGCTCAGCCGTGGTTTGACTGACAGTAATGTGCTTGGGTATAAAGTAAGAGTTTTGTCTGTACATTGCTCAGAATTTGAAAAGAATGGTATTTCTGTATCGATCATGTCCATAGTAACAAGAAAATGCACTTTTTACTTTTCCGTAATTTCTGTCTGTATGTACACGCATCACGAGAAAACGGTCGAAGAGAATTTAATGAAAATCGGTATGTGAAGTCGGGAGATGAGCCTCTACAATCTAGGCTATAAATCATTTTACTCACGCTGAGTGAAATGGTAGTTTAGGGGAAGGCCTAAAATTGAATTCTCAACTTTATGTTATTAGTGGTCGTATTTTAAAGAAAAAGTTGGGGAATAAATTGCTACAATCTAGGCTATCAATAATTGTATTCACGCTGAGAAAAATGGTAGTTTAGGGGAAAGCCTAAAATTTAACTTCTCAAATATTGTTGTTATTAGTAGTCCTATCTTGATGATAATCGGTATGCAAAGTCAGGAAATAAGTCGCTATAGTCTAGGCTGTAAATTATTTTATTCACAAATATTTCTTATTAGAAGTGTAGTCGATGAATGCTAGATAACTAAGGTTAGTATTAAATTTCCTATTATTCATGTCTTATACATTGTTACCGTACTGGCTATGATCAAGATATTAATGAATTTGGATTTTTGTTACTAAGTCCATTTCAGCGGCGAGTAACGAGAAAATCGGTAAACAGTATTTAATGAAAATAGATATGTAAAGTCGGAGAATAAGAAACTACAGTTTACGGTATAAAATATTTTACAAATCACAGAGTCGAAAGAAAACTAAATGTGTAGGCCTACAATATAGAAAGATCATAACATTGATCAACAATAACATTACATTGACCATTGTTTGTCGTGATGTGCTTTGTGTCTTCTGTTGCCCCTCATCTCCGGTAGATAGGATTACTGCTGCGTACAGAGTATTTTTTTTTTTATCCGTCGCACCGACATAGATAGGTTTTAGGCGACGATGGGATAGGAAAGGGCTAGGAGTGCCTTAGGCCTTAATTAAGGTACAGGCCCAGCATTTGACTGGTGTGAATGTGGGAAACCACGGAATACCATCTTCAGCGCTGCCGACAATGGGGTTCGAATCTACTATCTCTCGGATACAAGCTCACAGCTGCGCACCGCTAACCACACGGTCAACTCGCCCAGTCGGACAGAGTGTAACAGCCTGCCTGAATAATGATGGATAGTAGCTGGGGAGTTAGATAACATTCTTCTTTAGCATGCCATTCCCCTCGTTTATAAATTTTCTGATACTACTTGTACGTAACACACTGGATCAGCATAGCATTGGGGGTATTCAATCCCTACTCTGAGGCACTGATTGGAATGAACAGTGTGCATATTTAGCGGAATGACATATGAGTGTTCATGGCAATCTGCGGCCTGGTCATTCCAGCTCTGGAACTTTGGACTATTAGATTGGCACCGCAATCTAACCGCAGCACTGTTCGTTAAAAGTGATAAAACGTGCGGCTTTCCACTTGATCAAGTATTTTATATGATAGCATTGCTTTCAATCGCTATATTCATACTTACGTTTTTGTAATGACCTATGTTGATTTCAGGTAGGAAAACCACACAGTCAGTCTTTCTGAGAATCCCGTAGCGAAGCACGGGTACATCAGCTAGTATTGTATAATTCAGATGAAAGTTTAGTCGGAAGTAGTAGTGACAGTATTAGCAGCAGCGATAATGAAATAAATGATGCGGCTGTGGCGTATGCAGTGATAAATGATGAGTGACGATGAGGAGGAACCAGTACTTGGAAATTTCGTGTACGAGACTATTGATAATTATACATGTCAAAGGGAAGTTTTCAACAGTGAATTCGGATTCTTAAATTGCCTAATAATATCCAGACAAGTCACAGGGACAAACACTGAACAGTTAGGCCTATCTTATCGGGTTCAGCTGGAGGAAGGTTTGTTTATAAAATAAGCTCGCTCGGACGGGGAACGAAATGTTCAAGGCCGGCGCGCATCAGATAATACAGTTCCAAGGTTGCAGGAAAGACATTTTATCATGAAATTATCACCCAAGGGTGAGAAATACAAACCTTAGAGACGTTGTATCGTGTGTTCAAAACACGGCAAAATGACGACGTCGGTGTACTGCTGCCTGGAGTGTGACGTGGGTCTCTGTCTCGAAGAGTGCTTCGAACTCTATCACACGAAACTAAATTACAAAGGTAATGTGAAACAATTATGTCATGATATGCATGTACATAGTTCTATCATAAGGAATTCAATATTTCGTAAATATCGGGCTACTCTTGTACTTATAGTAACGCTTTAAGTGAATCAATGTATTTCAGTCGTGCGTAGTTGGAATCTCATCCGGCCGCGGGGGAATATCCAAACATCCTCTCTTAGCGAGCACCTACATGTTAATATGAATATATCCCCAAAATTTCATTTCTTTATGTCCAGTAGTTTTGGCTCTGCGATGGTGAATCAGTCAGTCAGTCAGGTCAGTCAGTCAGTCAGTCAGTCAGTCAGTCAGTCAGTCAGTCAGTCAGTCAGTCAAGACAAGTTACTTTATATATATATATAGATGATCTGAAAAATGATTTATTATCGTTTGTCTTAAGTTCTCCATTTTTTCACACTTGCTTTATAATAAAAGAATACAGTTGTTAATACGCTATTCCAGAAATATCTGACAATACAAAGTCTAAATAAAGCTCATCACAATCTTGCCAATCCCAGCCTGCATTAGAAAACGCTAATCAAAATAACTGTTCAACTATCATATTAATATTTTTGCAAGTGCTAATTTCATTTTCTGTATTTTCTTTCTTGTGTAAATCATGATGTTCATATTAGAGAAAAATTAGAACGCACTTTCAATTTTTATTTGTGCTCAGATAATGTTAATTCAGATTGAGTTTGTAAAAGCAGTAATACAGGTATTTAAGAAGATAATATTTTGAGGAAGGATTTACATCTTAAATCATAACATTCTTACTTAAGCCTAAACCACTCAGAGAAACTCAAACTAACCCTAGACATTCATTTCATTTTAAGAAGTACACAATAGAGGCAGTAACGAATGTCGGGCAGCATTTACCCAAATCCAAATCACACAGAAATGATCATTTAACTTCTACTCATCCAATTACGTTATTTCATATCCAAACCAAACCCCGTGGCACAACAGGCTCGAAAGGCCATGGCCTACCAAGCGACTGCTGCTCAGCCTGAAGGCCTGCAGAATGCGAGGAGTCATGTGGTCAGCACGATGAATCCTCTCGGCCGTTCTCTCACCGTCAGATAGCTCCGCAATTGTAATCACGTAGACTGAGTGGAAATCGAACCAGCCCTCAGATCCATTGTCTTCGTATTTTCAATAAAGCTAAAGTGTAGAGCCTAGGTATCAATTACATGTATCTGTTCCGAATGTTAAAACAAATCAGTTACAACATGACCTCTTATATTAAACTGAGTTACATGATCATTTTTCAGTTAAAGCTAGGCCTATATACCGACATGTTCCTGTTTTCGGAGACTGAAATTTAAGTGTGTGTTAGTTTATATATATTTATTTTTGCACTAGTGCGTTCTTCAATCTTTTTATTCAGTCTCGTAAAGGTTTCTTCTAAGTTTTTATACAGAAGTATCTTTTAATATCACCACAGCCTTGATATTATGCATAATTATTGCATGTATACACGGTAGTCGGTGTAGGCTGTCATTAACTTACTAGGGCGGGTGTTTTCATACGTGCGAAATGTAAATTAATGCTTGAATTCCATAACGATCTCCTCGTGAAGCTGAGGAGCGCCCACAACATGGCCGTACGCTCATGGATATATCCCCAGTCACACGCTTCTGCGCAACCAGCGATGTGGGGCCTTGTTCATTTCATCTAATTAACTCCTCTGATGAGGCTGACGTCAGGAAGGGCATCCGGTTATAAAAACCCTCCATGAAAGATTCATCTCACCTCATACCCGACCCCATAGAGAAACAGGACAAGGATTGGACAAACAAAAAGGGTTATTAAATGCAAACTGTATGCACTGCCAAGCACGATATTTCGTTGTGGAAATGATAAATGGACATTTTAATTCGTGTTGCCACAATGGTTTGGTTTACTTTTCATAACCTCAAGTGAAAGGCGTACTTAAGAGGTATGACGCTACATGATTATGATTTCATGAAGCATATAAGGCAGAATAATACTACAATGTCCTTTGCATCGTTCTCTGCTAACCGTAGGCACAATCCAGTATAAGTCTGCATTGTTTTAAGATTCAAGGGATGATTCATAGGTGCATTTCAGATTTACTGCCTACTAAACTGCCGAACATTATACGGTCAGCTTTGTGATAGACTGAAGTCTTGCGAACATAATTCGTTGTGAAAAATCTATAAATTCCTCTCTTAATCCAGAGACAATTGAAAGACTCTCCAACATTTTGCTAACTAACCCATACGCTACACCATTATCATAATGTTGGCAAAGCAATGAGACAAGAAATAAGTTCGCAGCTATTGCTGTGACAGGCCACTAGTTAGTTTAGAAATTAAAATACAGCTACCTGATATGGTGAGAGGTTCCAGCAAACAAAAGTGCGATGTGTTAAATCTTAAAGGATTCCGCGCCTGTCCGCCACAGTCCCTCTTGCTCATCTGCAGGGGTAAGCAGCTTACAGTCAAGATGCTAGGAAATGAATAAGGAAATAAGGGCAAACGCTAAGCAGGAAACAAGAGCGGAGCGAGGAAGCAACATCCACTCAAATGTTTTCGTTCTCTTATTTAAAACAAATATTTTTGGCCTGTGTGCAGTTAGGAAATTGCACTAGTCTGGCAGCATTGGTCCCCCTGATTGAGCTCATCCCAGGCCGGAAGGCGCGCAGATGACTTGCGTTACGTCACTCTACTGCGGACAACAGTGTACCTCTAGAATGCAGGGCTAACGAAGTGCTTCCAACAAGGCAAATTGGAAATTCGGGGCAGATCACTCGGATACTATGTATCGTATTCAGACGTTTCTCTGCAGTCATAACCAATCTTATAAAAGTTCTCCGGTGAGAGGATCGGGCTGAGTCGCATAGATGGTAGAGTGCACGCTTTCCGAGCCCGATTTGGTAGGTTCGATCCCGATATACTAAATTATACTAAAAGGTACTCAAATATGCTGCCCTCGAGTCCATAGATTTACAGGCATGTAGATCAACTCTACGGAACAAAATTTCCGACATCTCGGCGTCTCTGAAAACCGTGGAAGTAGGATAACAATAATAAAAACAACAATAATGTTTGTTTGTCCAACCCTTGTCCCGTTTCTCTACGGGGCCGGGTATGAGGTGAGATGAATCTGTCGTGGCGGGTTTTATACGACGCACCGACACAGACGAGTCTTACAGCGACAATGGGATAGGATAGAATTAGGAATAGGAAGGAAGCACCGTGGCCTTAATTAACGTACAGCTCCACTATTTGCCTTGCGTGAAAATAGGAAACCACAGAAAACTTCAGGGCTGGCAGCAATGGAGGAATGTCGCAATAGAACAGTTCAGCCGACAGTGGAGTTGTCTCAAAAGCAAGCTCACAGCTATGTGACAAGAGTTGCTCAAGTTATCCTTCGTACAACAGTCGGAGGAGTTTTGTCCTCGGTTATGTGTTTTCACAATAATTGTTCGATATTTAATAAAGCCGAGCAAGATTTCGTAACAAATTAGTATTAAGGAACAGATAAAGTATTTTCCATCGTCATCCAATAGTAACTCCTCAGTTACGGAGATTTAGCAATGTTGCACCTCATAGTAGCCACTGGGATTCCCCTCTTCATCCGTAAAACTTCAGTTTTTAAAATCTGATAAAGAAACGTATTAACTCATTTTCAAGGAGCATTTCTAATTTAAGCTTCAGACATTACATAATAATAGCCTCTTAAAATGTTCCCATTTCAAACTCCAATGTAGAATGAGAGAATATTTTCAATAATGAAATATCTGCAAATGGGTATTAGTAATAGATTGAACGCTGACACAATGATGCTAAATTTCACATTTCTAACATTATGAACATCGTAGTGATGGTGGTGGAGGACCTGAACTGCTACTAACCCTGCAGTATCGGCAACCAGAAAAAAAAACATGATATCCACAAAGTGTCCTTTCTAGTTTTAATCTGACAATCCCATACGTGATTCAAATCGCGCAGCTAACTCACTCGGTAAGAACACGAAATTCGAAAAGGTCCTCATGTGTGGAAATGTGAGTTACCATTAGTGCGTATTAGTAGTCGAACTCTTGAAATGACAAGTGTCAGATATTGTGTCGGAGTAAGATGATTTTCGTCTATGACTGCACCAGTCGTTCATCCCATGATAAATTTTCAAATTAACTGGGCAGGTTGTTGACTTAGCGCTCGTCAGGTAGGACCTAAAATGGCAGGGGTCTAGTTTCAGGTCACGTGAAACAAGACAAACTACAGAGAACATTCCTTTTCGCGATGACTTTGTCCCGGCTCCTCGGAAGTGAACTACGGTTGTAAAACATCTCAGATTACACACACTACGTTTACCCTAAAAAAAAAAAAAAAAAAAAACTCCGTCATACCTCGCACATCGGGGACCCGATTTTCTCCGTCATCTGGTAGAGTAAAATTGAACATCGGAACAGAAGCGCCTACATAACATCGAAGTCTGTCCACGGTAGCCGAGATCTTTTTTTTTTTTTTACGTCGCACCGACACAGATAGGTCTTATGGCGACGATAGGACAGGGAAGGGTTAGGAGTGGGAAGGAAGCGGCCGTAGCCTTAATTAAGGCACAGCCCCAGCATTTGCCTGGTGTGAAAATGGGAAACCATGGAAAACCATTTTCAGGGCTGCCGACAGTGGGGTTCGAACCTAGTATCTCCCGAATACTAGATACTTGCCGCACTTACGCGACTGCAGCTATCGAGCTCGGTGAGCTGGGACTATACGATTTTTATTCTTCTCATTATTATTATTATCATCACCATAACCACAAAAGCATCGATCTACGCATTGACACTAATAACTTCAGTTGACTGAAATGCCATATACTGTATTAAATAGACTATTAACTTGGAAACATTGAAAATTATGACTTCTTAAAAAAAACGTGAAATAATGAATTGGGAGCTTTTATGACAGCAGTTTACTTCAAATAGGTTGTCAAGCGGTGTCGGGTATATATAGGACATGCCAAAGAGATGTTATATACAGGAAAAAGAAAGTCTAACCTGTCACTGGTGGAACTGGAACCAAATACATTAATACACAAATATCGGACAGCTCTATCTCAACAGCATTGAGCGAAATGCGAACAGCGACGGTGACATCTAGCGTGTAGGAGTGACAATCCCAGGAACTGCATAATTATGCTTAGTTCAGAGAGTTGCGTCTCCACTTATTGGAAATATTTGTCAAAATAATTGAACGATCTTAATAATTAAGAATGGAATTTTAAAATATGGACAACCTCCAAACGAGCATTATGCCTTTCGTTAGGTCTTAAAATTTAAAAGCCGATTCCTTTTGAGGATCCACCCAGCCTCTCTGGCCTTTTCCCAGCTACTTGGGACCAGCACTTTGAATGAAGTTAGTCTAGTTTTACGGCCGGATGCCTTTTACAGCCCCCAAACTACATGGATTAAAAGACGCGATTAAAATCACCGCTCAGCCGGCCCTCTGAAATGGGTAGTAGTAATATTACTACTACTACTACTACTACTACTACTACTACTTACAATTTGCTATGCGTCGCACCGACACAGATAGGTCTTATGGCAACGATGAGAGAGGAAAGGCCTAGGAATGGGAAGGAAGCGACCGTGGCCTTAATTCTGGTACAGCCCCAGCATTTGGTTGGTGTGAAAAGGGAAACCACGGAAAACCATCTTCAGGGCTGCCGACAGTGGGGTTCTAACCCCCTATCTCCCGGATGCAAGCTCACAGCTGCACGCCCCTAACCGCACAGCCAACTCGCTCGGTGGTAGTGGTACTACTACTACTACTACTACTACTACTACTACTGCTGCTGAAATGAAATGAAAATCCACAGCCTGTTTCAAGTCATTCGACCGGGTCGGGAATGGAATGAATGAAGCCTCCATCTAGCGGCGAGGTTAGGAAATGTGCCGGCTGCCGAAGCCTCTCGCACTCTTCTGGGGCAATGATTAATGAATGACAGATGAAATGAAATGGTAATTGAGTGTTGCTGGAATGAAAGAGACAGGGAAAACCGGAGTACCCGGAGAAAAACCTGCCCTGCTCCCGCTTTGTCCGGCACAAATCTCACATGGAGTGACCGGGATTTGAACCACGGAACCCAGGTGAGAGAGGCCGACGCGCCTCCGTCTGAGCCACGGAGGTTCTACACTACTACTACTACCAATAATAATAATAATAATAATAATAATAATAATAATAATAATAATAATAACAATAATAATAGTTTTACGCCCCTCCCCCTGAAACGAGGACGAGTACTCTGACCATTCAACCAAAGCACTGGATGGGGAGGAAATGAGAAGCTGTAATTAAGGAATGGGAGTGACAAAAGCCAAGCCAACGCAAGGATTATAAGAACTATATGTTTAAATAACTTGTGACCACCCGGGCAACTGATGATGATGATGATGATGATGATATATATTTACACAGGCGTACAACCCCGTGCGGGTGGAAGCGGTAGAATGCATCCGTGGTAGGGGCGGTGGTGCTGATTACTCTTTTTATGAGGACGTATAACTGGGCAATCATCTTCTGTTACCTCTAATAAGAGTTGACCAAGGAAGGTCAGATAGTAAAGGTGAAGGAATTTGAAGCAATGCCAGACTCAGCAAAGGAAACAGTGGTCACCAACCCACGCTCCCAAGTTGAGTTGAGTTGTCGCCTTTTACGATAGGCTTGGATATGATGGATGCTACCCCTGTGGGTGGGGGTTGTAGAATGACATACGCGGCATCTCCTGCCTGTCATAAAAGGCGAGTAAAATGGGGACCAGGGACTCTCAAGTTGGGAGCGCGGATTAGTGACCACGGTTCACCAAGCTGAGCCTGCCATTGTTAACACTTAATAGTGTCAGGATCTTCACTTTCATCTTTCTTATATGACCTCTCTTGGTCAATTTTAGTTCTCTTCCTACACCGACGGTGTTAGGATTGCGAGGCGTAGGGAGTATTTCATTTTCACGCCCTTCGTGGCCCTTCTCTCTTTCACCGATATCTTCATTCTCCGCACCATCGGACCTCTTCCATTTTCTTTCTGATTAATGTTAATAGAGGATGTTTCTTCAGTTGTATGTACAAACAAAGTCACTTAGTGCATGTTACAAGTGCATTACTTTTTTTGCCTTTCTTACTCGTATTTTCCCCTTCTGTCTTCCACATACCACATGCGTCATTCGTTTCTTTAAACAATTAATCGTTACATAGAAATAGTAACGTAAGCATGAAAACAATCCTGACATATGTAAAGCTCATTTGGCTTGTCACCATATGACTTCGAACAGTTTGCAATGCCATAATTGCTGCAGCTATGAACTGCACAAATAACGGCACCCGCGATACTTGCATTTGTAAACTGCAATTTAAGATCATTAAATAATTATAAACACGCCAGTGTGCGAAGAATCATACAAGTGGCAATGGGTTATTGAATTGTACTTCACACCAAGCCATGCAGGTAGCAGCGCTATCAACTTTCTCGCCGAAAACCGCAACCTGTCCGGTATTGGTGTATTAAAGTACCGTATTTGCTGCAACTGATAGCCTTCGGCTTTCGCGAGCGATATTCTTCCAATCTAACTACGGTAGCCTTGCCATTTCTGCTTTGTAGGCTAAGATCTTACAAGGGAAACTACCCATACGGTCATATCGAAATCGAGAATGAAATTTCGCCGAGACGATCAGTAGACCATAAAATAGCTAAATACAAAACTTTAGCAAAATCTGTGAGACAACGCAGCTACTGGACAACCCTTGTATCTTGGTGGCTCACTCGGGGCACAGCGAAAAAAAAAGAAAAAAAAAAAAAGAGAGAGAGAGAGAGAGAGAGAGACTGACTCTGACTGGTCCCAAACATGAATAATAAATACAAACAATGTCTTACCTGTAACTGAAACACAAATTAACAGTATATTTATAGGAAATTAGTCCATTAGTCCATTGGCTAAATGGTAAGCGCGCTAGCCTTCGGTTCCGAAGGCCCAGTGTTCAATTCCCGGTCGAGTTGAGGACTTTATTTCCATGTAGGTCATTTTTGTGTTTCAGGGACTGGGTGTTTGTCACAAAACGCGCCTCCATCTACACACAACAAACTACTAAAAACCAATACAGAACATACGCAATATTGAACAGATCCTTTCACACATCCACCTGTGCGTGGGGGCAGTAGAATAACACCCACGGTATCCTCTGCCTGTCGTAATGGGCGACTAAAAGGCGCCCCATGGGCTCTGAACTTGGGAGCGTGGGCTGGCGACCACGGGGCGTTAGCTCAGTCCTGGATCCACTTATTTGTGCCAGACTCCTCACTTTTATCCATTCTATCCGACCTCCCTTGGTCAACTCTTGTTTTTGTCCGACCCCGACGGTATTAGAGCACTCGACGCCAAGGGAGTCTTTCATTTTCACGCCCTTCGTGGCCCCCGTCTTTCTTTGGGCGATATCTTCATTTTTCGAAGTCTCGGATCGCTTCCTTTTTTCCCTCTGATTAGTGTTACATGGAGGATGGTTGCCTAGTTGTACTTCCCCTTAAAACAATAATCACCACCCCACCACCATTTTTCACACAGGGTTGTCATCAGGAAAGCCATGCGGCCGTAAAACTGGGCTGAATCTGTACGAAGTACAGACCCCAGTTAACAGGGAAAAGGCCAGGAAGAAAAGACGATGATTTGTAGGAAAATGATTTACTACCAACCCCGATCTTTCGAATTACGTTAGCATTCGGTATTTCTCTGTACTAGTAGTTATTGAATTTAAATGCCAAGTTCCAAATTTATTAGCAGTAATGAATGGAATCTCCTCCAAGATCAACAAGCCAGTCACTTCTATCCCTGCAACCTACAGGAGAGACGTAACGCAATTCTCTTTCAATCCACACACAGCACTTCGCCGTAGTTACTTCTTCATTTATTATTTCGTTCATTTGTGCCCGCTTTGTTTTCAAACCTTTCTACGTCTCAGCCATTCATTTTCATTCTCCGTTTCTTTTTGCTTTTCCTCCCCCTCCCGAATCGCCCTTCCCTCGCTGTTGCTGTAGCAGCACTGCAAGTCACTACAGGCATGTGGACCTACCAACTCTTTAACCTTAATGCAACTAACAACATAACGTTTGACCTTGTTGATTATTTATTTCGGAAGTTGGTGAGTCAATTTAGAAATTATCAAGTCAGAAAGCCCGCGTGGCTTTACTGAATCTTTTGGTGTGCGTATTTTAAAATATTTAGGCTATGATTATGGAGAAAACAGCCTTAGCACATTAGAAAGCAATTAACAGCACAAAAAAAAAAAATGGAATGACACTAGATAAGTGGCTTTCGAATCCTTTCCCCTTAAGTTATCGAGACAATGCTCCTCATACCAACTTACCCTGCATGTGAAAATAGAAACAAGCCATCAAAACCAATTGTAGCAGTTAACTACAGATAATAAACAGATAACCAAGCAAAGGTAATTAAAAATGATCTCAATCCTTTGTATTTAAGAAATACTGAACCAACTAATAAAAAGGACAAACAGAAAAAATAAAAAGCATTAGTCGAAGGTAATATTTATCCGCAACAAACCGTATTCTTCTAAAAGAAGAATGACAAATATACGTAGACGAAGTTGCTGCATCCTTGTATCGCAAATAACAAGAGTTCTTAAAAACAAACATCACATTATATAACAATACAGTCAAATGCCGTTCCAAAAAATTCACATATCACGTTTGTACACTAAATTAGGTCTCATTAAATAGTTGTAATGCAATGGAAAATTCAAGAAAAATCAGAAAGTCTACAAATTAATCATCTTAGCCCATTACCGGGAGACGGCTGTCTGCGGCCTTGTCATTCCAGCTCTGGAACTTTGGACTGTTAGATCGGCAGCGTAGTACTGTTCGTTAAAAGGGAGAAAATGTGTGGTTTTTCATTTGATCGAGTATTTCATATGAAAGCATTGCTTTTAATCGCGCCATTCCTACTGACGTCATTGCAATGGGATAACTACTAAGACAGTCTTTCCGAGGATGTAAAAAGGCAGGTGGAGCGTGAGTATCTATCATTATAATGAAAACTCCCCAACCTGACTGACTGATGGTAGGCAAGCGGGCCTAACTCAGTATTCATATGAGAAAAGACGTTTGGTGACTTCACCGTCGCGTTTCTATGGTAATGCTAAGAGCTATGCAATTATTTTTTTTTTAAGCTGGTGGCTTTACGTCGCAGGAAAGGCCTAGGAGTTGGAAGGAAACGGCCGAGGCCTTAATTAAGGTACAGCCCCAGCATTTGCCTGGTGTGAAAATGGGAAACGACGGAAAACCATCTTCAGGGCTGCCGACAGTGGGATTCGAACCTGCTGTCTCCCGGGTGCAAGCTCATAAGCCGCGCACCTCTAATACTCCACGGCCAACTCACCCGGTGCTATGCAATTTAATACAATCTCGCTCACAACGTTTACACTACCTAACCTAGAATTCTGTATACAATGTAGAATTCCGTAGCGAAGCACGGGTACATCAGCTAGTATATATATTGAAGTTTATTTATTGTCGCTTTAACTTAAAAAGTCATATCGCGACATTCATAATCATACATGAAAGAATAGTTACACTGATTACATGGAGTTACAATTACAAAAATAAGAATAGTACATATTGATCACATAGTGATTACATGCCAGTGAATAGATTTGTTTGACTAAAACACTTAATGATGTTTTTACACTGAGTATCTTGGTTCAGGACGTCACATACATTATCATTCTGGTTTAAGTTACACAAATGATCGTATAGATCGCATTCTAAAGATATGTGCACGAGTCAGTCTGCTGTGGCCTATACGTATTCTAGTAATGAGCATCAATGTATCTGTAGATCCACGCCTGATATCAGAGTCTTGTGAGTTGTTTCCGTGTCCAGTCAGTTAACCATTGTCCTCGGATCTTTGTAGTAAGAAAAAGAGAAATATCCGTGTGGGGAATTAGAAAGTGTTGATCATGTAGAGGAAGACGATTTGCTTCTTTAGCTGATAAGTCAGCTTGTTCATTGCCTAGCAAATTTATCCCTACTTCGCTACTGGAATAAGATTTTTAAATCGCACGTCTCTTAGCATTATCCAGAAACAGCAGGGGGAGGTTCCCATACGTTGTTTCCAAAGTAAAGTGCGAGTTGCGGAGTTGTGATGATAACGGCAGACTCACTTGCCTACTGCCATTCACAATCGAGTAGGTAAGTTTTCAATAAAATGGGAAGCCTCATTCCCTACTGCGGGATCACAATCGATTTGGGGAGTTTTCGTTACAATAGCAGGCGCCCTTTCCTACTTCCAGACAGATTACAGTTGAAGAGTTTTATAATAGCAGGCACCTTCCCTACTGCCAGTCAAAATTGAGTTGTGCTGTTATCATTATAATTATATTTCCGTTTTCTTAATGACAGTCACACCAAGTTGGCGAGATTCCATTATAATAGCAAGGCCACTATGCCTAATCCCAGTCACAGTTTAGATGGGTAAATTTGTTTACAATGGCGGGCACACTTGCCTACTCCCAAACACAATCGGTTAGGAGAGTTTTGAACAAATTTCCATGCTCCCTTGACCTCTGCCAGTCAAATCGAGAAGGGAATTATTAATTACAATGCTAGTCCCTCCTTGCTAATGCTAGTTACAAAGGAGTTGGAGAAATATCCCATTCCTACCGCCAGTGAAAGTCGATGTGGAGAGTAATGATTACAATAGCAGACGCACTCCTGCCGAGAGTCACTATCGATGTAAAATATTAATTACTAGCTCTATTACCAGGCACTGCCCGGGAATTTTGTTTCCTTTAGGTATTCTATTACCTGTTAATTGTGTGAAGAGAATTTTTGTAGATTTCGTTATTGTGGCGTTGAATGATTAAGAACTATTTTGTACTTTATAAGTTATTGTTGTGTTTAATTACAAGTCTTATAGATTATTTTCTTTCTCGTTAATCAAACTAATCTCGGTAAGTTTGAACATTTTCTTCATCACCACTTTTCGCTATGCCTATGCAGCTGAACTGGTACTTAAACGGCATCCATAGTGCCCCAATACAAATCATCGACCGCGGAAACTATGGATTCGACGCTAACATTTGTCCTTTTCAATTATTGTTGTACGCCATTCCCTCCCTTAGGTTTGCTAGAAGGTGTTTTACTCCTCCAGTACATTTTCGACATAGTAATTCGTATTTATACGAAGTTTGGTTGAGAGCTATTCTGGAAAATATTGGACCGTACACACGCGCATCTACAATTTTGATAATTTTCTCTTTCACACCTTTTACTTTTCGGATTTGTATTACTTATTTCAAGTGGGTTTTTTAAAGTTTTCTTAATTGTGACGTTGATTTATTGTTTATGAACTCTTTTGTAAATTTTAAATTGAAATATTATGTGTATAATTGTACGTTTTAGCTTGAAATTATTTTGTTTTGCCTTAAAGTAATTCCTTGAGGCAGCCCAGAGTGTCTGGGAAGTAGCTGATACCTTCAAACAATAATTTTAAAAAGTTAAAATGTACCGGTAAAGTATTTTCGCGTCGCATTATAGATATGATTTACACGATTTCAACTGTCACTGGGACTGTCACCAATCAGCCGATCGACACCTAAAACTGTGTAAAAAGCTTTAATCTCGATGAATTTGGACATTTTCTTTATCACCCCTTCTGAATCACCATGCCGATAGGTGCTAAACTTGGACTAAAACGTCATCCGGAGTATCACTATTCATCTCGGTGACCCCGGAAATTATTGATTCGACACTAATATCGGCTGTTTTCGACTATTTTACATGTCACCTTCTCCCCCAGGGATGTCTTATTCCTCCAATATCTGTTCGAGATACTAACTCATATCCGTACCGAGTTGAGAGCTGTGATGGGTTATGACGTTCAACTTAGGCATCCGGAGTGCCAGTATTCGTCAAAGCGACCCCGGAAACTATGGATTCGACAGTAATATTCGTCGTTTTCGATTATTTTTTAGTATCATCCCCTCCGCCAGGGAAGCTAGGGGTGTCATACCCCACGTGATTTTTTCCAGACAGTACAGTTGAGATCTATGCTGGAATATAACACATACATCCATAACCTCGGTCATTTTGGACATTCCTTTTTCGCCCCTTCTTAACCTCCATTGCGACTGGGCCTGAAGTATGAGGTAAACGGCATTCAAAGAGTCACGGAGTTAGGGGGGGTCTTGCCTCCACCAGCATTTTTTGTTATTTTGTTTGTTTGTTTGAAAGCTATGCTGGAACATACATTCATCCATAATCTCGGTTATTTTGGATATTTTCTTTTTCACCCCTTCTCACCCCCGTGCCAATGCAGGTGAACTTGACCTTAAACTACATCTGGAGTGTCAATATTCAACTAAGCGATACCGAAAACTATGGATTCTACTTTAATAGTGGTTGTTCCCTGTTACTTTTATACTTCATCCCCTTTCCACTCCCGCTCAGAGGGATGCAACACACAAAAATCCATAAACTGCGCCTTCTCACCCCCATGTCGATGGGAAATGAACTTGGACTTAAACGACATGCAGTGTGTCACTGTTCATCTCAGCGACTCCGAAAAACATAAGGAGGGCAAAACGTTACGTCTTCTGTTACTGCTCGCATGGGGAAGCTCTCCGGAATACAAGGGATCATAAAATACGATCTGCCATTGCTCAAGCGTTACGGGACTGAGGCTGTACAGTCTTCGTGGAATTTCATTATTTGTCTGTTACAGGCAGCATCCGTGGAATTGACATGATGGCCTTCAAAGACCACCGAAAGGGCTACACGACGATCAGATTCGAAACACCCGAAACACAACCCAATGAAGAACACGATGAAAAGAACATATCTTATGAACCAACCATACCATTCTATCACCAAGAATACCAGTTGGATGATATCGAAGTCATCGGATTAATGGTTGGCGCTAGAGGAACCATTCCGCTCCTTACTTTCGACAAGTTCTGCAGATCATTTAACTCGATTAGGCTTTAATAACAGAAGTTGCAGCATCTGACTGGAAATATTCTTTTAAAAACCTGAAGAACCATATCTCCCGAACTTTTTAATGCAACAACATATGTCAAACATGTTTACCAACCATTATGTAATCAACTCACAATTATGAAATCTACCCTTTTCTTTTTGTGTACTTCGTCCTGAGGGGCAATTTTCAGTTGCGGAAAGTCGAAATAAACAAAATAAACTCTCTAACCTCACTGAAACGAGAGGGTAATATTTTGTTTCTTCTGGAAACCTATGGGTCTATAACACCGGTACATTATTACAACCTTTTACTCTTCTACAGGGTCATTAGGGATATTCGGCATTGAGAATACGGAAAATCACCGGAAAGTCCCATTGTCATTTCAATTGCAATTTGAAATTGTACGGAAGTCAAATAGAGCGAAACCAATACTTCCACGGGTTCAAGTTGTTAGTTTTAGGAGGATATTATCGAGAATTAGCAGGGTTCTGTTTGAAAGACTAAAGGAATTGCACATATTTTACAAAATACACAAAATGCTTCAGAACTGATATAATGGCTGTACTGTTACGAAGCGTTAGCGGATGAAATTGTAAGTATATTGTTTAAAATCTAACTTGGGTACACGTTAATTAGTAAAGTTAACACTCGAAGTGTTACTCAGTTATGATTGTGCCATCACTGCCCTGAATACCAATTTTGAGTATGTAGTTGAAAATATTCATATTCAAGTGTGCTATACTTTCGTAAGTTCTTTAATACCTAAATTGTCTTATTTATTTATAGTCTGATCTGTTTGCTTGTTATATCCCCAATTAGTTATCCACTGATGTGGCCCAGAATTTAAATGTAGAAATAAAATATGTTTTCATACTGAAAGTTTTGTTCCCTGTATAGAGTAAGTATATCTATGAACTGTATTTGACTTTTTTTATTTATGAACTTGTTAACGGTACAGAATCTTAACCCCATGTGGAGAAGTCGATTTTGTAATTACGGCATTATTTACGCCCACATTATAGGTCATGTACTTATTAACATAGTATGCTTTTTTTTTTGCTAGATGTTTTACGTCGCACCGACACAGATAGGTCTTATGGCGACAATGGGACAGGGAAGGGCTAGGAGTGGGAAGGAAGAGACAGTGGCCTTAATTAAGGTACAGCCCCAGCATGTGCCTGGTGTGAAAATGGGAAACCACGGAAAACCATTTTCAGGGCTGCCGACAGTGGGGTTAACATAGTATAAGCAATATTTATTTCACTGTAAGACATCGTGTCAAATTGGTGACATTCTGTGCCACCAAAAGTTTGGAATCTTTATTAGGGAAGAGGGCTTAATATAAAGAAAGTTAAGAAGAGGTTTGTTTGTCCAAGACGACACAAATCACTCAACAAACAGTTTTCAAGGCGTCAGTAGGCGTCAGTACCTCAATGTTTTCAAAACGGCGTACCACATGTGATGTGAATGCAATGTAGTGATTAGTTCACATGGAGAAAAATGCAAGGGTAGGAGGTGACAGCTGGTGGAAGAACAACGTGACCGGGAAAATTGATTTAATGGTTGGTTCGCCGCGAGGGCTATTGTCTCGACTGGGACATCTGATTCACTTCGGTGTTACTGCGGCGTCTGCTGAGGGCTGTGAAGTGCTAAGCTAGTTCACTTCGTACTGTGATTATGTATTTGTCATGGTCTCAGACCATGAACTTGAATTCAAGTTAATGCTTGCTACGTTATCGTCGAATGTGATGGAGCATGAGGGCATCTAACCTCAACTTCAATTGGAATAAGTAAAAGCGCACTTATTACCGGTACGTTGCGAGCTTCAGCCTACCCAGAGAAGTGTGAATTCAAAACCCGGTTAGGAGGACTGATATGTACAGTTGTTTCACTAAGTGATTATGATTGTATATGACTTTATATAAATATCGGAAGATTAAACCTATCAATGCTCTGTGCATCATTTTCAAGGCATGGTTGCATTCCTGAGTGCTGAAGCAGATTACGTGGCGGCGGTTAATAATCCAGCATTTCTCACTACCAAGATGGTGTACATATTAGAGCTAAGAAGAAGGTACCTTATTTTGTAAACTATGTGCAGTGTAATTTCGCGTGTGTTCTGGAGACTGAGAAAATCCGAATGTGAAACTTTCCTTGCAAGGTCATCGCACGAGCTAGAATAATTTTAGTGACTGTTTTGTTTAAATCTGGTGATTATTTTGCATAGTGATGGAAGAGTGTGTGATTCATATGTTGTCCTATATTATGAAGGTGGATGTTGTTACCATGTTCCATGCCTATGCACGTGGTTGATTTTGAGAGTATCTCTAAATATGTTGATTCTGTGTGTGTTATTTGTGGAGAAAGTATAACCTAGCCAGTATATCCTTACACCGTTTCGGTTCTTTTTTTATTTTTAAAATTGGCTTTACGTCGCACCAACAGATAGGTCTTATGGCGACGATGGGATAGGAAAGGGCTAGGAATCGAAAGGAATCGACCGTGGCCTTAAGGTACAGCCCCGGCATTTGCCTGGTGTGAAAATGGGAAACCACCCCAAACCTTCTTCAAAGCTGCCGACAGTGGGGTTTGACCCCATTATCACCCTGGCCGCACTTACCCGATTCCAGCTATCGAGCTCGGTCTGCTTCCGTTCCACAGGACGTCAGGTTAGGTAAGCAAGTCAGGATATCGTCAGCCTCGTACATACATTAGTCTTATGCTACATTTACGTCGTGTATTATCAAATACGCTTGCGAACAATCGGTTATTTTAAATTTTATCTCGTGGTAATGTGTCAATCAGGTAAATGTAAATGCACTGGGGAGTCCAGAAGCCCGTAGAAGACGCTTCAGTGCTACGATCACTTATAAATCATGTTCCTGATGATGATGATGATAATAATAATAATAATAATGACTTTGTGAAAGTTGTGCCTTTGACGGCGGGACCTAGTGTTTACAGTGCACTATGTCTTCTGGTATGGTCTAGACTAGAGCATTTCTTTTTTTTTTTTTTTTTTACTTTCATTGATCTGTCTCAGCTTTATCCTTGGCTTTGACAAAATGAAAGTGACTGAGGTATGAGTGATGCTAGTAATGCAATCCCTTATGTAGCCAGTAACTGCTATGAATGGTGTGAGAATGTTGCTCATAGGGTCGATTGGTGCATGCATTTCAGTGGGCTTGGTAGAGTGATATGTAATAGCAACTTCTGGCTCGGTGAGGAAAGGAACGTAAAACTACCGCACACCTCATTCCCGAAGAACGCCTCTTCAGTCATGCCTAGGCCATCTATGACAACTGATGGTGGAGCTGTTGAGGATCCAACCAGCCTTCGGGCTGACGACTAAACATCGTACATACCCCAGTGTTCCTGTGTTAAAAGTGAGTGTTATGAGTTATAGTACGGTTGTGACCACGTCGTGGGGCAAGTGATGAAGCACTAGTTCAAACTTATATGATCATTGCTTGTTTGTAGTTATTCACTAAACAATGAGAATATGTGCAACTCCAGTACTAAAGTCTCGTTAAATAAAATATGGAACTCTCATTACAACACTACATATAATATAGTTGATTTGAGATAATAATAATAATAATAATAATAATAATAATAATAATAATAATAATAATAATAATAATACGGCCTCAGGTGCCGTGTAAGGTATTTCAATTAAACTCCGTTTAGATAAAGAGGCGTATTGTCCTGGGACGTGCAGCCACGAGTAAACTAACTGAGATCTGGCAGAATAGGGTTATATCCAAAATCACGAAGATTCGATTGGTTGAAGCACTTGTATTTTCCGTGTTCTTTTACAGCTGTAAGACATGGACCGTCAAAGCTAAGGACAAAGACCAAATCGATGCCTTTGAGATGTGGTGTTGGCGTAGAATGCCACGTGTAGCTTGGACCGAAAGGAGAACAAATGAGTCCATCATTAAGGAACTGAAGATAGTGAAAATGCTTCTCTACACATGTCAGTGAAAGTATAATACTTTTCCTTGGACATATCTCAAGGAGGGATGAAGACAACCTGGAGAAGTCTATCATACAATACAAAATAGGAGGCAGAAGACCACGTGGAAGAACAGCAAGCAGGTGACTGGGTCAGACTAGGAAGGTAACTGGCCTTCCTCTTCAGAATGTCCTAAGAAAAACTGAACATCGAGTTGGAAGGCGACACTTTTTGAAGCATGTAACTCTCCAGAGAAAAATCAATGGGGTTACGACACTCAGTAATGAGTAATATGACTGATGATGAAGCTGTCTTCGCATCAATTTCGAAGTTCCGTTTTACTCTTATCAAATGGCATAGGAACTGGATTTGTTGTGCGATACATCATATTACTAATCGATTTACTCATTTATGGGCGTCGTGACCCCCTTGAATTTGTCTTTGCTTGTCACAATGTCGATCTATACCTCAACATAAATAAAGTTTCCACGGTAAACATCAAATGTGTCACTCAATATCTTTTGCATACAGACATCGCACATGAGAGTGTCGAATGGACATTTTTTCATGCTTCAAATATCCGACTATCTCTACCAGGTACGTGTACCTCACCTAAAGTAGGTTTCTAAGTTCAATGGAGTTACATAGCCCCGCGTACATCCTGCGAGACTGTAAGAAGTTTCTCTCAGTTTGGAAATAGACTGCAGCGAAGACCTTACGCAGTGCATCGAATAAAAGAGATGCCGATGTTAACCCGACAGAATAGGCTAAAAGTACTTACGGCATTGGAATGAGTCTGGTCCGTTTTAAGCTCCTTGTGGTTGGAAAACTGCACGTAGACAGCGCGGCCCCGGAGTTGCGCCATACAGTTGGTGAAATACGTAACCATGGTGGACGCCGCCACTTCGTCCGCCATTTCCAAGAAAGCCTGGAACAACATACCGAAATGAAATAGTCTATAGCTATAATAAAGCAGTTACAAACATCAAGGGTGATTCAATTATGGTGCAAAACTGTACACTAATCTATTAACTCACATATTGAGGGAGAAGATAAATTCTAGTACAGTATAATAATCCAACTACAAGCAAATGATGCTTCACTGTACAGCCGCTGATAGCGCTCGAAACGCTCTGGGAAAAAAAAACTGCAACATTTCAGCAGAGATGCTGCACTTTGTTGGTGCAACGCTTGAACCGTACAATACAAAATTCTAGTTGTCAGCAGCATTTTTCAGTTCAACTGCATTTCCGTTATCTTAGCGGTAGCTGTAGTACACGTCGTTGACTGACAATCACGTAACATGTACACGATGACACTTTTGCCCACCCCTCACATTGTTCCTCAGATTCTGAGATTACGTGCCAGACGCGACCACGCCGAGTGGATTAAGCATCTTGCCGCATGCGATCAGTCAGTCATCAATGATCTGTATTTAGGGCCGTCGCCGAAGTGGCAGATTGCCTATCGCCTGTTTATCAAGTTTTTCTGAAGTAATTCCAGAGAATTTGGAAATGTATCGAACATTTCCCTACGTAAATTACTCCAACCCCTAACTCCTTTCCCTATAAAAGAATATTTGCCCCAATTTATCCTCTTGAATTCAAACTTCATTTTCATATTGTGATCTTTCCTACTTTTATAAACACCACTCAAACATATTCGTCTACTAAATGTTATTCCACGCCATCACTCCACTGACAGCTCAGAACATGCCGCTTATTCGAGCACCTCGTCTCCTTTCTCCCAAGTCTTAACGTAACCAGTGGAAGCTACAGACCTGCAGATTGCGGCATTGTGATTCTCTCTCCAAGATATCTTGTGTTAATTTGGTGCATCAGTTAGTCACCTTCCATCCTGTTAATACTGGAATGTGCTTTCATTATGCAACGCGATGTAACGAAATTTCGAAGTATCTGAATAAATGCTACCACTTCCTAAGGTTACCTTGAAAGTTTTCAAATTTTATTTCTTTAGCGCATGACTTTTAGTGCTTTTCCCGGTACTCCCCGTGGGAGTGAGCTACATGTACTACTGTATGCGAGTGTCTTCTGTAGGTGTAGGTGTAACTGTACAGGCTAGGAATGGGAAGGAAGTGGGCATGACAATGAGAAATGTACCATCCCGGCATTTGGTTGAAGATGACAATGGGAAACCACAAAAAAAAAAAAAAAAAAAAAAAATCGAGGATGGCCGACGGGAGATTCGAACTCAGCCGTCTCCGGCAGTAGCCGTAATGCACTGAGATAACCTGTTTGGTACTTTCTCCCAGACATGGAAACGAAGCTCCATACATGGGCATGTTATAGAATAAAACGTACACGAATTCCCACGTTCCGTGTTGTAAAATCTACCAGTTTTCCTCAGGAGTGTTACGTAAAGTAGCAACAGTAGCTGCTTATAGGAGTGGTTCAAGTGGCATTGCTCATAGTGCTGGTACTTCGCAGTGAACTCTTAAAAAGCAACTGAGGAAGATGCTGTTCTGTCATTTCTGTTTCCAGAAAATCCAGGGACTGATCCTGATGATTTCCAAGAACTGTATTAATAGACAAGGTAACTGAAAAACAAATATAATCGTCGTCACAGTACAAATGATCTGATGTTCTAATATTCAGAATTACCTGACTGCACATTTCCCCTCAAATTTTTTTTTGGGTTTTGACCTTAAAATATCTCTTGCATTATTTATGACCCATCTATGTTTTTTCTGCAAAAGGAATATCTCAGTTTATGGCATTCCAAATTATACATGACACTGATTTAGTTTTCAACGACGAGTTCTTGAGGTGGTTTTAGGGATATTACCTTTGTGTGTGATGTAATGCACGCGTGTTTTATTTAAAATTCCGTCATAGAAATGTATTCATTATTACTTATAAACCTTTCACGGAATAGTTAGGACTGTTCACCGTAAAGGCTTATATATGCTGTATTTCCCGACGACTAATTCAGTGCAAGCCTACATAATTACATTTTGTGCACGCTTTGCGGTTACTGTAATTCGCTATTTGAAGAGAATTTGTACAGAACACAGAACAATTTCATTCCCTACCCAGTAAGCAGTTCTATAAATTCTTGGCCTATTTTATAATCTTTTCTGGTTTTGATTTAGCCTACCTTAACTTGGATGATGACGTAGCTTTTTAAAATGAAAACTGATGATGATGATGATTGTTGTTTAAAGGGGCCTAACATCGAGGTCATCGGCCCCTAATGGTACGAAATGAGACGAAATGGAATGACAAATTAAAAGTCTAAAATTCTCCACTGACCAGAATTCAAAGCGTGAGAACGAAGAATGAATGGATGGACATGAATTTAAAAGAATCAGTGGATGCGACCCGCAATGCTCTACATTCACAGAAACTGACGTAAAAGAATAGGATTACTGACCAAGGGACTGCTGCTATAGCATAACAATGAATCGATGATGCTTGCAGTCTAAAGGGGGGTCCAAAATCCAAGTTATCGGCCCCTCATAACGGTACTGATCGCTAGGAAAGTAGAACCATGGTATTTGTCCATATTGCGGTACTAATCAAAAGTAGCAGAGACTTGCGGTATTCCACACATTATTGTACTACTCACAGGTTATGAAATTCGACATTTAATACAGACCTATGTTTTTCTCACTTTGCGGTGCCATTTACAGGCATCGCAAACCTATGGTGTTCATCACATAAGAGTACTAACCACAGGGACCTTCCACTATCCCGTGGTGTTCCTCATATAGTTAGTAATCATAGGCAAGGCAGAACCATGGAAGCTATCATCCGATGGTCCTGCTCATATGGTGGTACTGCAAAAGCCGACCGCAAGGTGCTCCTGTGTGCTACTACACAAACCTATTTGGTACCCAATATAGTGGTACTACGCGCAAGTAAAAGCGACCCATGATGTTCTCCGCGTGGTGGTACGAATCACAAGTAGTTTCATGGCTCCAAGACAATCATCACTTGGTCGCCCCTTTTAGTCGCCTCTTACGACAGACAGGGGATACCGTGGGTGTATTCTTCATCTGCGCCCCCTACCCACAGGGGGTAGTGTGTTTGGTCCGCGAGAGGTATTTTATTTCCCCCAAGTCCGCCGGCAAGCCGGGTAGGACCCCCCTATCCACCACCTGGGACGCGCCACGGGGGAGTATCACCTCTCCCCCTGCTGCGCCAGCGTAGTAGGTTCGTGGAAAATGAAAACTAGGTTGTCAACACTGGTGACGTCTGGCACGGTTACAGATTATGCGGTCGCTAGTGGCACGGGTCGCATGCGGCAGGACACTGATTCTGAGACACGTAAGTTGGCATGTATCTCTCTGTCAGCGACTTGTCGTGACGTACTTCCTTCCTCGCTATCTGTGGCCAGTGTTGGTTATTGTCTTAATGTTTTTTCTTCTCAATTCTTTCTTTATACAGCTGAAGAGGACCACTAAGGGGTCGAAACATGTCCTGTAAGTGTTAATTTATATTCAATTTTGCCTGAGGCAATACTAAAGTATCGATTAGGTGGTTATTTATACTAACTTCTTGTTTATACTCATCGATACGGTCATGAAATGGACAACATGTAATAAAGGAGGAAAACACAAGCTGTTGAAAAATAATACCGTGTGGTTAAAATTGGGAGATACACCACCGAGCTGCGTCTGTGATTGATTGTTTAATTAATTAATTAATTAATTAGTACAATCTTGTATCGATATGTTGTCGTGGTTGGTGAATTCCAGAGTTCCTAGCTGATGACTCATAGCTGTGCGTCTGCAATGTGATAGTTGTGCATCACGCGTTGGTTCAATAAGGTGTGCGGGATCGGTGTTGCCGTTAAAGAATGCCACCTACAAAAACCTCTAAATCAGCATTGTCAAGCAAATACGTATACGGGTGTAGTAGTAGTATTTGCAGTGAGTACGGACGTCATACTTCGTATGATGTGTGAAAAATGTGGGGGGGGGGGTTAAAGAAAAAATATGAGATTGTGCAGCATATTAAAACAACATGAAGAACAGGGTGTAGAATAAATCTAAGTTAAATCAGCAACTAATTACAAGCGGTACAGGTGAACAATTGTGGTACATCTTTCCCATACCGGTGTTGGGCATGAGCGAGTTTCGCTATTCCATTATGGAAATTAAATAATGAGTAGCATCGGATTTCTACAAAATAGGCAAATAAAAAGGTGCCGGACGAATATAAAACCCACAAAATCGACCCCAGTGTTTTCAAGATTCAAAACAGATTTTTCTATTGACAGATGCATCAGGGCCGAAAGCACATAGCAGATGATTTCTTAATATACAGGGGCATTGTTTTATCTATGACCGGGACTGTCACACGCCCGGTCGCCTACGCTGCGAGCCTGTCTCTCGCCAAGCGCTTTACCGTAACGCGGCCAATGCTCGCTCGGAACTGAGTCATTGAGTATAGAAATTTGTACTTAACCAGTTCACAACTGGTGCTGAAAATGTTCGCCATTCACTGCTACACATTGCTGGTACCTCCTTATGAAATTGTTATTTACTTTGAAAAGTTCCTCGGCAAGGACCGGCTTGATTTCAGCTTTTATAACAGTCTTTAAGTTCATTTATAGTGTGATAGTTCCTCGTATACACCCTATTTTTAAGAGTTCCCCATAGATAAAAGTCGCATGGTGATAAGTCTGGGCTTCGCGGGGGCCACACGTTCGCATTTATAATCCTCGTACAGAAAATTCGAAGCAATTCTCTCATGGATGCTTCGGCAGTGTGAGCAGTGGCGGAATCTAGTTGAAAATAAGCATACAAGCGCTCTCCACAAGACAGTTCGCCAAGAAATTGTCGAGGAACTCATTCACGTAACGCTCACTGCAGTGGCGGTTTCTGGTATAGCGCAATGGATCAATGTACCTCCAGTTTATATCAAATTGTACTCAACTACGTAATTTTCGTAACTCAGTGTCATTCTCGAAGCTCTTGCTAAGTCCATCTATCCGTAATATACTCGTACTGGCTTTCAATTAATGTGAGCTGCGCAAGGTCCGTGGCTGGATACTCGTCTGGAATGAATCCCCTTGCAAGGCGACCTCTCCGTCCGTAGTTAGGCGTAGGGAATGGCAAGGTGCGGGGGACGTCGTCCAGCACTAAGGCAAGACCAGGATATCGCTGAAAGGGATATCTGTGCTTTACCCATGCGCAATATGCCACTCTCCCAAGTCTCTCGCAAGTCATGCTGTTGGGGTATGTGCCTGCCATCTGAACCTGAACCTCGCGCTGCAACTGCTTGCACTTGATGAGGGAAAGCGAGTGAAAAGTTTGGAATTGCCGACTTATGAGTCCTAAATTCCATTTTAACGTTAAGCTCTTAGAGCGTGCAACATAATAATGATTTGGTACTATATCTATAGTTCATTCTAAAAAGATTATGTGCTTTCCTGGTGTCCAGGAGTGTCTTGTGTTCTATATGTACAATCTAATACTAGTCTTATTTACATTCCGTCTTACTAATAAACGGTGTATAACTTTTATACAAGGTATATACACAGTTTACGCGAAATTCGTTACTAATAAACCGTGTAAAAGCCTCCTGTGTATACATCTGTTATAGTTATTCACTGAATTGCTTATACAGTCTAGGACCCCTGTATAAGCGTTGTATAGCAGCGAGTAGCGGAAAAAAAAAAAGAAACGAGTGAACAGTTTATTTTCGTGGTATTTATTGTCTACACTAATATAATCGTTGTGAAATATTCAACTTATCAATTTAACATTGAACACACGTTGAAAGAATGGACGATAACGTTGATGATCTTCACGATATTTTAAACATAGAAGACATACACCATTCAGAGGTTATGGAAGCTAGATACCTTCGTAAAGTAAAACTTTTTTTTTTTCTTTCCGTCGCACCGACACAGATAGGTCTTATGGCGACGATGGGATAGGAAAAGCCTAGGAGTTGGAAGGAAGCGGCAGTGGCCTTAATTAAGGTACAGTCCCAGCATTTGCCTGGTGTGAAAATGAGAAACCACGGAAAACCATTTTCAGGCCTGCCGATAGTGGGATTCGAATAAAACGCTTTAAAGAGATGGAATGACAATGAATAACTATAAAAGAAATGATGGTTGGGCGTATTTTTGTGTAATAATGTGCTACAGCTTAACAGACCTTTGATATTGCGAGTTTATTATACACTATCTGCCCCTACAAAGATCTTTCTCAACTGAGTACCTACCGTATAAAAGGGGACATATTCCTCGAGGTAAAAAATGGCATAGCTTGTAAATCATACGTAATAATGATTTCCATACTTTGTAGTTGAATACATAGAAATATGATGTATAAATGCGTAATAGAAACTTTTCTGATCAAACCTTTCTTTTAAGCTACAAAACAGTTTTTCCTTTTTCCTGAAAAGTAAGGATTTTGGAATGTGTACCCTTTTCAACTCGCCGATTTAATTACAATTGCTTACGTTTTCCGTACTACCCCAGTTAGGAGCGATTGATCTTTTCTTAAGCATTTCCATTTCTTTTTTGGCTTCTTATACAAGCAAGCTGAAGAAATTTTGACTTCACTATAAGCCAATTTCCAGCTGTCTCACTTAGTGTTGCCACTGCCTTTACGATATGCCGCGCCACTGTGCGACTTTCCGGAAAGTTTTGCTCGTAGATAACCAGCAGAAGCGATCATAAAGGCGGTGAACGTGCGAAATACGTCAGTGAACTGCAGGAAGAGATTCCTACGCCTTGGAACGAGTGTATACGTGCTGTATAGTAATACAATGCGTATACATCGTTTATTAGTAACAAAACTGTAAAACGCTTATACAGGGTTTATTCACTGTATAACTATACAAGAGTTAAACAACCGTATAAGGATTTTTTATTAGTAAGACGGATTATATATACAGGTGTGTTTCACTCATTGAGTGTTTTCGGGTGCTTTAATGAGTAATATACGTTAGCGTCCACCTCGCTGATTTGTCGCATTGTTATGCTGGCATGTTCTTACCCCTGTCTATAAAAGTGCTTTGCTGCCCTTACAATCTCATCTTTAATTGTAGGTATTCCGAGTTGTTCATGGATTTCTCGGCTACGCACATGGTAAGGGGCGTTAACGATTCTGCCGTCTGTTGCCCTTACGGGAATTTAACTAGGCAACAGAGAATAGTGCACGTAACTACCTCTAGTGCTGAAAGCATCATTACTACCAAAAGTCACATTAAACTGCCAAATTCCAATTGATATGTTCTCCCAAATATATAAATACTTACTAAACATCTATTCATTTGCCTTCTTTGGAATAATTACTTTTTGGAGAGAAACTTAAAAATAATTTGGACAAAGAATAGCGGCAAGGTAATACCAATGAAAACTTTTAAATATAGTTATTACTATTCCCATCACGACATCGGAAGTAGAAAGTTGTTTCTCAACCCTGACGAGGATAAAGACTTTCTTGCGCAACACAATGACCGAGGATAGACTTAATGATCTTGCTATGTTGTCAGTTGAAAGGGACTTTGTTCGAGACTCTATCTACGGACTTCAGTGAAGCAGCTATAGATAAGTTTTCAAAGAGTGCAGGATGGATTTTTTCTATAAGCTGTCTGTATAGGGTAAGTTGATTATTCTGGGTGTGGTGAATTTCGGCATGTACCATATTGCCTACTTCTCTCGTATTTGAACACATTTCTAAAACTTCTGACATCTTATTTTAGGAGGTTACGGCCCACGACGGAAGATGCGCTGGGGGAGAGGGGGAGAGGAGAGGTTGAGGAGGATTTTTTTTTTCTGTTGAACCCCCAGTGATGAAATTCATGCACCGCCACTGACTCGCTGATAATTGTGCCATCATAAAATACAGGCCCGGTAATTCTGTGCCCATTAGGTGCGCACCGGACCCCAATTTCTTCATCGTACAAAGGTGTTTCGAGTATAAAATCTGGTTTCTCCTGAGTATAATACCTATTATTCTGAGAACACAAGTGCCCAAGCCGATAAAACTACGCTTCGTCCGTAAAAAAAAAAAAAAAAAAAAAAGCCGATTTCCGAGTTGTCTCTAAAATGAAATTACAAAAATCGAACCTCTTATTGGAGTCATATTCCCTTAACTCTTGTACCATCGGAATCCGGTATGGCTTTAAGTAATTTTACTGCTTTATTAACAGTACTACTACTTACTCCAGCTTCTTGCGCCAAACGTCTGACATTTTTGCGAGGTGCTCGAGTCTCTCTGCAATCTCACCTACTTTCTCTTCTGTCTTTTAAGAACATTTACTGAACCTGTGTGTCTGAAATTTTTAGCTAGATTTGTCTACTGTGTTAACGTTAGGTACGGTCTGTTAGGAAATTTCTTACGGATTTTCCGTCGTGTTTTCGTACAGGATTCCCTTAATGAAAGTATTATATACATACGCACGCGCGCGCAGCATTGAACACGTCAATTGACTAAACTGAACCTTACTCAGATAAACCTCTTATCAGACTACAAAAGTAGGGAACTTGTGGCGCCGAAAAGCGCATTTCGGCAAAATGCTTGTCGGGAGACAATTTCGTAGCGCTAGCGACCGGGCGAGTGACAACCCCGTCATAGATAAAACAATGTCCCTGTACAAATTAACACTTGACTGAAATTCCACTGTTGCAAAACTTTTTAATGACTCATCCTTTTTTTTCGTTGCCAGAAGGGGTACGGTATGACAATGCGTTGTTCTTCCTCAGTGATACTGATCCATATATTGTTTAAGTGGGAGCTGGATTAAACGTTATTTACTCCGAATTAGTTCACCTCACGTGCCTTGTTCACGGTGTACATCCTGTCGTTGAGATTGTTAAAAGTCAATATAAAGACATAGATCTTCTTGTCTCCAAGATACATTTCGTTACTCATTCCAAACCTGTCTTTACCTCCTCAGCCGTTTAAATTCGGCGGGGTGCGTGGTTAGAGCATTCATCATACCACGCGGAACTTTTCGTTAAACTGAAAAAATGTGTACATCCTTTAAATGCAGAAGCCGCACTTCCATAACCAAGGAATGTTCGGTTATAAACGGCATCCAATAAAAGATAAACTATATCAATAACCGTTTCTCTAAAACCAGCTATTATAACTACGAAGCTCGGAACAATTCCCTGGAACACTCACTTTCTCTGACAGGCGAAATTTCAGCAACACTGCTTTCAGAAAAGTAACAAGGAGTTGCTAAAATGGCGTTCGACAAGCTAGGTAACGTATTACCTTACTGTAAAATTCCAGTTACAAAACGAAGTGTCAAATTTCTGAAATAAAACTGTGGTAAAGAAACAGATATTGAAGAGCAATTCACTGAAGAACTGTGGTTCTTTTTACATGCACCCGAGACGTCATGCGACGTTGAAAGCAGATTTTCACAATACAAATCATTTTTCACTGATCGACTCGGAAGTTTCACACAAGAAATTTTCGGATAGACTTTCATCGTGTATCGTAACAAGAGTAAGAATTCTACGAAACAAATAATCAGATGTCCGTGCATTCCTTATTGCTCAAATTTCCCATTTTTCGTGCATTGTGCTTGCTTATTTTGTCTGTACATTGTGCTTAGAAATCCGAGCGTTAATGTACTAAACCAACGCGCGAGTTGGTTATTCGCTCAAAATTCACTTCATTTAGATTGTCAATTTCCGCATGGAAAAAAATTAAAAAATAGATTTTCCGAAAGGAATCCGCCTGACTCTCTTCAAACGTTCATATATCACAAGGTTAACCGACGCACGAGGAGGCATTTCAAATTATTTCCTTCAGCTCAGAATACAATTTAAATCTGAACTTCATTCAGTTATATAGTTTTGCGTCGCTCGAACATTTTGGTGTACTTGACTTTCGTCTGTTGCTGTTCAGGTGGCGATACTAAGGCCATTACCATAAACACGTAGCACTGGTAAGCGTACCAAACGACGGGAAGCATAGTATTCCATAGGAGATGAACAACATTCCAGAAGGAGGATTCGAAATTGTACTGCACAATTCATCTGGCAGGGTGTTCACTGTTTTGTAGCATACCTGTACAACCGTAGCAAGATAATGCAAGAGACAAGTACAACAAGGGGCTTAAATGTGACTGAGAAGAAATGTAATGTTATAATGATTTTCGAATGTCTTACAATGTATCAAAATGCTTCTTAATGAATTATCTTAGTATCATAAAAGACTGCACAAAAGAGTAACATTCTATGCTGCACGTACATGTGTTATAGAATGAACACCTAGACATCAAACACAACATACATAAAATGGAATAGCCTATCTTGTTCGACACTTTACTGAAGGAACGACTCCCAGATTCTCGAAGCGAGGAATATCCCACCCAAGCCCTTCCAACTCTGCTGGCCGAGAAGGCCAGATTTTAATTAACAACCGACCCAAATTCGAACTGAAACACGAGTTAATTAAAGCGAGCACACAATAGCAAGTATTAAACTTCATTTCTTTATGATTAAATTCAGAAACAGTACACACAAAATAATGAAAAGAGAAGGAAACGCCAGTGAAGGGATTCCTCCCCAATACTGACAGAATTTCTACACTCAAAATATAGCATGTTTACCGATTCCAAGTACTTACAATTCACTAATGCACTGTGACATTTTATAATGTGTGCTTCTCGAATGAACAAATTCAGTCAGAGATTCCACCAAACGTCTAGAATACTGGCCCGTAGGAAAACAAGAACCAAAAGTTTAGGGGATAAAATTCAAGGACTACTTTCTCCTTAGAAGGCGCACATTTAGCTCCTCTGCATAACAGCCATTGAAAGTTAAGTTGAGAGATTATTTCCGTAGTTTTCTATAAATTTCTCTTATTTGCATAAGTTGTTTTTACGTCGCACCGACGCAGTTAGGTCTTATGGCGACGACGGGATAGAAAAGGCCTAGGAGTGGGAAGGAAGCAACCGTTGCCTAAATTAAGGTACAGCACCAGCTCTATAAATGTCAAGAGGGAATTAAATAGGCAACGGTGTCAGCAAAAAGGGCTGGAAATAACACTGGTCTTGCTGAAACTTTCCTTCCATAGTCGGGTGTACAGTTTATTCCGGTACACTTCGCAATAAACTCATCTTTCTGGGCAGTCGAAAGATGAGCCATATTTAACATATACGTTTTCTATGTTTCGTCAATAACCTTTCTAGTCCAGTTCAATAATAAAATCACATCGGTACATGGGCCATGAACACATACTTTCTTCAATATCAGCGTTATAAAGTTGGACTTCAGGCAATACATCAGAACAGATGGAAGAACAGGACAAATACGTTATACACCGGACTAGCTATTGTACCCATAGTTACCAGGTCAATTTTCCTGTAACTGCAAAAAAGACAGCTTTATACTCACTTCAACCAAATACAAGATACTGTGTGATCAATGCATCTTACTTATCGCATGGCTTTTATTGCCGGGAGTGTCGGAGGACATGTTCGACTTGCTTGGTGCAGGTACTTTTATTTGACACACATGAGTGACCTGCGCATCTAGATGCTGGATGATGATGCTTGTTGTTTAAAGGGGCCTAACATCGAAGGTTATCGACCCAGATGCGGGATAATAATGAGGTGGGAAGGGGTAAAACACAGTGTCGGCACGTAGCCTACTTCTGTCAGTCAATCACCACCGATCTGCATTTAGGGCAGTCGTCCAGGTGACAGATTCCGTATCTGTTGTTTCTCAAATATTGCAAAGAATTTGGAAATGTATTGAACTTTTCCCTTGGTAAATTCCAATCCCTAATTCCTCTTCCCATCAACGAATATTTGCCCTAATTTGGTCTCTTACATTCCAACTTTATATTGTGATCTTTCCTATTTTAAAAACACCACTCGAATTCGTTGAAGAATGTGCTTGAGCGAAGTTTTTAAAATTTGGAAAGATAGATATGAAGATAAAGCTGCAATTCAAAGGGACAAATTCGGGCAAATATTCATTTATAGGACGAGGAGTGAGCGGTAGGAATAATTATTTATCAAGAAAATGTTCGATAAAATGTTCAATAAATTTCCAAGCTCTCTGAAAACATTTAGGAAAAGGTTAGATAAAATATGTATAGGGAATATGCCACTTGGGCGACAGTCCTAAATGCAGATCATTTATGACCGATTGCATCATCGAGTGATTGACTGCTGGTCCATACTGCACTGCCACGTAGGGCTATACACTAAAAGGCAAATATCGCAGCCCTATTCTCTTTTTTTAATGGCTCATCACAGCTGCCAACTTGACTAGTTACATACTGAAATCACAAGACATAACCATCAACAAACTAACCTCGATGTATCAAGCAAATGATAATAAATGATCACTCTCGCAATTTGATGTTATGTATTTCTGCCTTTATTTTGATATACGCATTTCTACGACCGTATTCTTCGGTGTTTGCCTTGGGTAAATAATCCAGCTCCCTTCTTGAAATTTGCTATTATTTGTCGGACTTGAAGAGAAACCATGCTCTAATAATACACACAAGCAAATATATTACATGTGCATATGCCATAAGTCAATAAGAATACACAAAGGCTAAGTCTGCAAACTGTACCGAAGTCGTGACAAGACAAGGTTAGTTTAGTTAGGTTGATAATGAAATTTCCTTCCATTTGAACTGAGCTGATATTTATAGAGGAGATAATTTTGCTTTCCTTTCCGGAGGAGTTCTTGCAGATTTTTCTTGCTTCTTAAACATCCTAATCGAATTCTATACGTAAGCATTGGACGAAATATGACCGTAATTAATAAAATGCTGCGTTCGTCATTTCGCACCAACTACGTTATTAAATGCATTATTCGAAGATGCCACAATTCTACTTACCTAGTATTACCCAAAAACCATATTTACAATACCACGGAAAAAGAAAATATGCTTTAATTATACCCGCAAATGTAACACTAGTTACAGTATTCCAACCATACGGCAGTGACAATACGTAATTGTCGCAAATCACGAAATAAACCTAACTGTATAGTGCCAACGTGCCAGATTATCTGCAAGACGTTGTATCGGTAAGTAGGGTCCCTAAACTGTATAGTTAGCGACACTGAACCGAACCCAACAGTTAGGGAATTACTAAAAATCACTACATTTAGTATTAAAAGGGGAGAAAGAGTAAGGCTGTACCCTTCAAGTATAGGCATACGTGCCAGGAAGTAGAGTTTAGATACAATATGTGTCCTATAAAAGTAGAGGTGCATCGTGCGACACGTAGTAATGCCACAAAACCTCAAAAAATTCAGTGTCTTAGCGCATTTGACTTTTCATTGACGAACGTGCGGGTCCCACCACAATTTACTATCGAAAAGGTGCCCTCTACTACAGGTAGAGCGACTCCCCTACACCAAGCTCAGGAGGTCTTATCAGGTGAAACCCAAAAGCCATGTTTTAAGGACTACTGTTCCACTCTCCTAATAGCTTGCTGTAATTATCGTTTGCAACTGCTATGTTGTTCGAGCTATAGAGAAGAGCAAAATCGTCCGAAACCCGCAACAGCGATAATAACGTTTACGGCAATCACGAACAGAGTAACAATGAGAACCGATCCCTGTGGGACTCAATTTCCCTGAGCATGATATTGCGAATATGCAAGGGAAAAAATCGCAATAAAAACTGGCAAGTTTCCTCGAAATTTCCACTGATGCAGGACTGAAGTGGTGGAGATTATTGTTTTAAGAGGAAGTACAATTAATCAACCACCCCCTATAGTATATCACTAATCAGTGAGAGAAACTGACGGGAGTACGACTCTTCGAAAAATGAAGGTATTGGGAAAAGAAAGACAAGGGCCACGAAGGGCATGACAATGAAAGACGCCCTAGAATTCACAAACCTAAAACCGTCGGGGTCGGAAAAGAACAAGAGTTGATCATGGGAGGTCGGATAGGATAGATGAAAGTGCGGAACCTGGCACAAGTGGAAGCAAAGGCAGGGCTCAGCTAAGGGCCCGTGGTTGCCAACCCACGCTCCCAAGTTAACAGTCCCCAGGGCCCCTTTTAGTTGCCTCTTACAGACAGGGGATACCGTGGGTTGTTATTCTACTGCCCCCACCCACAGGGGTGTGCAGAACTGAAAAGTATGCCATATCGCTAGAGCTGGGATTTTTAAGTAGTATCAAGTGGCAAAATATGTACATAAATATGTAACAAAAAGCAAGAAAATATGTAGCAAAATATATAGAATGGTGTAATATCACCTATTTAACATAAAGAGCCAGCTTGGTAGCCATGATCGTTAAAACATCAGGTATATAACGACTGACAACGTGATTAGCCGGTTCGAATCCCGTTGCTCGAAAAAAATTCGCCATCAGACTGTTGCCCGCAGGGCAGGAGAGCTGATGATATACAATGTGTAATCGCTAGACTGCGTGCATTGAATTCAAACCTCACCGCAGTCCGTAGGATGGGGACGTTACGCCTTGAACAGAATCACTGGTGCTATTCGACAGAACTAGGCTTTGTGCCAGCATCGGGTTTGTCTCCCTTCCTCCTGCCATCATTATTCATTTTATCCCAAAGACTTCTCTGAGGAGGACGATGCCAGGAAGGGAATCCGGTCGTAAAAACTTACTACTTGCTTCATACCCGACTCCGTAAGAGAAACAAGACACGGGTTAGGCATACAATACATATTTAACAAACTTATCGGTTTTTTTTTTTTTTTTTTTTGCTAGTTGCTTTACGTCGCACCGACACAGATAGGTCTTATGGCGACGATGGGACAGGAAAGGGCTAGGAGTGGGAAGGAAGCGGCCGTGGCCTTAATTAAGGTACAGCCCCAGCATTTGCCTGGTGTGAAAATGGGAAACCACGGAAAACCGTTTTCAGGGCTACCGACAGTGGGGTTCGAACCTACTATCTCCCGAATACTGGATACTGGCCGCACTTAAGCGACTGCAGCTATCGAGCTCGGTAAACTTATCATTCAGTCAGTTACAAAACACAAAACACGCTCTATATTAAAGGGGCACGTTATAATCCTCTGAAGCGTGAGTGACAAAACATAGATAATGGCTTTCTGCTTCCCGCTTCAGAGCAAGGAAGTGAGGATGATATTCCCGGAACCAGACATACCTGCGAAATCAACTGCTGGACGATTAGCAACCGCGCGTGGATCAGTCGCGATACTGCCTGCAAACGAAATTCCCGGTTCGAAGGATTGTCACTGTACATCCGCAATGCGTCGTCGAAGTTTAGTGAACACCTGAGATGACTGTATGCAACGTAATCGGCATCTTTCCCATGAAGATTTCTTACCCTGTCGAATAAGCTTCTTATTCTTTTTATTTGCTTTAACAATTGGCTTTACGTCGTACTGACATAGGTAGGTCTTATGGCGACGATGGGATAGAAAAGAGCTAGGAGTGGGAAGGAAGCGGCCGTGGCCTTAATTAGGGTACAGCCCCCCGCATTTCCCTGGTGTAAAAATGGGAAACCACGGAAAAACATATTCAACGCTGCAGACAATGGAGTTCGAGCCCACTATTTCCCGAATGCAAGCTTACAACTGCGCGCCCCAAACCGCACGGCCAACTCGCTGGGTTTTCTTAAATGTTAAAGATGGCCACATTAGGCTGCATACGATAGCGTTTATGAGCGCGATGTCGTTCTTTTATAGCTACTGCAATTTCTTCCACCAATGAAAAGAGTTTTCAAGGAGTCCCCATGGAATGGTCTCCTCAGCAGGAGAAAAATAACTTGCGTAATATAGGTTATATCATCGTCGACGCTCCGGCTATTCGCGTCGTTCCAGGCAGCTAGTGAGTGAATTTTGGCCAATCAGTCCATTTTAGAATCCATCGGATCCATCGGGATGAACCCTAAATGCACTTATGTTTCAACAAAAGTACGAATAATGGGAAAATCACTGTCACCTCCCATCGAAGCAGGGGAACGAGAGCTGCACAGACTAACGTCGATACGGGAGAAGGTACAGTACCGTGCGGTACGCTGAGGTGTGTCTGTTGCCCTCTGAAATTAAGTGGCGTATGGCTTTTCGCGCCGGGAGTCCGAGGAAATATTCGGCTCGCCAGCTGCAGATTTTTGATTTGACTCCCGTAGGTGACCTGCGCGTCGTGATGAGGATGAAATGATGATAAAGACAATACACCAAGCCTCCGTGTCAGCGAATTTAGCCAATGATGGTTAAAATTCCCGACCCTGCCGGGAATCGAACCCGGGGTCACTGTGACCTAAGGCCAGCACGCTAACCATTTAGCCATGGAGACGGACTGTTGACCTCTATTCAAAATGCATAAATCCAGCTCTCCTCTCAACTTCTCCAACTCCTTTCCTCTGGGGCAAGGCATTTCAAAGCTCCATAATTGGCGATGGGCTTTAACATCACCCAATAAGAGGAAAGGAGGTGGGCGCTGACCTATAAGGTCAATTACATAACTGATATTAAGAGGCTGGCCTGGTGGTAAATGAACATTACAAACTGTAGTTATGACATGCAACACAACACGTACCGTTACTGTTCCCAAGATGGATTCGTAGTGGAAACGCTTCGCTGTAGGTGTTAGAAAGAGTGAAAATATCAACGCCACCGGTAGCCCGGTTAGCATAATCCCGTTCAGTCGAGTACAGTCTAAAATTTATCAGGGCCGTATGATGAACTGGTCTGAGATTAGTTAACGGAATTTTAGACTATGTCCGGCCCCGCCGTGTAGGGGGCAACGCGTCCGCCTGTTACCCGGCGGCCCCGGATTCGATTCCCGGCCGCGTCAGGGGTTTTAAATTGTAAAGGATTAATATCGTCGGCCTGGGGACTGGGTGTTCGTGTCGTCCTCAACGTTCCTTTCCTTACATTCTACACTTCCGCAACTCCACTTACACGCAGGTCCCTATCATATGGTGCAAGTAGTGGCAAAAGATCTACAGAGGTCAACGCCACGAACAAATATCATTTGAAAATATATATATATATATATTCGCCGCGAACTGACTGATTAGCTGGCGCAGCTCAGTAACATATTATCATAACCATGACAATTCCACAGTAACAGTGCCAGGATGTGGACTTCAAAATTATCTCAGATGGACATGAACCCTCGATCTTCATCACCTCGTCACTGGACGAAGTTAAGGACGTCGAGTGCTTCTTAGACGCTATTCGGCGGCGAAGCTTCCTCCTACGAGAAGAGCGCGCAGATTTTGCAGCAAGTGGATCTGCTGGCGCGGACACATAGGTGAAGCAGGGGCATGTTGCAACAAAAGTTTGAATTTACTTTTTCAATAAGAGAATATTTATTCATGTTGAAATTAAAAGCAATCGGGAGATACTTTATATTTTTATCTATCAAAAGATTCATTTTAAAAATAATTTGAAAATAAGTCTCAAAATGACAAATGAAAAATGAGTGCCGCCCGTTGCAATGCAGCCCGCTTAAGGGGTAAGTTGCAACAGTGCATGTAAAATGGCGAAACACTCAATCTGAGTCTTCAATTTTAGAACAGTCTACACAGATGAAAACCTACAACCTATTCTCCAGACATTGACCGCGTCAGGGATGGAATGAATGAAGCCCCCATCTTGCGACGAGGATAGGAATTGTGCCGGCTGCCGAGGCCCGTCGCACTCCTATGGGGCAATGATTAATGACTGATAGATGAAACGAAATGATAATGGGAGTGAGTCGCTGGAATGAAAGATGACAGGGAAAACCGAAGTACCCGGAGAAAAACCTGTCCCGCCTCTGCTTTGTCCAGCACAAATCTCACATGGAGTGTGCGGGATTTGAACCACGGAACCCAGCGGTGACAGGCTAACGCGCTGTCGCCTGAACCACGAAGACTTCTAGTCTACACAGATATAGTATGGATTGTTTTTAGTACACACCCAATGCGACTTCTGTTTACACTTCACACACTGGGTCCACTGCTCCCCTTTTTATACACGCGCCCGCAATTCAGAAAATAACAGTTGTCTTCTTCTGAAAGGAGTCCACAAATCTTCCTTTTACCGTTAAACACAGTTTATCTTCTCGCTGAGTTGGAGTTTGCCACATGGTTATTTTATGGTGATATTTTTCTAGTTGAAATATCACCGTCCCTTTTATTATCAAGAGCGAGTTTTGCAGCTCTCTCCATCACGTCCAATGGTGCCAAACCTTTCTCTGTTTTCCGCGTACACACAACTATATAAAGAACTTTTAATTAAATATTACCTATCTATCAATAAATACGATTAAGCTAAGATTTTAGTTTTACATGATTGTTGATACCGTGATTATTGTCACGGTACCTCCAGTTTTATGTGGAATCCGAACCACAGCAACGAAACTTCCCATTTCAAAAATTCCACATTCATTGGCCGGGATTCGAACCGTGCCCGCCTTGGTGAGAAGCCAGCAGCTATCACGTCCACATATGCGTTATGTTTCAACAAAAGTACGAATAATGGGAAAATCACTGTCACCTCCCATCGAAGCAGGGGAACGAGAGCACGACTGCACAGACTAACGTCGATACGGGAGAAGGTACAGTACCGTGCGGTACGCTGAGGTGTGTCTGTTGCCCTCTGAAATTAAATGGCGTATGGCTTTTAGCGCCGGGAGTCCGAGGACATATTCGGCTCGCCAGCTGAGCTATTATTATATCTTAAGCCACATATAATAGTATGAATTCTAGGTTAGTTGCAACACCAGTTGCAAAATGCCCCGTCATGCATTCCTTGACTGAACTGGCGGTCATTCACAAGCAACAAAACAGAGACTAAAGCACTTACTGCAGGTTTGAACTAAAATAGTTTTTCCCTTCATCGTCATATAAAACTAGGACAATAACTATAAACAGTATTATCTACTACATAAAATAACGAGGTAAGAAACCGCCAGGCAGAAAAATGGACCAAGACTCATAACACAATACAAAACGACCGGATGTTTTGACATTCCTAATAAAAATGAAGGTCTAGAGCAGTTGCATGAACTGTCACAGTGTGGCAGCACTTGTTTGGAAATTTCCGAATAAAACGTAAGTGTTGCTACCTACCCCTAACCATAAAAAAATGAGATCCAAACAGACCCAGTACGCATACACCCTGCAACCACAGAACCCAGCCAAACCCACTCCTCACAGTTAAATAATTCACAAACCTCTCAACAATCCCTACCCATGCCACAGTCACAAACACACACTCCAACAGCCAAAGAAACCGTCACCACCCAGAATCGATCCCGTACCAACCGGAACAAACCTCGCCCACAAACATCACTGATATTTATGTGTTGCAATTGCTTCCAGTTAAACCATTCAGCAGCAAAGTGTCCAAATCAAATCCGTTGCAACAGACGTGGTGATCATCACATTGTCTGCCCAGTTCCCCGAGATCAGGCCAAATGCACCAACTGCAAAGGCCAATATGTCGCATCATATCCTGGTTGTCCATTCATCAAAAATGCCATAAAAGCCCACTACATAGCAAGCAAGCAGCTCCGCCACTCACAACAGTCTCACCAACAAATCCCGTCTCTATTAAACTTCAACCTCACCCCCCCCCCCCTCCACACATCACTCAAACTGCAAATCACAAATCATCCCCACCAAAGAACTTCTCAAAAACCTCTTCTCTCTACTAACCAGCTTCACATAACTCAAGTCCCCCCTCCCCCCCAAAAAACTAAGACTTTCCTTCCCAGAAACACTGCATGCTCCAACAACCCACTACGCATCCCTAAATTAAATACCATCTAATCCCTTCAGATGACTAGCACCCTCCTAAGCACAAAGTCTCCTGGCCACCACCACATTTCAATCACTTCACTTTCGTCGCACATTACCTTCCCGAAATACTGGAATGATATACTAAATTAAACCACAAGGTCTGCGCTCTAATGGACCACATGTCAAGTTGAGATAAAGGACCCAATAAGGTCGGGGATCTCAATCAAATCCACAGCTGGCACTCGACAGTCACTCCGCGAGGCTCAAGCTATCCCTGTTGTAATACTCGCGAGCCTTCGAACTGATCACATGTCAGAACGGCCTTCAAGCGCACCTTCTAAGGCCGGCCATACACGTTGCGGCGTACCGGAGAGGTTTGCTTGTACAGTTGACCTGCGCAGTAAACTTGTACAGGCGACGACCTCATACACGGTACGGTTTGCCCATCAGTTGACCTAATGACATCGACACGACGATTCCTCGGATTTCTTCAACTTTGTCAATAATTTTATATAAGCGGCATCTCTCATTGCACGATTATGATATCCCTTGCTCTTCACACGCCAATGACAAGGTTCAGAGTTGTACGACTCGATAAACTCCTTTAAAACTTGAGTTCGCTTACGGTTTGACATGTTTCGTATAGTATTCTATCAAAACAAAACAAAAAAAAATTACAAAACAAACCGAGTGGTTTTGTAAAAACAAAAAACAAAACAAAAAGCAGAACGCGAGACGCTCTTCCTACGCTTGTCCAGCTTTATCTAAGCTGAAACCTGTGCAGGTCTTGGGTGAATCACACAGACGTGCAGTTATGTTCAACTGCGCAGGCAACGGAATTGTTTTTCGATTCTTCCTGGCTCGCCTGTATAGGTCTGGAAACGTGCAGGTTCATCCAACGTAGGTGCCACTCACACTCCGGGTTACCTGCGCAGGTCAACTGTACAGGTAAACCTCTCCGGTACGCCACAACCTGTATGGCCGGCCATCCCAAGAGATAGCGCATCACCGAGCTTCAGCGGACACCTTCCGTGTCTTCCCCGGTCGTTCGTCCCATCCCGGCCGGCTAATGACACCTTCGGTGAAAATTACTGATCCGGGAATCATAACATCTAAGGAGGTATTCAACTGGTACTTCGCCACACTTATGGCCGGTTTCTGGTACACCACAGTTACCTGTGAGTTACCTAAAAGCGCTTGTAACTTTAACTGTGCTGTTAACTTTAATGAGTTTCCGGAAACTTAAATCAAGATTTATAAGCCCTGGTAATAAACAGTACAGTTATCGTCATGTTTAGTACCTCTCGTCCTCCGATAGATGTCTCTACGCAAATGTTTTTAGGGTTATTTTGGTAATATCTAGTTACTTTTACTAGCAGAAGTTTTCTACAATGGAAAATGGTTGGCAATCAGTCTGATTCAGCTTGTAATAATCTCTCATAATATGAAAATACGTACGACCTAATGATGCAAAGGTTAGGTATATATTACTTCCTCTTATTTCTTATTAACAGTATGCAGACATCGTCTTAAATTTCATCTTGAACGTTGTCGTCAATCAGATCACTTTTCATTGATCCAGAACAGAACACGCGTAAACGAAAATAATCGCATAAATGAAAACGTGCCGCACACTTTGGAACCTATCATTCCGACACTGAAGTTCTGCACTGATGGTGCTATATCCATCTGTGCTCGCTGCAACTGTTGCAGTTTTTTTTTGTTTTTTTTTTTTTCTTTTCTTTTACACTGACCACGCAACATGCATTGACAAAAATACTCTCGTAACTGCTGACGTGAAGTACACTTCAGAACTTCAATCGAACGTAGCGAGCTAAACAGCTCCCTGCAAGACTTTTAATTAAAGAAGTCCAGATGTTTTATGTTTATTAGGAGTCTATGAGACCTCACGTCACCGGTTAAAGGATACAATAGCATTAAAAAAAGCAATGAAAAATCAATATTTATTATTCAGCAGGTTAATATTAAATGCATACCGGTACCTAAGATATTTATAATTTGGTACAAATGTAAGTATTAATGGTAAATCCTCCATAATTTCGGATTGTGTTCACTACGATAACTGTTGGTGGGACTCACGATTCAAAGCATGATGAAAGAGAACTTTACATTATAGCTGCACTGAAAGATCAATTAGAGCCTGATGAAAATCTGTTCGACTCAAGTTCTGTTTTATTTGACGATTCATTTCCCGTATAGCTATTTATTTTTTGTTTTTTGCTAGTTGTTTTACGTCGCACCGACACAGATAGGTCTTACGGCGACGATGGGACAGGAAGGGGCTAGGAGTGGGAAGGAAGCGGCCGTGGCCTTAATTAAGGTACAGCCCCAGCATTTGCCTGGTGTGAAAATGGGAAACCACGGAAAACTATTTTCAGGGCTGCCGACAGTGGGGTTCGAACCTACTTTCTCCCGAATACTGGATACTGGCCGCACTTAAGCGACTGCAGCTATCGAGCTCGGTTTTCCCGTACTGGAAGATATATCTACAGTAGAGGCGTCATGCTCCAAGGAGATTATAACCTAAAAAGCTGGGACAGATGATACCATACAAGTGTAATCAGTGACTAAAGCCAGTGATAACATGGAAGTAAACGTACTAATCGAAATATTGTAGAGTTCAGCACACCCAAGCACGTTAAAAAACTACAATGAATAACTGTAAAAATATTATAAACAGTTCATTATCACTTTCTAATGTTAACGAAAGTAATATAAGACCTTATATGAAACGGCATGGAGTGGCGCCTCATAACGGTATTTGTTGGAATCAGTTCTAACATAAAGGTAACTACAGCACTAGCTGCAGTTACGAGTCTTTGCGGAGATAACTGTGAAGAAGCCGATAACTGTTGTTTCAGAAACTCATTTTAAACATATCACCATGTTAAGTCACTGGTAACTACCCATCTACAGATAACTGTCATTTCAGAAATCGGCCATAAGTACTGCAGCTGCCCAGCAGGCGGTATGACTCATTGCTGCGGCCCTTCGGAACGGACCACTCTCCAGGAGATCTGCGGGTTGCATACCCCGCCTGTATTGCGGGCTGTACTCCACAAGGGGCCTGCTCCAAAAAAAAAACTACGCAGATCTTCTACCCAACATCTTACATCTTCTACCAACCGCGTACAGAAGAGCAAATCTGTAGTGTGACTACAGTGTCCAAGTGCTTCTTGCCGAGGAGAGACCCCTTTAATGACTGTGTCCTAAAGCAACGGCTCCGGAAACTCGCACACCCCTCGTCTCGTCCGAGGCCTGCCTTCAGGCATTTGACCGTTGCCTCCCATCAGCCTTCGAAACCGGCCCACGGGCGCTTGGTCTACCGAAAGGCCTTAGAGCGTGGACACAATTAATATCCAAATTACACACACCTGGTGTACAACACACAGTACCACTGCTGAATGTCCGAAAAAGGCACTCAACAGAACAACACTGCTCACGGGTACCACTTGGAAGAGGTGGATCGAGTAGCTTCGACCAGTGAAGGCTCAAGCAACACTACCCCAGCACCAGGATCACACCTAGCCAGAAAATTAGAATGCAGAGACAATTTATTACGAAAGCCATTCGACGAAACCTTCGTACCCACTCATAATGCGGACAATCCTGCAGAAAAGGACAAAATGAAATTAGCAACTTCCCATACCACCAAGAAGAAACAAATATTCAAACCAATGAAACCACGATCACTACGACGGCCGAAAACATCACTGCCGAGCAATACATCGAAGAAAATTACCGAAAGGGTCCTTCAGAAATTCTAATGGAGGAAGCCCTGATCAATTCAAGGAAAAGGGCAATCAAGAACATCACACTCTCACCAGAAACGAACCGAGGCCAAGTTGTCAAAGGAACTCACACTATCATGGACGCTGAAGGATTTGTAACCCAGCGCAAACCTGTGCCCAGTAGAAACTCCAGCACCACATTTCAACCTATCCCGACCGCAAATAAATACTTAGGATTAGAGCACGACAACTGCTCAACCAGACAACTCAGCACCACAGCAGACACCTCGTCGTAAACCACCCCTAATTACCATAAAAGAGGACCCACTACCATACGCACAAAGAAGAGAGTGTATCAAATCTTACATCCATGGACAATTCACTGCCAAGAGTAGTCAGAAATAATTTAGTAAAATACCAATTCGATGAAATGGACGACTACCATGCCCTGCTCAAGACACTGAAGGAAAACAAAACCGCCACATTCATACATCCAACAGCACAATTTCTTCTATCATTCGAAACCTTCCAATTGACATCGCGACAGAAGACATCACAACAGCTTTAACCGAGAAAGGTTATCCAGTCTGTCAAACGGTGCAGCTAACAAAGAGCTACACCTACACAACCAAAAAAACCAAGAGGACGGAAACAAAATAGGATAAATAATCAGAGAGCGAAGAAAAATAGCAGTATATGCTGTAACACTGAAATTTACTGACAAATCCCGACAAATTTACGATGAAGCTAACTTACTGGACTGTCATCAAGGTAGAAAGATCCAAGTAACTCGTTGGGCCACCACAATGCAAGCGGTGCCAGCGCACAGGGCACACTCACCGTAACTGTAATCTCGCCCCTAGGTGCGTCAAATGCCCACGAGCCCACAGTACTGAAGAATGTGCTATAACAGACATGAATACATGTGTATGTGTCAATTGCAAGGGTAATTACACAGCAAACGACGGAGGTTGCCCAGCAATCAAAAGGGCGAAAGAAGCGCAACTCATAGCAAAACGCAAAGAAGCCGAAGTAACTGAGAAGAACACTGAATTCATCACTCAACCGGAAGATTTCCCTGCACTGCCATCAACTGCCCAACCAGGAGATCTCCCTGCTCCACTATCAACAATGGATGAAGACGACAATACTCAACAACCCACTCAAATAACCCCTTCGAACAGACTGGAGTACAAACCAGCACTTCTCTCAACAAATGACACAACTGTCGCCACTTCAACTACAGTGCCAACCATCAGACAAATACTAACTACTAACAAACCAACGGCGCTCTCCTCAACTATAATGCCTCCCACTAGACAAGAAGCAATAGAAATGCTCTCAGAATTACCCACATACCAACAATTTGACATATTAATGAACCATATAGCAGCCAGCGGAATATGGGAGAGAATTATAAACTTACTACTAGACCTCTCCTACCCCCCACCTGGAAAAACAGGTGAATCAGTCGCTCTCGATCACATTTTCCAACTAAACAATAGGAAGTAGACACTCACCCATCAGTATCTAAGCCGAAGGATTACGTATTCTATATTGGAATGCATGTAGGCTGAAACAACGAACGACTGAATTTGAACAAATACTGCAACAATACCACATAGATGTGGCACTCGTTAATGGAAACCTTTCTGAAACCTAAAGCGAGATTCTCCGTTTGATACAAAATCCAACGAGCAGACAGGGATACCACTGAAGGTGGAGGAATAGCCATTCTGATCAGACAACGCCAAAAATTCCTACTATCCGACTACAAACTATAGAAGCCTCAGCAGTGAAGATCCACACAAAACGAGGCCCTAATACTCGTAGCTGGTTACAAACAACCACGAAGTCCTCTACATACAAGAGATCTTGATTACATCTTTAATAATGGTACACCAACCATACTCGCCGGAGACCTAAATTCAAAACACACTGCATGGAACTCACGGGTAATAAACCCTGCAGGCAATAAGATGCTGGACCACTGTCTAAACACAAACAAATATCCTAGGACCATCCGAACCCACTTACATACCTTATAATCCCAATCATCAGCCAGACATCATCGACATCGCATTAACTCAAGAAATTGGCAACATCCATACATCTGACCACGATTTGGGCCACCGACTTCGACCACAACCCTGTGCTGTTGGAAACACAAGACGACACAGTCAAACCAACCCTGTCGAGCTAAACAAACATTATACCTACCAAAAACATCAACTGGGGACAAATTCAAAAACTATATGGAGACATACACAGATCACTCACCCCAAGAACTAAACACTCCAGAAGATGTCGATGCAGTCGTACTAAACCTCACCGGCAGCCAATTCACCGATCACCACAACAGAGACTAAAGGCTTACCGACAAGAATTAAATTAAATTCCTCATCAAACTTAAAAACATCGGCAGACGAAGATGGCAGAAGACCAGAAACCAACAACACAAGCAAACATACAACTTTCTTAACCGAAAATGTGCAGCAGAAATACTAGAATATAGCAATGAACGGAACAATACCCTCCGCCATCTATCAACCAAAGACAAGAGCATTTGGCGAATGGCAAAAATACTCAAACGGAATCCCAACAATATCACCATCCTCAAAACCAACAACATCACCGCAGGCACTAACTCCGAAAAAGCAGAGCCACTTGCCATCTCTCTTGAAGAACAATTTAAACCAAACGACGAACCTCAACACACCAACTTCACCAAAGAAATTGAAGAAGAAGTCAATAACATTCGACATACACCAGGAAGCCACACAGACCAATATCCCGTCATCACAGTCAAAGAAGTTAAAAACCTAATTAAAAAACTACCAAACAACAGGACACCCAGCCCAGATGGAATCAGCAATAAAATACTGCAGTAACTGCCTCGCACTACGCTAGAACACCTAACATATCTATAACGCCATCCTTCGCGCCGGTCATTTTCCTACAAAATGCAAACTTGCCAAAATTATAACCCTCCACAAACCGGGAAAAAGAAACCCAGACCCCAAAAGCTACAGGCCAATCAGCCTATTAGACGGACTAGGCAAAGTCATGGAATGACTACTTTACCGACGACTTATTAACAATACTACCTTAAACGACTCTCTTGCCCCACAACAATTTGGATTCCGGAAAGACACTCTACGGTCCGGCAACTCATTCGAATGGTAAACAGTATCAGAAAGACCTCAAACACCAAAAGAGGACGCGCTATCCTATTTCTTGATGTTGCACAGGCCTTCGACAGTATGTGGCACGAAGGCTTACTCTACAAGGTCCATCAAAAAGGACTACAAACAGTATACTGGAATCTTATTGGTAACTACCTAACAAATAAGACAGTTCTATGTTGAAATATTAGATGAGAAGTCAGCCATAAAAACAGTGAGAGCTGGTGTAACCCATACCTGTACCTCCTCTTCTCCTCAGACATTCAAACCACACAAAAAACAGAGTTAGCATTATACGCCGACGATACTGCATTAACGGCAGAATCTTTCCAACCGGAAACCGTTGTAAGAGACGTACACGACGCCATAGCACACCTTGAAATTTGGTGCCGTATGTGGAGAATCAAAATCAATCCAACCAAATCGACCGCAGTATACTAAACCATCAGATATGAAAGAAAGCCCAAACACAAACTCCGATTTAACGGCGAAGATATTCAGTGGTCACCAGAGGCCAAATATCTAGGAGTAATCTTAGACCGCACACGCCAATATAAATAGCATTTCAATTACATCCTTGAAAAATCTCCAAAAGCATTCAGATCAATTAAATGCCTCATTAACAAACGATCGAAGCTCGACATTAAGAACAATATCCTAATATATAAAACACTTCTTCGGAATGTAACACTGTATGCATCCACAGTATGGGGCACAGCCAAGGAGTTCTACATAAAGAAACTGCAGAAATACCTAAATAATGTCCTACGGCTGATCGTCTATGACCCCTACGGTGGTGGTGGTGATTTTTGTTTTAAGAGGAAGTACAACGAGATAATCATCCTCTCTGAACAAATTAGAGGGGAAAAAATTAAAATAAAAACAAAATTATTTATTCAACAAAGCAATTTGGAAACGCAGTACAGAATAAAACAAAATTTATTGCATTAGGCCGAAATATTACTAACGAATCAAAAGGGAACCTGCGTTCCCTGAGTAACAGTACACTTGTAATTTATATACCCTTGATTAATCCACCGTCGCACATAAAGCGGATGACAAGATCAACAGTAGGCGCGTCATCGGCTAGCATGCGTTCGAATGTTTCCTGCAGGCCGAGGCTCCGTCTTAGGCCAGAGAGATGGGCGAATTGTTCAATAAATAACGTTTACCAAACCACGTGGCATAAAGACTACTACATTACACGGTCACTAACGGCAGCCTTCTTTACGAGTAAACGTTCTAACTCCGTACAGAAACTGCTTTTACAAGTTAATCTCCCACATCACACACACAGAAAGTAAAAGAAAACGAAACGAAAACAGACGGGGAAAGGAACAGCACTACAGCTAACAGTTTTCTTTAGAGATTATCAAAGAAGGTCGCGCGATTTGATGTCAGCCTTGCTGGAGCGGTTAATCCATCACAGTTCACTTAGTCGAGAGCGCCTCGATTATTCAGACTGTCTTGCCATGCAATAACAAAGCTTGAAGGTGCCGCGCGCGATCGAAAATATCAATAGAACTCTCTCTTAACTGGAGTAGAACGAAAAGGACACCATAAAATCTAAATAATCGAAGACATTAACCTCCTATAACTAGAACAAACTTAAATACATATCTTCATAAGAACATTAGCACACGTACTGCGTGTGATCACACGGATCCTGAATTTTACAATTTTACAAAAACGCTAGTAAACGTAATGTTACAATTTGTAAAAAGTAAATAACTGCTTGGACTCATAATTTACGAAAGGAAAATGCAACAGATTCACAGGGTATTACCACACAAAGTGGGTTAGATTGACAATATAAAGGCGGTGGTGCATAACGCCAAACGAGTCTTTGATAATATCTATGATGATGTTGGTGAATGGTTCTCATTACTAATGATAAAGACTATTCGAACAAACGAGTAAAACGACTGAACTAAAGCTACTATGACTCATTCCACGTTAAGAAAACAGTATTGCTCTTACGGGTCTACAAAGAGTAAACATACCCCGTCTGAGACACCCATTATTCCTCGTGATTAAGGGATATTATTCTATACTTTGTAATGTATTATGAAAGATAGATAAGAAAGATGAGGCATTTTTGCCCATCAGATATTAAAGTAACTATATAATATTTTTCATAAGTACATTCGTAGGGAGGAAGTACAACGGCGGGAACAGCCATCGCTTCGTTGCCTTGCTTCATTTGCCTTCTATGTCGCTTTGTACAAGTACACATTCTCTTTGCAAGCATCTGTGAACAGCGGGCAGCTCACTTCTGTAGTGAAGTCACGTACAATGTTTCTTTATTCCATGTGTGTTTTTATGCTGTAAATCAGAGCGTACTTGTCTTAGGCTTATTCCATAACTATCACTCAGTACATGTGTGTGATTTCTTTCTTTAACATGAATACTGCTATCTTTTGTAGTCATCTACACTATTCATTTGTTGCGTCTGTTTTCTGGCCTTAATATCACTGCGAACTTGTCTTGTGGTGAGTGATTGTTATGTGATTAACTAGCCTACTTGTGTGATTTCTCTCTTTTAACATTAATACTGTGATTTCTTTCGTAGATATGTCGTTTACGGTATTTATTTGTTGCGTGTGTTTTTCAGCCTTTATATCAGTATAGAGGCCTAACTGTATTCTGTTGAGTGAGTGTTATATGATTAGCCTACGTGTGTGATTTCTTTCTTTTAACATTAATAGTGATTTATTTGCGTTATGGGTGAGAACATCTATAAAAATAAGCAGCGAGAGATACTTAGGAAGAAACAAAAGCAAACTGTGCTTAACATACTGAATTACCTTTCTCGAAAGAATCCAGATAAAAGTCCCAGCTGGGTGGTGAAAGAAATTGCGGAACCAACAGGCATTTCTAAGAGGACTGTCCATAAAGTGCGATCAGCAGCCACTACAAGACATTTGGCTTCTCCGATTAAAACAAGAGAACGTAAAGAACCACGGAAAGACAGCAGGTCAGTCAAGTTCAATGATTTTGTTCGCAGTGGTGTAAGACGTAAGGTGCACGAGTTTTCCCTTAAAAACCAACCTCCAACCTTGCAGCAAGTCCTACAGTCTGTGTGAATAATGATAAAGACCTTCCCAAGTTCAAAAGAACAACTTTGTATCGTTTGTTGAGAGACATGGGTTTCCAGTATGAATAGAAAGGGAATTCAGCTCGTTTGACGGAAAGAGAGGGCATTACATCTTGGCGTCACAAGTATCTGTCAACAGTTAAGAAATATCGAGACGAGGGAACATCTTTTACACTGATGAGTCATGGGTTAACACAGCGCACACTGTTGGGAAAGAATTGAAAGATAAGACCATTTCAACTCCACGGGATGCTTTTCTGTTAGGACTCTCTTGAGATCTTATGTCACCTACAGGTCGTGGTCCACGGTTCGCGTTAGTTCATGCCGGTAACGAGAATGGGTTCGTGCCAGGGACCAAGTACGCGTTTCAGTGCAAGAAGAATACCGCAGATGTTCACGACGAAATGGACGGTGATTGTTATGAGGAGTATTTTAAAGAACGTATACTACCGAATCTGCCACCAAACTCTGTCATTGTTCTTGACAATGCCTCCTATCACAGCCGCAAGAAAGGAGCTCTGCCTACGAAGGCATGGAGAAAAGAGAACCTGCGGTCATGGCTTCGAGAACGTGGTGTAGTGAATGATGAGAACATGCTGAAAACAGACCTGATGGCCCTCGTAAACAGTGTGCGATGAATCGCCACAGAATCGACGAAATTGCAAGAGAAAGTGGTGTCACGGTCTTCGCTTACCACCATACCACTGTGAGCTGAACCCTATTGAACTTGTTTGGGCGCAAGTGAAGCACTATGTTGCTATGAACAACACCACGTTCGAAATCAGGGCGGTGGAAAGACTCATCGATGAAGGTTTCCTACGGGTGTCTACTGAAAATTGGGCAAACTACATGAAACACGTGAAAGATATTGAAGCGGACATGTGGAAATCGGATTAGATCTAGGTCGAAATGGAACCCTTCATCATTGCTGTTGGCAGTGAATCTTCGTCCGATTCAGAATAAGGGAACTTCAGCCTGCAGCGACAAGGAAATAACATTCGGTACCATAAAGTTGTTGTCTAATGGCAGATATTTTACTTTGGTTGTATATTGCATAGTATTTGTGTGTGTTCTATTATTTTCGTACTCAAATTTATTAAATGCAATTAAATGCATCCTTCACCATTCGAGCCCATAAAAAATAGTAGTTGTCTATTTTCTCTGCCGATTTACCTTACACTTCAATGCTGAGGTTTTTTATGTGCCGTAGTTTACCTTTGATCCTGTACAAACCAAAAATAGCCCCTGTAAACTCCCCGTCCCCTTTAGTCCATACAAATAATTTGCAGCTTAGTTTATTCCGCATGTTATCTTGAAGTTAAATATTGAATTTCACATATCTATGTGTTTTCTTCGCGTGGAATGAACCATAGCCTTAAAAATAATGAAGCCGCGCTTGCAATAAACGAGTCATTCATTACGATATAATCACATTCTATATACATATATATATTAGACTGTGATATAACCTAAAATGTAGCAGATGTGATGGACAAGGACTCGCTAGCTAAGCTGATAACGAGTACAGCCGGATGATTAGCAAAGAAGGTTACAAAAAGTTTCACAATGTCGGTCTCGCCAATACTCCGTACGTAAACATCATAGCACCGAGCGAGTGGCTGTGAAATTGTTTTGGTCACGTAGCTGTCAGTTTCCATTCGGTAGATTCCAGGTTCGAACTCCACTGCCAACATCCCTGAAGATAGCCTTCCGTGATTTCCCATTTTCAAACCAGCCAAATGCTTTGACTGTACCGGAAGGCCACGGTCTCCTCCTTTCTAACCCTTTCCTATCATATCGTCGTCGTAAGATCTGTGTCGGTGGAACGTAAGGCAAATTATAAAGAAAAAATAACCCCAGGGCAATCATCTCTCGGTACACATCCTCGTACCATTCGCATAAAATGCCAAACCCAAATCGATAATATTAATCGTGAGTGTACAGGCATGCAGTCTCAGGGGAGCTTAATGATGTCTTCCGAGTGCATCAAAGTTCCACAAGCTCTGCAAGAGCTTTAAAGAATTCTTGTTCATCCTCCGGTAAAGCAATATGATGATGGGGGCTCAACTCTCACCTTAGACTGGCACACGATATCCGAGTTTTGATCGACTTCTTCAGTAGAATATGATAAAATATTTGCACTTAATGTTTCACAATCTTCTGGAGAAAAGTTGGAACTTCCTATCACCTCGTAAGCATTGAGACTGAGAAGCAACGATTTCATCCTTTGCGTCACAGTTGTCGGACGACGATGGTCATAAAATCCTTCGAGCCTTTGAAGCCGAGAGAAACAGCTTTGAATAATGTGTTGTTTATTTCTTGCTGCCACCGTTTATTTAGGCGAGTGGCTTTAGGGAATGAAAGAACTGTATGTTTCGTTCCTTTGCGTGCCGACTATGATTAGTGCAGCCTACAATGGCGCAAACCACACTGAAAAGTGTACACTATTACTGCCTTTTACGTTTTATCACAAAAAAATAAATAAGGAGGTTTCCTTTATACCACATATGTTACTATCGTGCATTACTAGCTCCTAGCTTCTGCGTGCACAGCAATTCTTATTCGAAATACCTCTACCTCATTCGGGGCAGCTTCAGCGTGAGGGTCCCGCGTGACGTCACAGCTCCACTTTGCTACTGCGCATCTCTCCCGTGGAACCTACCTGCTAATCTACGTATCTTGAGAGGTCATCATGCATTTGCCACCGCGACAGGGGAACTAGCGCACGGCTGCACAAGGTGACATCCAGGTGGGAGAATGTGCCATGTGCGCTACTGAAGTGAGGTGGGTAGGTTCCCCCGTACTGAACACAAAAAGATTGAGCTGGTTGATCATTTTGCTCAACAAGCCTACCCCTAGCGCAGGAAGACTCAGAATCACAGAAAGTGTTACGGGCGTTCATGTCTCCACGCAAAAGGAAGGACAGAGGTAACTGAGCGATCTCAAGTCTTGGATTTCATGCATGTTAAGGCTGTACTCCGATGGAAAATAACGTTGTACACCGTGGTCATTACAGGCAACGGAGCGCGAACTGCAACTGCGTAGAGTTAGTAGCTGCACATCCTCACTGAAGATGACGGAATGGACTAGGGTACAGGCGCCCACCATCGCCGAGCCATCCACAGCTACTCGGTCCTTGGAGTAGAAACGAAATCCTCTCATAGTCGTGCCATGTCTAGGTCTCAGGTGAGATTCTTGTAGACAGACTATGGTGGCCTCATTGATGGTATCAACTGACGTAACTCAGCTACGCGACAAGTATAACTATTGCAGTTCCACTCCAATAGCGCCATTGTGTGAATGAGTAGTGCAACGAAATTAGGACAATACTGCTTGTCTCCCTTTCGTCCTCTTATCTGCCATTCCTCACCGTCATTGTCGTCATCGCCATCCACGATGAGTGGTTCAGCCTCCATTTTCTCTTCGGATGACAGACACGGTGACTGAATACTGTATGGATGGAAAGCCGTCTGGTCAGGAACGGTGGACTTTCTTCCTGGGAGAACTACGTTCCCCAGAAAAGGATCGATCAGGAGAACATCGGGGCCTCTCGCTCTTGTCCGCCGTTTCTCTACTGTTTGAAGGAGAGCAGGCAGATGGTTCGTCAGTCATCTTCGGGGATGCCATGACCCTCGAGCGGGATGGGGATTGCTTTTTCCCCGACCTTTTAGGCAAGCGTGGTGGCTTCCCCTTCTTTTATTTCTGGGCATTCGTAAGAGAGTTGGACTTGACAGCCCTAGCTGGGGAAGTCTTTCTCCCAGTTCTGGTGAGCGAAGCGTGCACAGACGAACGTTCCTGGGAGGGAGTCCTTTGTAGACAATGTCAGCAATGACGCACTTGTTGGCTTCTTGGGATGTACGGATACCTTCCCGTGGACACTAGTTTCGTTGGTTACTCCACCCTGTTTGTAGTGGAGACTTTTCGATGCTTGCTGTGTACTCTACTGGTGATAGGTACAACACACACTGGTGTGATCCGCACTTTTGTGATCTTTTCGGCGAAGGAGATGGAGAACTCAGGAGGAGTCATGGACTTGAACTTTCTCTGGACCTCTGTATAAGATAGCTTTTTGATCTCCTGGCTCTTCTCCTCCCTGGATGTGGGACACTCCTTGGAGGTTGGATTATGTGCACCTGTGCATCTGACACACAGGTGGAGGTGTGCAGTCGACACCAGCATGCTCACCTTTCACGCACACCTTACACAGGTCACTGGACGCTGATATCGCAATGAGGTGTGGCCAAATTTCTGGCACTGGGCCTTGAATGTATGGGGGCACGGTCAGACGCAACTGTCGCAGTTAGTAGACTCGTGATTTTAACACAGACCGTAATTTCGTTTCTTGTTTTTTTTTCAACTCCTAACATTGGTCTCAAAACGACACAGGTGAGATATCAGCCCCCTCTTTCGGTGCCTGTTTCCTCAAAATCCGTTAGTTACGAAAATGTCTAAGATCAATGTCCAATGTGCATTTTGCGTACGTAATGTTCCAACGTAAAAAGCCAAGCGACAGTAACGGCATTTCCCATTTTGTAAGCCTGTGGCGTACCTTGTGGAGACGAGAGTTATGGCTGTGCCTCAAGATTTCTCGTGTTTCATTAGCCAAATGAACGAGAAACGGGAAGGTAATTTAATTAAGGTTTTGGAGCAAAGCGAAGGACTAATATACACTGGCAGCGACTGCAGGATGAAACATCACTGTGTTGAGTGAAAACTGGACAAACAGCATCTCGGGAAGCGAAAAGCTGTACCGCAACTACGACTGACTCACTCCTTACCAGAACGCCAACAGTGGACAGAGAAGACATCTAATCACCATGGTCACACTATGTGACTTACAGTAACCTCCTACAGCATTATGAATACTCCTGGCGGAAGCTCATAATTGGATAAGAAAAGCAACCTTACTTTTGCATTAAATGCACTCGATGTAATGTGCTAGAATTTAAACCAACGAAGAACGAAGGTACCTGCAAAAGAAAGGGAAGAACCACGAAGGGTGTGAAAATTGAAGTTCCCAAATTTCGCAAACTTAATACCGTCAGGGTCGGAAAATAACAACAGATGAATAATGGCACAAGTAAGTGGATGGTAGGGGAACCGTGGTCGCTAACCCTCTCGCTTCCAAGGTCAGAGTCCCTGGTCCCACTTTTCGCCTATCTTACCACAGATAGGGGATACCGTGGATTTATTCTACTGCGCCCACTCACGGAGAGTGAGCGAAAATACAACCAGTCTCAAATGTAGGCAATCTGATGGTGTAAATACTGTAAAGCTGAAGTGATCTACACCGAGAAGTATTTATCACACTGACCGTGTAGGCTCACGGATGAAGAACAATCAAATACTTACTGCCGACTCAAGAACACACACTATGACATATACTGTTTATGTTTCTATGGGACACTTAAGAGCAGCGAAGATGCATCAGGAAGTCTTAACGCAAACGAATCTCACGACAGCACAGCGCACAGTTGTAATGTATTTCACAAACGTAAAGCGCGCGAGTGTGACAGGCACGGATGACTGAGTTTTCATAGCTCTGTATGAATTGAACTCCATTCATTGCTGAGTACAATGTACGTGCAGGGTCGGAATTAACAAATGACAAATAACTGGCTAAAAACTCTATTGTACACACTGCAGTAGTACTAATCAACAAAGAAATTAAATATATTTTGCATTCAAAATACCGTGATCTTACAGTCAGATTTTTCATAAAGACCATGACAGTAAACTCCAACCCGAGTGGGCTCGAAGATAACCATTCGAATTTTGCTATGAAAATAAGAAGCAGATATCAAATGGCATTACGGGCCATTCACTACCTTAAATTAATTTACTATTCAGAATTATGACATCACAAGACAAGCCCTAACGGTCCTCTAGTGCAGTGGTATTAAAAGTGTGGTACGCGAGGTCGTCTGAAGAGGTACACAAATTTATCGTAGCTTCTAACTGTTTTTGGTGAGCAGTTCAGAGAAGATTTGATCCTGCTCATTTTCAATAACATCTTGTTCTGATTTAGAGTTTTTGTCTACCACTACACAGAGACCCTTTTCCCAACCATTAATATCACAATATGGGTCAGTTTGTACTTCCCGTTGAATAGGTATGTAAAAATGCTTATTTATGCTGCATTGCTCTTTTAATTTTTTTGTCGCAATACACGCATTCACTTTTTTTAGTAGCAGAGTATATAGCACAATAGTAATTGTTGCATTAATGATTATACTAGCGCGCGCGCGCGTGTGTGTGATGAAAACATCGTAATTCCACTCATGAGAAAACCACGCTTCTCAATTTGTCTTGTGGAAGCTTGCCACATTGCCTGAGAAGGGAACAGAAGACTCTACTGGTCAAATGATTTGGCTATCGTTAGGGACCGAAAAAGCCAGGTATAGTTATCTGGCGCCCAGTTTTGGGTTTCTTATGTAAACTTCATTCCGAAGGACTTAAGAGGTTTCTTTTGCCTAAGACGATAATTATAATATACATTATAATATACATTATCGTTATTACTGTGGAACAAGATGGTGTAGCGGCTTATCTACTTACCAGTCATCTCCGCCACCGTGGTTTGATTCCTGTGTTACTGGGACGCGACATGCGACCTTAACTCCCCGGCCACAACTCTGTCATGCCTCGGTGAGTGCAGGGACCATGAACAAGCGGGATAAGCAGCGGATTATGATGAAGATGATGATAACTTAATATTGTGTGGCATGCAGCAACAACTATTTCTTATTCCTGGTGTAATCGCAATATACTTGTACTTCGGGGGTACGAAAGTACGAAAGTAAAACGATTGAATTTTGGAGGTACGTCAAACAAAAAGTTTGAATACCACAGCTCTAGCCAGTCGTCCCTATGTGAACTGGTAGCAGCCTACAGACCCAGTTAACATCAGCTTCAGACTTCCGAAGAAAAGTGGCAATTCAGACTTCATAGCTGAGGAACACGCAGGTAACTCAAGAGTTACGGGGAGAGGAAATAATTCACACGATCACAGCATTTTGCTGAAAGCCAGTGCGACCTAGGTCATGACATCTGACCTATCCTTAGAAGCGAGATGAAATTCATTCAACAATCATGTTAAGGTATTACCCAGTTTTCGGCTTTGAGCGTGAAATATCATCTCAGAAAATTGCTAGATAATCTGCGATCCTCCAGATTCAAAGAGTTTCCTTCATTATTTTCGTAAGGAGAGGAAAATATCACCTGACATTTGGGGAAAATGGAAGTGTACACACGGCGGAAAATATCCATGGGTTTCTATGCTAAATCAAGTAGTATTCAACCTATTTAATATCAACAGTAACACCACTACCAAAGGAAAAGGATATTTCTCTCAATCGAGCATTGTCGCTTTTCTAAACGGACCCACATTAAATAATTCAAAGAATGTTTCCATCGTCTGCACCACTGAATCTGCTGTGTTCATGCATTTATCATTTATCATACCTTTATCATTAACCCCTCGACAGAGTAACTACTGCTACGTTTGTCTGCCATGGCTGAACACCGAAATCTAACAAAGGCAATACTCTTACCCTTCCTCGAACGCAATAATCACTGAAACTATATTCAATACTAAATAGTTACACATAGCACTCGGGGGTACGGAGATTTCACAGTCATACTGCATATAACGGTTGGAAGATGTTACCCTTGCTGTCTGCAATTCTGACGTGCCGAGTGAGTCGCACAGTGCACAATTTTCCCGATCTAGGTGGATAAAAAACATTTTTTCGACATCTTGACTTGGGTCGAAATGTGTACTTACCTCATCAAGTAATGCTGGTATTCATGACTTTTAAGTCTTCGCCAGATATTTGTTATGATCAGATACCATAAACAACCCCCAACTGCTTCGCTCGCTCGTAGTCGTAAAGCTCGTCTTGTTAACAGACCTGCAAGTTACACTAAATGAGTGATATGAAAGACTCCTTAGACTTCGGTATTAGGAATCGAGGCCTAGGGAGTTTTTAATTTTCACTCCCTTCGTGGTCCTTGTCTTGCTTTGGTTGATACCTTCATTTTTGGGAGTGTCGGATCCCTTCAATTTTCTCTCTGGTTATAGTGTTTTAGAGGATGGCCGACTAGTTTAACTTCCTCTTAAAACAATAATCTCGCTTTAAGTGCAGCCAGTATCCAGTATTCGGGAGATAGTGGGTTCGAACCCCACTGTCGGCAGCCCTGAAGATGGTTTTCCGTGGTTTCCCATTTTCACAACAGGCAAATGCTGGGGCTGTACCTTAAAGCCACGGCCGCTTCCTTCTCACTCCTAGCACGTTCCTGTCCCGTCGTCGCCATGACACCTACCTGTGTCGGTGCGACGTAAAGCAACTAGCAAATAATAATAATAATAATAATAATAATAATAATAATAATAATAATAATAATAATAATAATACCCGTTTCAAAAATAACAAAGCGCCGGGGGAAGACTCAGTAGTAGCAGAACTATGGAAATATGCCCCAGAGGAATCACTTGATATCTTGCAAAAGCAAATTAGAAGAAATTTGGAACAAGGAGACCCTACCCGAAGATTGGAAAATAGCTTTGATCCATCCATTACACAAAAAAGGCAGCATGAAGAACATCAACAACTACAGAGGAATATCTTTGCTACCCGTGACTTACAAAATTCTATCACTTGCCATCCTGGAGCGTTTGGAAGCACAAGTCGAACATCAAATAGGTGAATACCAAGGAGGGTTCAGGAAAGGTCGCTCAACAGCTGAACAGATCCAAAATCCCAAAACGATCATCAGATATTGTACACTAAGGTCCAAGCAGTATGTGTCTGTCTTTGTGGACTTTAAGAAAGCGTCGACTCCACTGACCGGGAAGTCCTGCTAAACATCTTAAATGAATTTGGAGTTTATTTGTAACTGCTGGCATTAATGAGAGCCACCCTGACCGATACAAAATCCAAGGTGAAGTTCCACGGATGTCTCTCGCAATTCCTTTGACATCAAAACAGGAGTCCGATAAGGTGATGGGCTATCCCCGATACTCTTCAACTGTGTTCTTGAAAAGATCCATCAGAACCTGGCGGGTGAGATTACAGGAAACAAACTACAGTCCACTGAGAATAGGAACCAAATCCAAGGAGATCGCAACAGACTGCTTAGCATTTGCCGATGATATTGCTGTTCTCTCAAACGACATAGAAACCGCTAGAGCTCAAGTTGAAATTTTAAAGGAAACTGCCGAACAAACTGGTTTGCAAATATCGTTTGGGTCTAACATCAAAGAGGCTCCACCAAAACTCCATACAAAATACGGGGACATCACCCGAGCAAATTCAAATACCTGGGTGAGATCATCATGAAAAATGGACTGGACAAAGGAGCACTTCAGGAGCGAGTACGCAAACTGGAAATAGCCTACCAAACATCCCGCACAATCTACAACAAAAAATGCCTTTCCCAAATCACCAAGATACGTCACTATGAAACAGTTCTGAAGCCAGTAGTTCTATATGCAGCTGAAACCCTGTCTCTAAATGCCAACAAAGGACTCCTTGAAGAACTGGAGAAAAGAGAACGCAAAATTGTGAGAAGAATCTTGGGATCAAAGTACAGAAATGGAATCCATCAAAAGAGATCCAACAAGGAAGTCTACAGCAAAATAGAGAAAATTACCGACACAATCAGAAAAAGACGGCCACGATTTTACGGTCATCTGAAAAGAATGGACGGAAGAAAGTTAACTAAAGAAATCTTTCACTTTTTTGATTCAAACCCCAAAACCACAATTCCCTGGTTTAGAAATACCAAAGACGACCTGCAAATGCTACATATCTCAGCTGAAGACGCCCTTAACACAGATCTCTTCCGCAAGAAAATATTGACAAACGGGCTAAACCGAGACGAGCAACCGGAGAGAAGACACGGTGCCCCTTGGACAGAGGAGCGTAAGCAGGCCCACTCACAAAGAATGAGGGAAATATGGGCTCTAAAGAAGGCCAAGTTCAGTGTCAAATGCAACAAGACTTAAAGTGGTCTTTGATGGCCCCAGCGAATTATATATATTATAATAATAATAATAAGAAGAAGAAGAAGAAGAAGAAGAACCACCACGCTTTATTTATGGAAGGCGTGGAAATAATACAGGCATGCAATTATGAATAAGGTGAAAATCAATGTTGCCGACAACAGTTTGGCTCCGGTGAAGAAATTTACATTCTAAGATGTAAATGTAAGATAATTTTCCGCAACGCTAACTTCAAATGGAGTTGTAAAATGATGGCTGCGGTCAACCCTATTACAACCATATGTGCTGTGTCCGTGAACTTTTAAAAATTTGAAATATGCATTCATGTTTAGCGTTTATTTGAGCCAATAAGAGAAATCAATGTATTTCAGTGGCGCCGCATAGGCTACCCAAGCGGCATTTTTTTCGAGTGTGGTACCGAAGTCAAGAAAACGTTACATTTTTAGATATATTAGAACGTAATTTCATAACATGAAATGTTTCAGGTGATCAGGAGCAGAAACTGTAAGAGACGGTTACGGTATTTTCGGGGAAAGTTCTCTTGTTATCGGCAAAATATCGCAGGCACTATGACATTCTTAGAAAGGAATTCAGAATGGCTGGGTGGAAATTAAATTTGCCGAAAGAAATACGCAACTTTGAGGCTACACTTTCAATTGAAGTCGTACCTGGGCTAAGCAGGGGTAGAAGGGGACGTCCCAGGAAATTATAGTAATAACAGTATTAAAAATAAAGGAAAGAAAGTGCAATCATTGCTATAAAGCACCAGCGCGGATGAAGTTTATTTGCTAAAGAAAGTCATAACATATTTATATTCAGCCAGATAGGGAAGATTGCACACAGTCGGTTTTGATCTGTCTGCGGAGGCTAGCTAGCAGTCGCTGGATGGTTGTCCTATCACCTTGCTGCTCCGTGCTCTAGCATCTGGCTTTTTTTTTTTCTCTTCTTTTTTTGCCCGGGGGGGGGGGGGGGGGCAAGTAAATGAGAGTCTCAGGGCGAATACCCGATTAGTCGGAAAATCTATGTTTACTGCACTGGCGGGGGGAAATCAGTCCGGCTGAGAGGCAGTATTTTGCCGGCCAACAGAAAAGAAAATTTTATTTTAAAATTCAATGTCGGAGTAGTATTGGGGGGGGGGGGGATGTTTTGGTGGTGGAGGGAAAACCGCGCTTCCTAAGAAACACACTTCTAATTTTTAGTGACAGTTTAAATTTGGAAAAGGCCGGAAGATTTGTCGTGTTCCGTTATTTCCTACAAGTGGATGAGTCAGGCTGGAAGAGCTACCGGCCTGCCAAGTGCCAACACGCACGTGACAACCTTGGCTTATTACACAAAACGAAACAGCACACAACTCACAACCGCATCTTTCGATAACAATCTTTACTTGCAACCAAGATCAGAACAGATGCGCAGGCATCTCACATGCACTCAACTCGGCTGTCGTATCCCCGACAGGAAAACCTGGCGCAACTGCATTTCGTGGCCGCCCAGCAAAGAATGCTCAGCGACCTATGCTTTCTGTCTCACTCGGTTATATTCCTTGTGCCACTTAAATATCTTCCCTATGTAGTCCGTAACTTCCCATGCACAGCAGGTCCGCTGGATCGCGGAAAGAGAATACACGAAACCTGGCATGTCAAGGAATGCAGCCTTACATGCCATCGGCTACGACATCAACGAAATTCTGCGGGGATGCCGTATCAGCTGATGTCGAGCAGCCAGAGATCAGGAAGAAGAAAGGCCGGTGGTTACAGCCGTCCTGCAATACGCTAGGAAAGAAACGGTGCACACAAGGCATTTAAAGCTTTAACTTCATCGTATCCCCAAGTTACAGCATTATTCTACATATCCTTTACACTTAACAGCTTTTGCCGAGGTGCTGTACTTGACTCTACGTCTAGTAGTGCATTCAGTGATCTAGAACACAGCAATAATTTAGAAACATTTAAAGCAGGATGAAACCTGAATCTGAATATCACGAAGTCAGTCATCTGCAAAAAGTGCTAAATCTTTTAATGTTAGAAGAAATGCAGAGAAATGTGAACCATTTTGAACTGATGGAACATTACCGTTCTTAAGTCGCACGAACAGAATGCTTCGGGGCATATGTGCAACGCCTACATAGCCAACAGACACGATGGCACCATTAATAGTTAATACCACATGTTGGACACAGTTTAATCTAAACGTATTCCGTATTATTGGAGATGCCTCAATCTGGTACCAGAGTGAAAACAGTAAGGTGCTTCAGAAAGTGTAATGCAGCATTTTGCAATATTTCACTGCTCCTCCTCAACAATATCGGCAGGTAGGTATCGACTGAGAGAGCAAACTGTTCCCAGTGGTCGGAACGGAGTCACATATTTCACAGGTCCACCGGGACGTGAGCCTGCTCTGTCGTCATCGGCGGTGTCGCCACGCCGTGATACATGAAGAGATACGGCTTCACTTCGGAGAAATGCACTCTCCTTTCTGTATTTATCCTCATTGTTTTACGTCGATAGTTCACCCTCCTCATGATTCAAGGAACTAGATCAACGAATTCATGGGCTTCTTTCCTTTGTCCATATAAAAATATAGTCACACTCCACTTAGATGGTGACAGGAAGCGAGTAATCAGTCACATGGCACTCCATTTCATCGTTCACCCGTGAGTTTGTACTGGACGCTCGTTTCGAACACTACTCTAAAGCAAATTGTAGACAGGAGCTTCTCTGAAGTATATAAAAGTTTTTTGGGTTGTACTGTTCCCCAAAATCTATTCATAATGGAAACTGTTTCTAAAACGGTGTTTACATTAATCTGGCAATGTCTCTTCTTGTTGACGAAAACCAAGACGTTGTCCACAAGTCTGTAACTCTGTAATGTGATACAGGATGCATGTACCGATATATATAATAAAATAAAAAACCAGATAAGCGGAGCAGAATGCCAAACGACCAGAAAAGACGTGCTGTTGAGATGCTCATATTTTGGGACTAAATAAATAAATAAATAAATAAATAAATAAATGGAATAAATAAATAAAATAAATAAATAAATATGCGACAATACTGTTAGAAGAAACTGTCCAAAGAAACCACCTGCAAAAGGTGAAATAGAGTAGAACTGCGTAAGATAACATTCGAGCGAGATTTTCAAAGATTTTCAAAGATTACAATCATTTAATGGAGACAGTGCGGAAGACGCAGCGTATGGAATGTGGTATAACTGGGTAAATACCTGATCAGCAATACAGTACGTGGCAAAACAAACAGTACTGAAAATTTCAAACATGCTCTGAACATCAAACATTAATGAATATCGCTAGAAACCTACCGCGAAAACAGCTGTAGCAAGATGGAGCTACAACACCCACCACGATGAAGCAGTTGCCCTACTGCAAGAACACTTTTGAGATCGCTTAATTTCCCGCACTTCCCACTCCCCGAATCGTATACCACAGGACGTCTATATCTGGGCCATTCTGAAAGAATCAGTTTCCAGGTCAGACCTTGTTTCCTCTTAGCGAGGGAATCATAATTTGTATCCCTGCGGCAATCTGCGTTACTTAAGATGTTCAACAGTCTACAACATCGTTATGAACAATACGTGAGACGTGAGAAGTGCACATTTTGAACACATGCTGCACTAACGCAGATATGTGTTGGCGTATCGTGATGCTCAGAACATGCTTGTAATGGTTCTTGATGGTAATGGTTCTTGATGGAACGATGTCATTTTTGCCGACAAAAGCAAATTCAATATCTTTGACACGGATGGCAAGGTATATGTGCGGCGGAAGCCTAATACAGAACTGGGAAACGGAAATACACGGCCCACTGTCCGTTTCCAACATGCGACATCGTTTACGAAAGGTCATACCCAGAGGAGGTGCTACAAAGTACTAATAGTTGACTGTAATGGATTATTCATAGGTGATATACGGGTGGCCTAAGTGACTGCCCTCTTTAGTACTTCTAAAAAGTAATTTTTAATTCAATATTCCAAAAGTGAAACTGTAATATTGTGTCTTGAAAACATTATATTCGTCCATTAGTAAAACTTACTTGTTTCTACTTCTTGCGTTCCGGCCTTCTAAGGACCACGTTACAATTTCAATTCTTCCTCCTTAGTTGTTCTGTCCTTTTCTTCCCGTATTCTTTCATTGTTTCATTGTGCTTCTTTTTCCAGTTTTCAGTCCGTTTTGTGCCTGTTTTCTTTTCCTTCCTCCCTTGGCATCCTTCCATTTTTAAGACTTCTTCCTAAAAATCTTTCTTTCCAATAATTCTTCTTCTCGTATGTTTGTTTATTATATTATTAATAAATTAACGTACAGTAGCATAATATAACAAGTGGCCGAATATTAATGCGAGTTAACTGTATGTACAAAAATACAGTGTAACGAAAGCAACATGAAGCAACGTCTCAACAGGAAGAACTCTAACCGGACAATGTAACAAGATTACCACCAGTTTTATAGGAAGGAAAATAAAAGCTGGGTGTCCACATCAGTTACAACGAAAGTACTGCACAATTGTATGACGAGACGCTAACCGATGCTGTCCCAGATAATTATCTTAAAAAACCAGGTGTTTCAGCAATTTCTATAACAATTGTCTAAAAGACTCCTGTTCCGAATAACAGGGTAAACCCATACTCACCTTCTCCTGTTACTTATATTCCCTGTAAGAAGTATCCTGTCAACTCTCTCGGGTTCCGTCACTGTACTGAGAAGGAAAAAATGCCCTCTTAACCCTCCGCCTCCCTTTGATAGTAATCGAATGCCATGTTCTTTTCACCCCGAAGAAACGTTCGAGTAAAAGGGACCTTTATCAGGCCTAGCCACCGGAGCTAACACACCACTAAGCGCGTAGAGCAGTCATGACTCCCAGCCAAATTGGACACTTTCCCTTTACTTGTGTCTAATCTTCTTTGTTCGATTTAACTTGGTCAAAAAGTTCTCTTCCAAGAGATCAGGTTCAGTGGAAATCTAGTGTTCGGGGTATCTACGGTCCACTTCTATACCTGGTACCCTGAATCTTCAATGGATCTCCTTCTCTTGCTCCTTCGATTAGCATTAAGAAGGGCTGAACATTTCGTTGATTTCATCCTTAAACCAAAAATCACTACAATGAGGTGGATTTCGACTATCATATGCTTATGCATAAATTAGTAGGGAAGGAAGGAAGGAAGGAAGGAAGGAAGGAAGGAAGGAAGGAAGGAAGGAAGGAAGGAAGGAAGGAAGACAAGATGTATGTATGTTGGGTATTCAGCCCAAAGGCCAGTTTGATCCTCTGCAGCCCCACCAACAGCTGTCATAAATAGCCTAGGTGTCACTGAAGAAGCATACTAGGGAAATGAGGAGTGAGGTAGTTTCCCACTGCTTTCCTCACTGAGCCAGAAGTTGCTATTACACATCATTCTGCAAAGCCCACTGAAATGCATGCACTAACTGACCCTATGAGCAATATTTTCATCCATTCGTAACAGGGACTGGCTGCATAAGGAATGGTATTACTAGAATTGCTCATATTTCGGTCACTTTCATATCGTCAAAGCCAAGGACGAGACTGAAACAGGTCAATGAAAGTAACAAATTTATTCTAGCCCATACCAGAAGACATAGTACACCGTAAACACTACATCCTGCCAGAAAAGGCATAAAGACAGGATAACATTTTTAAGTAAGTTACAATTGCCTATAAGTAAGGATTGAACATGTTGAATTTGTATGAGTAACTTTCGACTGCAGTGCCATGTTGAGCAAATGGGAGAGAATGGTTTGTCTTAGACTTCATGGACTCTGTAGTGAGAGCTGAGAGGGATCCAAGAGCTATACCCTATACCAGGGATGGCGAACCTATGACACACTGTCACCTAGTGGCTGTCATAAATAGCCTAGGTGTCGCTGAAGAGGCATACTAGGGAAATGAGGAGTGAGGTAGTTTCCCATTGCTTTCCTCACTGAGCCACGACTTCAGTGGCACGTCAGACAACATAGTAACATATTTTAATGATTTTAACATGCAATAAATAGGTCTAAAATCTACCAACATGGCATTACGCTTTAATAAAGAAGTATGTCAATGAATTTTATGGCCATATTTTGTACACATTTTATTAGGTTAAAGCAATAAAATATACCTTATTCTTAAAATGTATCGGTTAAAGAATGTAATTTTCAGTGATGTTTGCACAATTCCGACTTGTTGGCTGAATGGTCAGCGTACTGGCCTTCGGTTCAGAAGGTCCCGGGTTAGATTCCCGGCCGGATTGGAGGTTTTAATCGCTTCTGATTAATTCTTTTGACTCGGGGACTGGCTGTATGTGTCCGTCCAAACACTCTTCTCATCACATTCAGACAACACACTACACTACCAACCAATCACGCAATGGTGATTACATCCCTCCAAATAGAGTTGGCGCCAGAAAGGGCATCCGGCCGTAAAATACGACCAAATACACATGTGCGACCCAGTTCGCACCCGCAACCCCACAGGTGTGGGAAAAAGCGGTAGCAAAAGAAGAAGTAGTGATGTTTGCACAAAATCATTCAACATTCTGTCGAATGGATTTTGTTCGTAATGCAATATAATACCCAAATTTAGTCAGATGATGGGTTTCATGATGATTTTAAAGGAAAATAACTAGTGGCACACTGGACAGTAAAAAGTAATAGCCAAGACCTTAACTGACACGCTAGTCGACAAAGGTTTGCCATCCCTGCCCTATACGAAACTGTATAAATAGCTGCGACTGAACGACTACGATCACGCATCGTTAATTCGCCGACGCTTCACAATGATCGTGAAAGGCATGACAGTCTACAATAACAATGGGAGTATAAAACCACATTAAATTACGCGGATATCCAGAGAGAAAGATTCATTCTGCATTGATCATCGCAGAAAAAGACAGAAGAAGAAGGAGAAGACGAATTTTCCCCCCAAACCTTGAACGAGACAGTAAGGTATTAAAGAATGAAACACAGTGAAGCTGACAAGCAAAATGAACTCCACGGAGCATAACTGAATACAGAACTCGCACATCCTAATCAACTGCTGCGGGTGATGTTCTACTGCACCACTGAAGATTGGTAACAACCAGACGGAGAAAAATAGCTCATGGAAAACGCAGTAATTGGTCAAAGCGCTACAACACTGGCATACTCCCCAACACACAGCAGAAATCCAATGATGAGAATATACAACTCAAAAATGAAGAGTGCGGGTACAAAAAAATCAGGGTCCAGAAAACACACTTTTGAGAAAACAAGAGGTTTTTAATTTTTAAAAGTAAGAAACCTTATTATAAAGACAACAAAAACTCGAATGTCCGATGTTACTTTAACTAGTAACTAACGTATCCGACACATGCACATTACGTTGTGGGTATACATGAATATAGTACATATATGTATATTTAATTAATACCACTAAAACCTACGCAAAAAAAAAGGATAAATGTCCTGTCACTAGATGTGAAGCCTATTAAAATATGTAAGCTGGCTCGAATCTATGGGGCTTTACTGGCATACATTGGCCTATTCATAAAGTTGTGATCTGAAGCTAATATTCTAGGCTTGTAGAAATACACGGAAAACTTTACAAAGTTCTTTAGGCTTTTCCAAATCAAGGGATGAATATCATCCGTAATAATCAGCACCGCTGGCATAGTGCCGTATTGCATGCGAGAAATCAGTAGAAACTATGTAAAATTCATACTAGTTGGTATCTCCGAGTACGGATAGCCAGCCACTCCGATTCCCAGGACGCCAAGATGGTTCGACGTAGCTGAGAACAAATATCGCTAGCTAGTACATCTATATATATAAGAGTTTTGTCTGTACATTGCTCAGAATTTGAAAAGAATGGTATTTCTGTATCGGTCATGTCCACAGTAACAAGAAAATGCATTTTTTACCTTTCCGCAATGTCTGTCTGTCTGTCTGTACACGCATCACGAGAAAACGGCTAAAGAGAATTTAATGAAAATCGGAATGCAAAGTCGGGTGATGAACCGCTACAATCTAGGCTATAAATTATTTTAATCACACTGAGTGAAATGGTAGTTTAGGGGAAGGCCTGAAATTTGATTCTCAAATATTTATGTTATTAGTGGTCGTATCTTAATGAAAATCGCTAGACAAAGATGGGAAATAATTCGGTACAATATAGGCTATACACGCTGAGAAAAATGGTAGTTTAGGGGAATGCCTAAAATTTAATTGTCAAATATTTATTTTATTAGTGGTCGTATCATCACGAAAATTGGTATGCAAAGTCGGGGAATAGCTCGCTATAATCTAGGCTGTCAATAATGTTATTCGCACTGAGTGAAATGGTAGTTTAGGGGAAGGCCTGAAATGTAATCTATATATATAAAATAAGAGTTTTGTCTGTACATTGCTCAGAATTTGAAAAGAATGGTATTTCTATATCAGTCATGTCCACAGTAACAAGAAAATGCATTTTTTTACTTTTCCGTAATTTCTGTCTGTCTGTATGTATGTACACGCATCACGAGAAAACGGCTGAAGAGAATTTAATGAAAATCGGAATGTAAAGTCGGGTGATGAACCGCTACAATCTAGGCTATATATTATTTTAATCACGCTGAGGGAAATGGTAGTTTAGGGGAAGGCCTGAAATTTACTTCTCAAATATTTATGTTATTAGTGGTCGTGTCTTAATGAAAATCGCTAGACAAGGATGGAAAATAATTCGCTACAATATATGCTATACACGCTGAGAAAAATGGTAGTTTAGGGGAAGGCCTAAAATTTAATTGTCAAATATTTATTTTATTAGTGGTCGTATCATCACGAAAATTGGTATGCAAAGTCGGGGAATAGGTCGCTATAATCTAGGCTATCAATAATGTTATTCGCACTGAGTGAAATGGTAGTTTAGGGGAAGGCCTAAAATGAAATTCTCAAATAAGTTATGTTATTAGTAGTCGTATCGATAAATACTACATAACTAACATAACTTTAGTTATGTCGTAAGTTAGTAGTAGTTATGTAAGAAGGTATTAAATTTCCGATCACTTATGTCTTATACATTGTTACCGTACCGCATATAATCACAGAGATATTCGTGAATTTGGATTTTTGTTACTAAGTCCATAACAGCGCCGAGTCACGAGAAAATGGGTAAATAGAATTTAGTGAAAATCGGTATGTACAGTGTGAGAATAAGGAACTACATTCTACGATATAAATAATTTTGTAAGACACCCTAATATCACAGAGTCGAAAGAAAATTTATGTGGAGGCTTGCAATATAGAAAGCTCATAAACTTTATCAACAATAACATTACATTGACCATTGTTTGTTGTGATGTGCTTTTTGTCTTCTGTTTCCTCTAATCCCCGATAGATAGGATTACTGCAGCGTACCGAGGTTTTTTTTTATTTGCTTCACGTCGCACCGACACAGGTAGGTCTTATGGCGACGATGGGATAGGAAATGAATAGTGGTGTGAAGGAAGCGGCCTTGGCTTTAAGGTACAGCCTGGTGTGACTGGTGTGAAAATGGGAAACCACGGAATACCATCTTCAGGGTTGCCGGCAGTGGGGTTCGAATCCACTATCTCCCGGATGCAAGCTCACAGCTGCGCGCCCCTAACCACACGGCCAACTCGCCTGGTCGTACCGACTGTTACAGCCTGCCTGTATATTGGCGGGAAGTAGCTGGGGAGTAAGATAACTTTCTTCTTTAGCATGCCATTCCTCTGGTTCATACATTTTCTTATATATCTGCTACGTAACACACTGGTTCATCATAGTATTCGAGCTATTCAATCCCTACTCTGAGGCACTGATTGGAATGAGTAGTGTGCATATTTAACGGAATAATGACAGGAGTGTTCACGGCAGTCTGCGACCTGGTTATTCCAGCTCTGGAACTTTGGACTCTTAGATCGGCACCGTAGTACTGTTCGTTGAAAGTGAGAAAGTGTGCTGTTTTTCATTTGATCGAGTATTTTATATGATAACATTGCTTTCAATCGCCGCATTCCTACTGACGTTTTTGTAATGACCTATGTTGAATTCAGTTAGGAAAACCACCAAGTCAGTCTTTCTGAGAATCCCGTAGCGAAGCACGGGTACATCAGCTAGTTCATTCATATGTCTAGGAAGTAAAAGTACCGCTTCTTTTGCTGCTTCATCCGCAAGTTCATCTCCCGCAATCCCAACATGGCTTGGGAGCCACGCGAAAGTGGTTTTGGCCCCAACATCAAACAATCTGGCTAGAATGTCATGGATCAGGTGTGTAACGGGAAACAGGTGTCAATAGACTACAGAGAACGTAACGAATCGGTACACGCGAGAAGTGGCTCTCGTCACTGACTGCAAACTTCAGAGCAGATGGAGAAAAGCTCCGCAATGTACATGCAACAACATGCGAGATGGTCATGCTAACATTATCAGTGATGAAAAAACAACCCACACATTCTCAGATTTTATAACAATTCCTGAAAACATGTCCCGCGGCCGGATACTGGTGAACTAAGTCCTGGAAATACCTCCGATGAATAGAGGCATCCGTGTTCACCTTGGGTCCCATGGAGTAGATCCAGTCGTATAAAAAATTACCGTGGAACCTTCACGGAAATGTCTCGCTAGACGTCCGCTCGTCAATTTGAATCCCAACCGGCCGTGTGGCCGTTTGGTGATATTGAGTACAAAATATGTGATAACTTATATGAAGCAGCATTTTTTTCGAATTTTGGGAGCGTGCGTGAGTTAACTGCTGCCTCCTTATTTGTAAAGGTGGCGAGTAAGCTCGGAATACGGCTAGTATGAAAAGCTCCCGTTGCAGGCCTAACTCCACTGTGGTGAACACTGCGTAAAAGGTTCAGGCTAGATCTTGATGTTAAACCATAAGCGGCACTATAATTGTCTATTCACGACAGAATCGTAGCCACTGCAAAAACGTAACAGCACCGCACTGTCAGCCCCCCACGAGGTGCCGCTGAGAAACGTATGCATTTTAATTATCTTCCTGCAGACAAGCTTCAGCTGACTGATGTCGAGATGCCACGTTAGTCTCCTTATAAAAATGGAGACCCAGGAACCTGCAGGTGTTCGTCACTGGTAAGACACTGTTTCGCAGGTTGAACTCTGGTTCAGGATGCACAAACCGACGTCGACAGAAGACTACAACTGAGGTTTTCGCCGCTGAACACCATGTTGCACAGTCCAACTGTCGACTCTGTTTAATAGCTTGCTGTAGCTGTGTCTCAGCAATCGTCATCATTCCGGGGGTGTAATGTAGAGTTAAATCGTCTACATATAGCGATGGAACGACTGCGATCCCAGCAGCGGCAACTATGCCGTTAATGTAGACTGCGAACAGCGTGACACTCCATTCCATTTCCATGAACGTAATATTCACAAAAAGCATTTCCTACTCGGACTCTAAAGAGCTGGAGGGACATGAAACTTTCAATAAACGCAGGCAAATTTCGCCGAAATCCCCACTGGTGTAGTGTGGATATAATACCATATCACCGGTAGTGTCGTAAGCTTCTTCCAGGTCACAAAACACGGTGACTGGGGGTTCCATCTGCAGTACGGCCTCCTGAATGGCGCTCTCCATTCTGACCACGTGATCAGTGGCAGACCTATGCGAGTGAAAACCACACTGGTAGTTAGTCAAGAGACCCTTCTCTTCCATGATCCTAACCAGTATCCGGTTCATCATCCATATAAATAGCTTACACGGGCCATTTGTAAAGCATATTGGCCTAAAACTATCCGAAAGCTTTGGATCTTTAGCCGCTTTGGAAATTTGTATTACAATTCCCTGACGCCACTGAGATGGAAACACTCCCTCTATCCATATTCTGTTGAACAGGGCGAGCATATAATTGAGACATTGGCAGGACTTCCAGATGGTCGAGGAATCGCTGAGAAAACAAAATAGGGCCTATTATACGACTTACGGATATTCAAAGACAGTGATTAGTGTCCGAATGGAGGAGCAGAGCGATCCTCTAAGAAATCAACAGGGTAACTGAGGGTATAACCATAACTATCGTAAACATAAACAGAAAAGAAAGACGAGATCTAATTTAGTGGATCTTGGAAATTTATGAAAATACGGGATCGACCAGAGAAAAGGATTAATAATATCTACTCAGTGTAGAAAACCGGAAATAATTTAACTTGCTGAGATCATGTAAACAAACCCTAACGATTAGCAGGAAATGGATCAATAGCAATAAATTTTAAAAATCAGGAACAGAAGGGCTATGGAATAATCAGGATGATAAACAAATAGCGGACTAAACCTAGCGACCTCAGTAAATTTTTATTAATCAGAAATATGTACAAAAGAAAATGATAAGACCATTAAATATATGCAGGGCCATAAATCTGCTATAAATAGAACATGAAAAAACAGGATAACTGTGATATAATAATAATTTCGTGTGGCTATTTCTAGCCGAGTGCCACCCTTGTAAGGCAGACCCTCCGATGAGGGTGGGCGGCATCTGCCATGTGTAGCTTACTGCGTGTTATTGTGGTGGACGATAGTGTTATGCGTGGTGTGAGAGTCGCAGGGATGTTGGGGACAGCAGAAACACCCACCCCCGGGCCATTGGAATTAACCAATGAAGGTTAAAATCCCCGATCCGGCCAGGAATCGAGCCCGGGACCCTCTGAACCGAAGGCCAGTACGCAGACCATTCAGCCAACGAGTCGGACTGTGTGATAATTAGGGTACTGACGACGACGATTATTATTATTATTATTATTATTATTATTATTATTATTAGCTGACCCGACAGAAGTCGTTATGTCAAAAATAAATGACAATGGAACGAACTCAAATTCAGTCTGTACTGCACGCAAAAATCAGAGTAATGCAAATGACTACATTAATCAACATCAAATGAGTTTATTTTCTACTGCTACCAAAAGTTAGTAACAAACTACTGGAAAAACATGTTTTCATTACCTGCAATATTAATATCTTGATTGTGAATAAGGAAATACTCAAATAGGTCACAGCATATCACTACCCAGAAATAACCCTGATTGACTGTAACGTAGATGAGAACTGTTCGGCAGGTCTTCAAATCCCTCACAGAGCCATAATTATATCCCCCGTTGCAAATCAAGTAATTTGAGAAGTTGATGGCGTGAAGATGTGGCAAAACTTACTCCTCTTTCTTCGTAGGAAACAACTATCACAGAAAACAATGATTCCAATCAACACTACGAAGATACTTTTCAATGTAAAGCTTTAAGATACACGATATTTTTGTTTGATTACCTGGCGCGTAAACAAACGAAGTTGATGGTTTTCCAACACGGGAACAGGCAACATACAATTGGCCATGCGAGAAACATGGGTTTTCAAGATTAATGTCGGAAACACTCAATGGCTGCCCCTGGGATTTATTTATGGTCATAGCAAAAGCGAGCCACACTGGAAACCGCAGTCGTTTGAATTCAAATGGCATGTCAGTCGGAATCATAGAGATGCGTGGTATCAAAACGTCTTCTCCTTTATACTTCCCCGTTAGAATGGTTGCTTCGATCACGTTATTCAGTAATGTTTTCACCACTAGCCGTGCGCCATTACAAAGACGCGGTTGGTTGATATTTCACAACATTATGACCACTGATCCGACCTTTAATTGAAAAATGTGAGACGGCAATCCTGGCAAATTCGGCGAGTTCAAAAATTCGGGTGGATATTTGACGACATCATCTTGGTTAGTAGGGGAATCAACTGGTTTGTGTGTCCTCAATTCACCAGCAATTTCATTTTGAATTTTGAAATTTAATTCATTTACATCCATGTTTTCGGCAGCCAATATAGCTCGTTCGCTGAAAGACATATGATCTGTGTAATTCTGAGCAATGTTTGGGAACACCTCTTGAATGAGTTCGGTTTTGGATTCAGTAAACTGACAAAAATTGTCAGGAAAAGTAATGCAGCCAGTCAGAACGTCTGCAGGGAATTTGCCATTACCAATGTCAATTAGTTCTTTTGAAAATATATATCCAGATGGAATATTTTGCAACTCGACACGCATATTCTGACTTAAATTTAGTATTTTGACGTGTTTCCACAAAACTGATGATTTTAAACATGCATTAAGTTCATCAGCTGGCGTTGACCGTGGAATCACTGGCAATGTTATGACGAAAATCTCCTGCTAACAAAATCATCGCTCCACCAAATTGGTTTTGATTGTTCCGCAGATCTTGCATGGTTCGATCTAATGCCTCCAAAGACTTTTTATGTGCCATGGTGCATTCATCCCACACTATCAATGTACATTGCTGCAAAACCTTTGCCATTGCAGAGTTCTTCGATATGTTGCAGGTCGGTTTCGTTGCTTTGCATATTCAACGGCAATTTTAGCGCCAAATGGACTGTTCGACCGCCTTCCAACAATGTAGCTGCAATACCCGATGAAGCAAGTGCGAGTGTAATTTCATTGTGTACGTAAATTGTTGCTAAAATCAATGAAATTAAGAAATATTTTCCTATACCCCCGCGTTGCAACTCTTGATTAAAAGCGTTGTGCATCGGGCGATTGGGCGCGGCCATGCCTAATTGAGATAATACTTTGTTTGACATCATCAAGCACAAGTTTTCAATTGATATCAACGTCTCATTGTCCATTTCTTTACTGATTTGTAAATTTGGATTTCCTGTGGTGATGCGCATTTGATGCAAAATATCATCACACACATAATCTTTGTATTTGATCCATATATCAACTGGTTTTGATAGGCAGCATGTTAATATAATTATAGAAAACAATGTTCGTATTTGGCTTGTAGCATTTCAAGTTCTTCGGCCGACGTTGCTCCGCCCGCGTCTTATAGGAGGCAAGAGTCTTGAAATGAGTATACTGTATATGGAAGCACACACAAAATAAACCAATCAACCAAAGAAATCGATGAACTTGTTTGTTGAGAAGCGAAGATTTAAAAACAATCAGGGTAGACAAAGGTCCCCAACTATAACAAAACACTACACTGCACGCGGCTGTCTGGAGGGCGTACGTGCGAAACCAAAACCCAAGGAGATATTCTTCCTGTCACAAACTGAGAATTAAGCGAGATAAGAACTTGGAGTTTGTTTTAAAAATAACTTCCATATCTGAAGACCATTTGCCTCGCTTTGACCCCCATGCAAATTCAATAGCAAAGATGTTGGCCGGCGACTGTCTTTTTCGTGCCTGCACATAACAATCTGTGAACATGCCTGAAAAGAAACACAAATAGTGCATGTTCTTACCATTTAGATTTCAAAACAAACTCATCTACGTCGATCTGAAATGTTTCTTTACCAGCAGTGAAAAAATTACAAATATAGTGAATATAAAATAGGAGTTATGACATGATAAGTTCTATGCAATGAAGATTTTGCATTTGAGGTAACATTCCATTATATTAACATTTTCACACTCAATTATTTTGTAAACTTTTTTTTGTTAACGGCATCCAATGCGGCTTGAATTTTTTTTACATAATCCGATATTCACCCATTTTAACCGATAACATTCAGATTTACGGACATTTGGCAAATGCGCTGGATTACAGGAGGACAGCGCTAAGCGCAAACGTTGGAGAAGGAAAGAGAGAGGAACAGTTTGAATGGAAAAAGCTTTTCCTGGCATTTTTCCATTTTTTCTCTTCGTAAAAACCTTACTCGGACTTTACGAATATTTGAAAAAAAAGAATTAGCCGAACTGGTCCAGCCGTTCCCGAGTTTTGCGCTTAGCAACACATTTAGCTATTCATTTTTATTTATATAGATTATTATTATTATTATTATTATTATTATTATTATTATTATAGTCCGACTCGTTGGCTGAACGGTCAGCGTACTGGTCTTCGGTTCAGAGGGTCCCGGGTTCAATTCCCTGCCGGGTCGGGGATTTTAACCTTAATTGGTTAATTCCAATGGCACGGGGGCTGGGTGTATGTTTTGTCTTCATCACAATTTCATCCTCATCACGACGAGCAGGTCACCTACGGGTGTCAAATAGACCTGCACCTGGCGACCCGAACCCGTCCTGGTATATCCCGGCACTAAAAGCCATACGACATTTCATTTTTTTATTATTATTATTATTATTATTATTATTATTATTATTATTATTATTGATATATTAGTATTCATTCTTAATGTAATTAACTGTTTAACTGCATGTAGATGCTTCAAAGTTCGAATAAATGGAAAATTCTCTTCTCAATGCAGGAGTCCGTAGCTGAGAGCAAGCACGCGCGCACGCATTCATTCATTCATACATTCGTTCATTACGGTTTCCGGTGACCGCCGAGGGACTGGAAATTTCGTCGCGCAGGAGTTCTTCTAGGTAAAAAAAAAACAAAACAGTAAAACACTGATATCTTTCGAGTTATTGCTATCTACGCTCAACCATCTGACCCGCAGGCCCGACAGCTGTTACATTTTCTTACCTTAACAAAATATAGTACGATGATCTCGTGCCACTAGGTAACGGCGTTTTATTTCACAAATGCTCACAAATATAGACCCAAGTGTGAATGTTTCAGGTTCTGAAAGGCTGCTGCAGTACCACCGGAGAGGAGTCAGGGTGAATACGACGATTTGCTTGACGACACACTAGTTAGTACACACCAATTAAAGCAAGGCCTTAATTAAGGTACAGTCCCGGCATTTTTGTGATATGAAAACGGGAAACCACGGAAAACCATCCTACAGGGCTGCCGACAGTGGGGCTCGAACCCACCATCCACCTAACGCAAGCTCACGGCTACGTGATCCAAACCCCACGGCCAACTCGCTTGGTAGAAAAGGAATTAATCGGGTCTAAATGGCATTAAGTCCATTATACCGATAATAGTATGTAGTAAGGCAGTTTCCGGTGGCTAGTGGCGTGTCACTCCGCACGCAGTATCAACAGGTACCAGGAACAGGTGGCAAATATTGATCGTACGGGAGGACCAAGTTTTTAGAGGCAGCAACTATACGTAGCGTGCCATTGTGTCGTTTATCTGCGAGCGTACAGTAACTAATGAAACCTGGTTGTAGAGAGAGAGCGCCAAACTTAAGGTGGAACTAAACGGATCGGGGGTGGAATAACCCAAACGGGAAATTCGATTTAGTGCTGTTGGAAATAAAAGATAGATGGAGCTGGTTGCAAGGGTAAGGGAAGAGACAAAACCTCCCGGAGGAGCTGAGGCACACGAGGAAGAACCACAGGAGATTTTCGTATCAGGGATTATGGAAAGCTTCTGCCCCACATTTCAACAATGGTAAAACGATATGGCTAGGTAGCTGAGAAAAAGAAGCAAGGATAACATTATCTAACAACGTCACTGTGCGCATATAGCCATATATTACCATCTCATACCAGAAAGGGACGGTCAGTTCTTGAAATGGTGCCTTATAATAAAGTCGAACAAATTCTATAAACAAGAAAACCTATACGCTGCCATTTATCTGATGACGTTAGGTAGTGGGTGAAACGCACTTTCAAATCATTTTTCCTTGCAGGTGAATGCGCAACGGAATTTATATCGTGTTGGCTATACGGCTGAAAATGTTATCCACTGGAGATGTGTGAAGGAACGCCGAATGAAGTGCAAAGTATCACCAAAGACAATAATAAACAACGACTTTTAGAAAGAAAACCTCATCGGTGTATTCCGGATGTTGCAGAGCTGGAAGTTGTCAGAACCCGGTCTGTGTGCAGGAAAAAAGGGAGGAACTACTGTATTGTAGGCAAACACTGGAAACCACCAAAAATCCTATTAGAAGTTCCACAATCTCCTTGGATGAAGATGTTCCGCGATTTTTCGATGGGACAACTTTTTTTGTGTGCTTGACAATGAAAACAATGATCTGGTGTTTGCAAGTAATAGGGATTAGAAATACAAGTAACTGTGGCTACAAATGATTAAAAATCGTGTGGTTCGTTCTACCTTGGCGGCACATTCACACTCAAAAGTTGTCCAAAATAGTTTGGGCTAATCTATTCAATTCATGCTGATTAAGGAAGTTCCGAAGAGGAATCCAACATCTGGCCAGCCGTTTATGCTGTTACTAGAAGATAAAAAGAAATCTGTATATATATGCCGTTGTTTGCGCTCAAACATTGGAGTTGGATGCAGCAGCATGTTAGAGTAGACTTTGAGATGGCAGTAACAGAAAAAATACGAGAAGTGTTCTCCAAGCACAAATATTAGGTTGTAATAATTATTTCAATCAATGCCTTTGGCGTCATATACAAAACATACGTCAAGCCACAAAATATATGGAAAATGAGATATCAGGAAAATACGCCATATGTGCACAGCTCACCACCTTTCTTTCTTTCCTTCTTTCTTAATCTGTTTACCTCCAGGGTTGGTTTTTCCCTCGGACTCAGCGAGGGATCCTACCTCTACCGCCTCAAGGGCAGTGTCCTGGAGCGTGACACATTGGGTCGGGGGATACACCTGGGCAGAATGACCAGTACATCGCCCAGGCGGCCTCACCTGCTATGCTGAACAGGGGCCTTGTGGGAGGATGGGTGATTGGAAGGGATAGACAAGGTAGAGGGAAGGAAGCGGCCATGGCCTTAAGTTAGGTACTATCCCTGCATTTGACTCGAGAAGTGGGAAACCACGGAAAACCACTTCCAGGATGGCTGAGGTGGGAGTCGAAAACACCTCTACTCATGTGACCTCCCGAGGCTGAGTGGACCCCGTTGCAGGGAATCGAACCCTGGCCTCCGGGAGTTGCAGCTAATCACACTACCCATTACACCACGGAGGCGGTCAGCTTACCACCTTAAAAAAATTAAAGCTGACGAGGTGTGCCTATGCATCATGCAGATCACTCCCCAGAATGAAAAGCTGGCGGAGTTTGACTATTTCGGAGATGATGGCTGGATGATACTTCTCTGCCGAAAACCGCGTGGGATGTTTATAAGCAGACAAAGCAGAAATAATCCTGCTGAAGTGTGGAATAATAAGTTAAATGGGAATGCGGAAATTCATAAACCAAATGTTTATTTTCTCAATGAAAATAATGGAAGACGCTGAGAAATTAAGCGCCAAAATTACAGCTGAAAACCTAAGTATTCCAAGTCGCAAGAGAAGAAAACAGTATACTGAACCCGACATGGGTATGAACAGGATTTCACACAAATATATTGAAAATGATGATTTACTTCGTTGCTTGAGTTCTCTGTCGTATGTAGCAAAGTTTGACTGGAAAGTTCACAAAATTTGACGAAGCTGTAAGAGAATGAAATTCCAATTAACGCGAATCTGTTGATGATGATGATGATGATGATGATGATGATGCTTGTTGTTTAAAGGAGCCTAACATTGAGGTCATCGGCCGCTAATGGTAAGAAATGAAATAACAAAAAAATTCAAATTAATCCACTGACCAAAATAAAATAAAATAAAAAATGTCATGAAGAATGAATAGATGGACATGAACCCTACAAAAACAAACAAACAAACAAACAAACAAACAAACAAACAAAAACAGTGGATCAGACTCAAAAATAAGGTAGTTAGAGTATTACTGACCAAGGGGCCATTTATAAAGCACAATGATGCTTGATGTCTGAAGGGGTGCTAAATTCACGTCGAAGGCCCCACAGAATGGTACATGTCGCGAGTAATGTAGAACCATGGTATTTGTCATTTTGGGGTACTGATCAAAAATAGCGAAGACTCACGGTGGTCCACACAAGATGGTACTACTCACAAGTATTGCAATTCGTACAGGGAACGCAGACATATGGTGTTTCTCACACAATGGCGCCACTCATAGCCAACGCAAACCGGTAAGGCTCCTCACCTAGGTGTACTAGTCACGGCCGCCGGTATTCCCGTGGTGTTCCTCATATAGTGGGTACCAATCACAGGCAACACTGACCCACGGTGCCGCTCATATAGCGGTACAACTCACAGGCTACGCCCAGACCCGCGGTGTTGCCCACATTGGTACAACGCACGGGTTCTGGAATCCACCAGGCCAGGCTTTTTACTGCAACTAATCACAAACCCAATTTAGTGATACTACTCGCAACTACATGCAATCCTTGGTGTTCCCCGCATGATGGTACGAATGAAGAGTAGTTCCATGGTTCTAATTCAATCATCCCTTGGTCGCCCCTTGTAGTCGCCTCTTACGACAGGCAGGGGATACCGCGGGTGTATTCTACATGTGCGTCCCCTACCAGCAGGGGGTAGTGTGTTTGGTCCGCGAGAGGTATTTTATATCCCTCAAGTCCGCCGGCAAGCCGGTTAGGGCACCCCTATCCGCCACCTGGGACGCGCCACGTGGGAGTTTCACTGCTAAGCCTGCGTAGCAGGTTCGTGGCGAATCTGTTGCTGATGAAGAAAAACACTGTCGAAGCTCCTGATAAAAGAACCTTTAAACCAACTTCGTGTATTAATCTACGCGTTGTCCAGTCCCAAGTCTGGAAAGAAAAGTGTGAGAGAAGGTTCTTATACTGTGGTGTGCTATTCTCACTAACACCTCAGATCCTTTGCGCTAGTCCCATGAAATCTTGCTGTGCGCTAATCCCATGTGCGCTCCTCCTACATATTTTGCTACAAAATAGGTGGTAGTTTCATAGGCATTTATAATGTAAACCTGCTAGGTTGCCCTGTTTGCACGTGCAATGTAATTTTCCACGATGTTCACGGGGTAAAAAGAGCCAGGATAATTCCCCGTAAAGATCGTCGAAACTTTGTAGTATCGTATAAAGGTTAGTTGTCACATAACTTACCTGGTTTTTTCCCTTCAGTACCAGCACATTAGTGACGCGCCCGAAAGGAATACCCAAGTGGATTATTTCTGCCTCCGTTACTTCATTAGGAATGTTTCGGATATGAATCACCTTGGACGGCTTGCCATTCTGGTTATTCTTGTCCAATTTCACCTGCAAACAAAAGATTCACAAAGTTACAACTACAGTATTTAGAACAAAATCACAAATACAATACACTGCGTGTTTTAAGTAAACTATGAGTCAACATAAATAAAAATGCAATATGCGATGTGTTTTATCCTTCAGAATCTGTGGACTCCAAGTTTCAACCTGAGTACTTATAACACAGCGTTCGCAACAGTAGGCATGTTTATTTTTGTGTTTAGTTTTATTTATTTATTTATTTATTTATTTATTTTACTAATGGTGTTAACATCACACTAACATATCGATGGTTTCCGGCGACGTACGAATGGTGAAGTGCTTTGATTAGGAAGGTAGCGGCATGTGGCCTTAGTTTGTGTACATCCCCATCATTCGCCTGGTGTGAAAATGGGAAACCACAGGAAACCATCTTCAGGGCTGCCAACGGTGGGATTCGAACCCACCCTCTAATAAATGTAAGTTTACAGCTACGCGAGCCTAACGCGGTCAACTCGGCAGGCCATTTACACTTCCAACGGTAATGTTATTTCTTAATGCAGAATTTCAAATCAACGTAAGACAAGACTGTACGCAACAAACAATAGCGCAACTGTCAACTGCGAACAATACAACAAATCACAAATGTTCAGCAACGACCTACACACTCTTATATAGCAACGGGATTTAGGACGCAGCTTAACAAGTATAACCCAAGAGGACCACAATAATCGCCTACAGAAGATTTAAGGACTTGCTAGGAAACTCAATTCAGAAAAAAAAAAAGTCTGATAAGGATAACATGACGGCAGGAGTAACTGGAAGTCATACGAGTTTTAGTGAAACATGAAATGGAAGGGTACGTATAAATACTTTAAGGTAGAAACAGGTTCCGGAACAACATTTCAAGAATCATAAATGAACCAGGGCAGTGTATATGTGAGGATTTACTGAAAACAAAAGTATTGTCAACAGTACGTAAAGATAGTTTGACACGACGATGACCAATACGAACGACGGACCCGTGAGATACACAAAGAAAAGCCTCAACTTTCATACAAAAATGAACGCAAGACAATGACATACCAGATATCACACCTGCAGAGGTCCGCAGGGTCACAAAGTGACTAAATGAGAAGACGACTCCCGGCGATGACAAGTATCAAATAAAGAAATTAAACCACTGCCATAAAAAGCGGTAATCTTTTTGCCTGCTCTCTTTACGGCATGTTTAAAGATAAGATACATCCCTGGTGTTTGGAAGAAGGATAAAATGGTCGGCATTCCGAAAACAGGAAAAGACAGATTGTTTCCTTAAAGATATCGCCCGATTACATCGTTACCGCTATCTCCAAGTTATTCGAGAGACTACTTCTCACACGTCCCAACGGTTACCCGCGTGCCCACAGGATCACTGCGACCGGAACAGTTCGGCTTCCTGTCCAAGCGCAGTGCCCCTCATGCGGCGCCGAAGCACCTTGCCAAAATTATCCAGTCACATTTGACGAAAAGGAAATGTTATATTTTCTGTGAGGAAGAGAAATCCACCTTTAAGGCACTCAAAGCCGCAGTCCCGCAAAGCGGAGTTCTTTCTCCCACCCTCGACGGCCTATATGTGAATGCTTGCCAACCCGTCAAGGAGTGGACGTTAAACAGTACGCAGATGCATTGCCATTTACACCTCTAAGAGGAGAAATGCCCATGCCATCTTTTCGCCGCAACAATGGATCTCGTCTTTCTGCGAATGGTGTGTCCGGAACAAAGTGAAAATAAATCCTACCAAAATGCAGGCTATTATTTTCACCAAGCGCCGGCCTAAATTTCGGCATCTGGGCTAGAATAAATTGGTTACTTTCACTGACCTGTCTCAGTCTCAAGACAATATGACAGTGACAGAGGTATGAACGATGGTAGTAATACCAATCCTTACGAAGCCAATCACTGTTATGAGTGGTGCGAAAATATCACTCATAGGGTCGGTTGGTGCAAGCATTTCAGTGAGCTTAGCAGACTTATATGTAATAGCAACTTCTGGCTTGGTGAGGAAAGCAACAAGAAACTACCTCACTCCTCAGTTCCCTAGTATGGCTCTACAGCGACGCCTAGGCTATCTATGATAGCTGTTGGCAGCATTGTGGAGGATCAAACCAGTCTTCGGGCTGAATACCCAACATACATACATACATACTGTGACCGTGAGGCCACAGCTGAATAGACAGGTGTTGGTATGGCTTGTGTTCGCTTGTCGGCGAGATGGGGTGTGCGCGACCTTGGGCGAGGACGAGAACGAGGTTTTTTTTACGTGAAGAGGGCGACCGCCCGGCTAACAAAAATAAAAATAAAAAAATGAAGGTTGGCGAGAGAAAGAGAGATACCAGCGCGTGTCACCTGTAATTGCGAGGAACGATATGAATGAAATATTTATAATATCTTTGGTGGCGTGACATGCATATTTACGGAAGGCTCAAGGATTAAATTAAAATAAACTGGATAAAAAATAGCACATTTAGAGGATATAAATTAAAACTCAAATTTTGAAATAATTTACACGACCTTGTGGCTAAAATGGTAATGAAGTTGTAGATTCGTACAGTAGAAGAATTTAGTATCTAAATTGACTTTACTTCCGTGCATGTGCACCAGACACGATATTTAAGTCATGTGATACAAGTACTCACTCTCACACTCTCTGACGTGTTCCTGGACTATCATCTGCAGTCGCTCAGCGTGGAACGTCGTGAATACTCTCGTCAAGAATAGTGGCTTCACTCCTGTGCTCTACACTTCCGATAATTGTATACAATTTAGAACAGTGCTGTGATCAGACGTCGAATGTGCAGATATGAATCCCTTACGTACGTGTCATTTCCAAAATACAGTTACGTGTGTGTTTGGAGTTTATTCTAAAGCACTTTGTGTAAGTTTCAGCTTTCTCACGAGTGGACGCGGAAGACGTGGACGTGATCATTTCCAGAAGAGGACGGAACTTCGCATTATGGATTACCAGTGCTTCACCATGAAGTTCTAAACCTTCGACCACCGTCGGCGGCGTCGGGATGCAGATTCTTCATCCTAGCATGGCTGATTGAGAACCCAGACTTCCAGACGTGAAGATTTCTCCTTAAGTCGATTACGTCTCATTTATATCTGTTCTATGTAGTTTTGTTCTATTCTTTCTTTCTTCTTAGCAAGCTATTTTGACACATTTTATGGCTGTATATTTGCTCGAATATGTCGTAAAAACTGACACATGCGATTGCTTGATGACCATGTGGCCATGAATTTGACAGTGAGGGTTCTGATAGAGTTATCCATGTGTTATCGACACCATCTTTGCTTATTGAGTGAATTTCGTCACGAATATGAATTAATTTATGTCCGACGGATTTAATGGTAGGATATTTCGTCCATATTTTCAAAATTTTTCTTGTAATGGAACTTCTACTTGTACCTCGTGTTTGAGATAACGTGTCATCGGGATATTGAGTCTGAATTCTATATACGAATTTAATGTGAATATGTGCATTGGGGGCATGTGATAATTAGTTAGAGTAATTAATCATCGAGACACATTTAAGTGGATATTAGGTATTTGTAGGACGATGGTAGGTCCTGATATTTCATGGCTACACATATTTGAGATTAGGATGCGACAAATTAGAGTCGTCATGGTAGTACACTGTACGTGTGGAGTATATGGAATAATTGTGCATGACATGAATCTTCGTGAAACTGAGCTTTTCACATGTTAATGGATTATTCGCGATGAATGCAGTGTAGTCTCATATTAGTGTCTTCAGATGAAGAAAATGAAAGTCCATGTTAATCGATGTACTTCTTAATTCGTGGGAATATCCCAACTTTTCTCAAGTAGTTCAATAATTTCAAGTAGAAGGTACAGGTAAATGTTCGAGAAGGCCTTAGGTCTAAAGAACAGGTCCTCGACGAAATATCTAAATAATATTTGATTCGTGACTATGCAAGCTCATTCGTTGGTGCAATGTTTCGCTCTCATGAGGTAACTCAATCGTGATGTAACTCAATAAATCTGTTAACAGGAGAGTAATATGATTGATCGACACTCGTCGACATGTACATAGTGTAGATATTTTCTTCTTGGTAATCACAGTCTTCTTGATAATTTCCGTAGTTAGCTGTAGAAGTAGTAATTTGTTAGTAGTTAGAAAATTATTTTCTATGTGTTCTGTTCTGAAAATATGTGACACTTTGACATTATCGATTGATAGTGGACGGGATTTCCACATGGATGATATTCTCCCCATTTACTTACGTTTGCAAGCCCAGAAGGCGTTTTATTTTGTTTAATTATTGATTAGATGCTTAAAGTTCAGTATTAATTCTCACGAAACGAGATGTGAGATGACGTGAACAGGTATATGCGACGTCTCGGATTAACTTAGAGAAAACCAAGGCAAATTCAACTTTTCATTTTATAATTACAAAATTGTTAAGATAACGACTGTAAATTTTATTTTGGCTATAATTGTTAACTTTTTGAATCTTGGATATTTCTTTATTATACTCGTTCTTACCATTACTGCACTTTTTCCAGATTGTCGATGAAGGCTTGGCCCAGACCTCATTTTTCCGAATGAAAATTTTTGATTCAACTTTAAATAAATGATTTAATAACTTTAAAGACGATAAAAAAATTTTCACCATGTAAAAATACTCTGTTAGAATGTTAGGGAAACAACTACCGTGTACCATCCCATTTGTTTGCACCTAGGTTTGTTACATCAAGAGCCATATTAAATTCCATAATGTAGTGATCATAGTCATAATCACAGACTTCAGGATGGCCAATATTGCATTTAATTAAATAAAAGTGTCATATTTGTTCTATACCTGGAACGTGCTTATTCGATGAACCCTATGATAATCCTGCCACATTCATTTATTTTATAAGCCTACAGCCACCGAACTGAGCACCCCTGGGGTGTCTCGTGTTCGTAGACTGACTATGTCGGGCACAATACATACATACATACATTATTAACAACGTACAACTGTCTTGGTCTAACCAAATTAAATATCTCGGCTTAATAATGGGCCCTGGTTTGTTCTGGAACAAGAACATAGAACAGGCTTAACACCGTGTCAAGGCACGGGTGAAAGCCTTGACACCTCTGTGTCTCTCTTCCAATATTAAGAGAAACGGCATGTGTCACACCCATCCTGCTGTATGGGTGTGACGGGGGCTATATTCCCAAGACTCCTCTTACCAAATTACAAACATCTGAGAATAAAACGTATGATGACTACAGCCCCGCTACTGAAATCTAATAAAAAGATACAAACTGAACTTCGTATTCCGCTTAGATGTCAGATAAATAGATGACAAAATCTACAATCCTCCTCAATCTACCGACTCAGGCATCCCTACTCTTAAAACGGGTCGTAAGGACCAAGAAGGCCAGCACTCGCTTCAAACTCTGCACCCATTGGCTTAACGTACGACCAGCTTTAATTGGCACCTCTCCATTATTTCGGCCCATTCCAAATTTAAAGTATATATTCCACGAATTAACATCAAAATTAAATTCCTGAAATGGCCCGCCATTTGACTTACAAAATTATTAGCGATGGGGGGTTTTCAGTTCTGACATGGGGTAAAATCCGCCTCCGTGACAGATTGTTTTCTCCCCCGCCAGTGTAGTGCAATGGAGATATTCCGACTCATGGGTAATTCTCGGGCACAGATGAGTAAAAGGGCACAGTTTTGCTCTACAGCTTATTCCATGTTAAGAAAACAGTGTTGCCGTTATGAACCTACAAGGAGTGAACACATTCCCTCTTAAACATCTATAATTCCTCTTGACTACGGGATATTATTATTTACTTTATATTGTATTATGAAAGAAAGATAATGGATGAGGCATGTTTTTGCCCGTTAGTAATTAATATAACTACTTCACATTCTGCATTTAATACATACATTCGCAGGGAGGAAGCACAATGGCGGAAACAGCCATCGCTTTGTTGCCTTCCTTCATTTTCCTTCAGAATTGCTCTGGAAGATGCAACGCGTAATCTGTTACGCTGTGAATCGCTGGTAGCATATCACTGCTGTACAGAAGCGAACTATTTATTTGTGTGTTCTAATATTCTTGAACTGTACAGCAGTTGTTACTGAAGATTTTAATGTTGGGGTGAGCAGCGATACATTACGGCTTGTCTTGTACTAATACAGAAATTCGCTATAATTTTTACCTGTGCTTGATTTTGTTATTTAGCTTTTGTTTCTTAAGCGCATTTTATTTTTGCATTGTTTTACCACTTTTCCCGAGCGCATTTAACTGTCATTCTTTTCATAGGGCGATATGACGGTATAGTAGTACACGGCGTTGCCTGGGCAAATTTATTAAATGCCATTAACTGCATCTCCCACCGAGAGCCTATAAAGATATATGTTATCTATTTTCTCCCAGTTTGCCTTGAACTGCAGTACTGAGGTTCTGTATGTGCAGTAGTTTACCCATGTTGCTGTAAAAACCCATATAAGCCCCTCGCCCCATAACCCCTGTACCTTAGATTTTTAAAAAAAATCATTTGCAGCTTACACTATTCCTTCTTTTATTTTGAACTTAAGTACTATTCACCAATGTATATGCAACGGTTTTCCCGTGATGCTGTTGAGCAGAGCCGTACGATATGGCTACCTTGTTGTTATAAGAGCAATACTGTTTTCTTAACATGGAATGATCTATAGAACATATGTACTCGCCCTCAATCACGTCCAAGTAGAGGTGACTAATACTAGTGAAGTATTGAAATTTACCTAAGATAACGACGAGCCCAGTGCGACACTGGAGAAAAACGCTGGTAATTACACAATTGGTAAAACCTGAAGTGCTTGAATACTTACAAAGTACACAAAAGCTGAAAGCAGAAATACACAGCTGAAATTGGTAAGATTTCTGGGATAATCTAAATGCAATGAAAGACGATAGTATTCTAGTTACCTTGATGAAAGACAATGGCCTGGGATGTACCTATACTGAGAGTCAACTCAAGACCTTAGCGGTTCCTTTGATGGTAGTCAGACTTCTGGTCGGTGAAACGGCTTCCGCAGCGCCAAATCGTTCCATAGGTTTGTTACTTGTTCCTGAAGTCAGGGGCTTCCTTCAGTTTTGTTAGATATTCTGGTGAACTGACTTGACGAATTAAATATTTTTGCTCTGTATAAATATGGAAAATATGTTGTGATAGTACATATATCACACCCCCGAATTATATGTAGAAGGTAGAGATATTATTGTCAGTATTCGATTTATTATTATTAATATTATTATTATTATTATTATTATTATTATTATCAGTATTTCATTTGTATGTTTTGTCATTTATATTGGCAAGCTGGAAGATATCCACATATGTAGGTATGAGTAATTTGTTTTGCACGAGTGGGAAAACATTGCTTTAATAACTCTGGTAATTCGAATGAGTCATATGGCTACCCCAGTGTCTGTTGTGATGTACTTGTGTCAGGAAATTCCATTACTCATGTATATATCCCAGCCTGATGAGATGAGCTTGTTGTTGTACCAGGGAAAGTTTGGTGATTCATGTAAAACTCCCAAGTGTTTGTTTATCTCTTGGGAGAAAGGAGAAGTTCAGGGCATGTCTTGACAAGAGGTTCACTCATGATTGGCTGGCAAGCACCAATCCAGAAGTCTCATCTGAGAGGAGGGGGATGTTGATGTCTATAAAGGTTGATGATACGGCGGCAACCAGGACATTGTATGGAACATTGTAAGGAGACTTTGTATGGAACATTGTAAGGGTGATTGTAAAGGTGAAGGTAAAGGAACGAGAAGGAAGATAACTACAACTACAACTGAGGCACTGTACGGGAAGGAAGTGGTGCTGATACACGGTACTGGAGTGACACGGCAGCAATGGACTGGACTTCAAACGTTCGTGGAGCGTAGTCTAGTTATGTTTGTGGAAAGTGGCTGATTGTGGAGAGTGCTTGCGCATTAAGTATTGTAGCACTTGTGGCGGCCTAGCATTATATGTTGGTGAAAGCTATCTCAGACTTTCCATAAAATTTATGTTGAGGATCGACAGACGTGTGTATATATCTTTACAACAAGTGTTAAAATATGTGAACACAGTAGTACAAGGTACAGTATCTGTGTGATGTGATAACTGCCGATTATGAGAATCGGTAAGTCGAATTGATATAGAGACAGTGAAGGGTATTTATCTTCATACATGTACATTGTTCATCGGACTATCTACAAATGGTAGTTTAGTTCTCGCTTTCGTTTTCCCACGGTTTTCATTATTGTTGTTGTTGTAAATATGGGGTCTTCCAGCAATATTTTATGTGCGTATTATATGTATAATATTGTATGTTGATGAGGTGCTCATGCACGGAATTTGTTCAGAATATAGTTAGCTATTTTAGAATCAGTGTTATTGATAAACCTAGGTGCAGTTCCTACCTAATTAGTCGTTTTCAGGAGGTTGGGTAAGGCCTGCAGCAGATGTACCAGTACGCAGCATTATGTACACGCCCTGGGATATAAAGTTTATCATGCTCTTATCTAAATTCGAGGGATCCATTCTGGTGAACTCTGGCGCCCATACTACGGACATTTTGGTTAATTATGCTTATTAATTTTATTAAGTTTATGAGTAATTTTATTTATATATTTTATTCATGATTTTATTTATTTATTTCTCAGTAGTCATCAAGTAGTTACAATGTCACAGATTGTATGGTTCGTTACCAACTCTTATATTTTATACGTAGATGGCCATGAATAGTTATTGTTCTCAGTGGTGTATGTAGCAGAATAATAATTATTTAATATGATATTGATATCTTCTTGCACTGTGTACTTAGTAAGCTTTGTTAGAGTTCGTTCCATTGCTGATAAGTTCGCACAATATGTGCGACGTTGAAGATGGATCCAAGAAAACTGTTGGCAATACTGGGCTACTGGCTGCAACAGCATGGTCAGTATTCATAATGGCTGCCAGCTGTGAGCAAGACGTGTGTGATGTTGTGACGCTTGAGTCCCCTGTGAAATACTACAAAGCTAACAAAAGTGGAGAAAAATTAAGTGGGAAATCTAAACCAAATTGTTTTAAACGTTTACAGTAGCCCACGAGATGAGAATCCGCTGTGGACTGTGGAAGACGTGGTGAAAAACACCGCGCAGCTGACCGGCGTTTCTGTGTACAGTGTTTACGTCGCTCGCGTGGAATTTAAACTCCATGGAAAATCCAAGTCTCCAGCGAAAGGTCGATGTGTCACTCGCCGTAAATAAGACAAGAAGGGCCTTAACACGGTATGGTAATAGGATCCTTGGCGTATTCGATAATAATAATAATAATAATAATAATAATAATAATAATAATAATAATAATAATTTGTACTTTGCTTTATGTTCGTAATTGCCCTCTACCTGCAGAAATGTTGTCATCAGGGGATCATGAGTTCGTTTTTTTTTTTTTTTTTTTACTTTCCGAATGACGAGATTACAATATTTACAACATTCCTGGAAACATTGTATTTTGCAATCCCACTCACAGGTAGTTTTTTCAGCTTTGTGAACTGTGAGAAACTGCCACTGACAGTCGTTGCACGAGAGTGGAATCGTATACTTCTGTTGTAAGTCCCCATATGCCTCACACAAATTGCATTATGAAATAAAAATAAACCTTGCTTCTCTTGCCTTGGTATTCGTCAGTAATCTGCAGGTTTTACATGGTCAATAAAGGAATAAATAGGTATGGTACGTGATCAAAGTACAGCTATGTGAAAGGATGTGATTTCGTTTGATGGTTCACTATTTGAGAATGAAGTACTTGTCAGGTAGACGCACGGTGTTAATAATAAGTTGGTTGTGGCGGAGATGGAGAATGGAGACGGGAAGGGGGAACAGGGGACGTGCTCACGTGCGGAAAGATACTTTTCCTAAGCTCTTGACTTGAATTTCAGTATAGTCTAGACAAATACTTTGACAAATCGCTGGCTTGGACCGTAGAACAGGTTTTTCAGCCCGTAACCCTTGTTCTGAAGTTTAGCCATGACCAGTGTGTGTTTTAATAAAGATGGGGAGTTACTCTTCTTGGCTTAAGAATGGAGTGGGGCGAATATGAAAACAGGGTAGCTGTAGTTGCCTTGCACAGGGCTGCAAATCACCCAATGGGAAATTTCAAACCCCGAAACAGTTGAAGAAATGCAAAAAAAGTCCACCGAACAAACCACAGCTGAAAGACAGGAAAGAGTTCGCCTACCGAACAATCCAGCAATCTGCTGAAGCAGACAGTGAGAAAGACCGCACGAGGGTTGGTCAACTTCGAAGTGTGAGAATAGCAGCGGTCGTACTCTGTGAAATCCCGTTCGGAAGCAGATGATAATGACACGGGAAATCAACATTTCAACCTCGATCAATATCCAGGAGACTTTCTGAAGACCTTGGGTTAGAGCTTATCGGCGGAGCACCGGACATATCCTGACACCGCTACTGAAGCAGCACAGTAAATTGAAATCAAGGCAATTTCTGCAGTGGTACGCCAACAATTAGCATCGGAGAACTCTCTTTACTGACAAAGTTTTACCAATTCAAGAGAGTGGTGGTGGTTCGCGTGGTGGTATTGTTTTAAGAGAAAATACAATTGGACAACCATCCTCTATTAACGTTAGTCCGAGGGAAAACATGGAAGGCGGTTCGACACTTCGAAAAATGAAAGTACAGTCCAAAGAATGACAAGCCACAAAGGCTGTGAAAATGAAAGACTCCCTAGGCTTCGAGAACCGTCGGGGTCGGAAAAGAACAAGAGTTGAACAAGGGAGGCCGGAAAGGATAACAGTGAGGAGCCTCGCACAAGTAAGAGGAATCAATACCAGGACTCAGCTAAAGGCCCGATGTCGCCAAAGCACGCTCCCGAGTTGAAGCCGTTGGTGTCCCTTTTTATTACCTTTTACGAAGACATGACTTGATGCGGGATGAACAATGAGTGCCCCACCAAACTTCTGATGACAGATTGGTGCAAATTGTGCGTAGTGTGTATGTCCGTAACACATTGGAAAAGGAAACTAACATATCGAACATTTCCATTTATTAAAAAACTGTTTGTGACAGTATTTATGGTCAGACTGTGTATGGTGAAAGTCAACTGAAGAGCTGAGGAAAATATCCTTCCGCGTGTGAGCACTTCCCCTGTTTCTCCTTCTACGCCACAACCGGCTAATTATTAAAGTCGAGCATCTGACAAATACTCCATTCTCAAATAGTGTAGCATCAAAAGAAATTACTTCCTTTTACATCGTTGTACTTTGCTTACGTACCGTACCTATTTATTCTTTTATTGATCATGTACAACCCACAGATTACTGATGAATACCAAGGCAAGAGAAGCAAGGTTTAATTTTACTTCATCAATGCAATCTCTGTGAGGCTCATGTTGACTTATAACAAAACGTATGACAACATAAGTGTAAGATTCCGATCTAGTGCAACGACTGCCGGTGACAGTTTCCCCACAGTTCAACAAACTGAAAACCCACCTGTGAGTGGGATTGAAAAATACAGTGTTTCCAGGAATGTTTTAAATATTGTAGTCTCGGCATTAGGAAGGTAAAATCGAACTCATAATCTCCTCATGACAACATATCTGCAGGTAGGGACAGTTACGAATATAAAGTTTAAAATTATTCTTCTTCTTCTTCTTCTTCTTCTTCTTCTTCTTCTTATTATTATTATTATTATTATTATTATTATTATTATTATTACTACTACTACTACTTCGAGTACGCTAATAATCCTATACCCATACCGTGTTAAGGCACTTCCTGTTTTAATTACGGCGAGTACATTGCTCGAACTGAGCTGACACATAGGCCTACTGACGAACAGGCAACATAAATTTCGCATACAGCTTCGTTGAGTTACGTTTTGTTTCATTTTCCTTATCGCCTTGATTGCTTGATTACATAATTCAGACACTTTCCTAACAGTAAAAATATATTTTCAGCGACTTCAGGGATACGTGTCGTCAGAAACACTCACGACATATATAAACAACCACAAGAAAACGTACGAATTCCTTTAAATTCAGCACGAGCAATGTATAGGCCTACACTGTACGTAGAAACGCCGGTCCGCTGCGCGCTTTTTTCACCACTTCTTCCACAGTCCACAATGGATTCTCATCTCGTAGGCTACTGCAAACGTTCAGAACAATTTTTTTAGACTTCTTGCTTAATTCCCCCCACTTTAAAGTATTTCACAGGTGAATCAAGCGTCACATCATCCACGTGTTGCTCACAGCTGCCAGCCATTAGGAATGCTGAGCAATGAGCATGCTATTACAGCCAGTATTGCTAACAGTTTTCTTGGATACATCTTCACGTCGTAAAAATTGTGCGAACTGAACAGCAATGGAATGAATTCGAACAAAGTTAAGTAAGTATACAATGCAATAAAATATCAAACTCAAGTTAAATAATTATATATTTTGCTACAAATAGCACCGAGAACAATAACTACTCACAGCTATTTCCGTATTAAAGATAAAGAGTTGGTAACGAACCCGAATAACATACTTGTGAAATATTTTCCATATCTTTACATGGCAAAAGTTTTAATTGGTCAACTCAGTTCGCCAGAATATCTAACCAACCTTGGTAAGATCCTGACTTCAGAATCAAGCAACAAAGCGAAGGAACTATTTACCGCTGCGGAAGCCTCTTCCCTGACCAAAAGTCTGGCTTACGTCCTGAGTTGACTCTGAGTAACCATATACGAAGTATTTATCTGATAACTGTTTGAATGAAGGAGTTATGGCAAATGAATGGAGACATAGTTGCCATAGCTGCCACAGTTACAGGGAAAGGATGATAAACATAAAGAGGATAATAAATAGGCCAGCCAGCTTGACATCCGTTGATTGTAAGCTCGGGAAAAGCCATTTTTCTAATTGTATTAGACAAGTTTAGACATAGTATGGGACTTGTCTGAGAATAGACCTGGTAGAATACAAAACAGTTTGAGTTAAGGTAATGTTATTCTACTAAGGCTCAGCTTGCAGGATTCCAGCAAGATATAGCAGATAGTTTAGATTCAGGAGATAAAAATGCACTGAATCACTACTGATTTATCGCAGACTTTTCATAGGGTAGATCGTCGAAGACTACTGTCGAAAATAAGGGATACTGGACCAGACAAAATAATTATTTAACGGGTGGTTACATTTCTATAACACAAAACTCTGAGGATTAAAGTTGGTAAAACTATAATTAAGAGGGGTGTTCAGTTCCGCAAGTCAGTATTATTGGACTTATACACGTTTTCTAATAAATATATGACCACGAATCACAAATAAGGCTTTGTGCGGAAGATGTTACACTGTATAGAGTATAAATAAAGTATAGGATTGTGAGCCACTGTCAAAAAGACCTCAAAAGGGATTGGTAACAGGGTAAAAGGTCAGGTTGTACCTTTCACCAACAGGAGGAGTCATCACAGTTTTAATTACTGTATTGATGAAGTGAAACGGGTCCACCGCAACTACCTACGTGATAAAATATAAGAAACTATCTTCATTCGGGTAATAACATTAAAGAGGATATAAACGTTACAGATCTCTCTGCATGGCGATGGAAGTGATGGAAAGTGATGTAACCAACTAGAGGCAAGAATATTCTGGATGTGGTACCGGTAAAACCAGATGGGACCTACATAAAAACTGAAGTAACTGAAGTAACAAATGGTATTAGTGATCACGAAGCTGTTTTTGTCGTAGTTAAAAATAAATGTGATAGAAAGGCAGGTCATAAATAGGACTATTAGGCAGTAGGCTGATAGGACAAGCATGAGGGAGTTTTTAAAAAGTAATTATGGTCAGCGGAAAACGGTAAATAAAAATGTAAACAGCAAATGCTGAGGAATGTGAAAACAGGTATGTACATTTGAAGGTGGTAAGGAATGTTAAAAACCCGCTATACTATAACAGAGAAGCAAAGAGACTGAGAAGGAGGTGCAGGTTTGAAAGATGATGATTTTACAAGTTGCTTTACGTCGCACAGTCACAGATAGGTCTTATGGTGACGATGGGGCAGGAAAGGGCTACGTGTGGGAAGGAAATGGCCGTGGCGTTAGTTAAGGTACACCCCCAGCATTTGCCTGGTGTAAAAATGGGAAACCACGGAAAACCATCTTTAGGGCTGCCAAGAGTAGCGTTCGAACCCACTATCTCCCGGACGCAAGCTCACAGCTGCGCTCCCCTAACCGCACGGCCAACTCGCCCGGTATTATTTTTATGGCTCCAAAGAGTTTAACCTTAAAAAGTTAGGGGGGAGGGGGCGGAAGCAAGTACTTATGTATGACCTCAAATACTGTGAAAATGTGACCTAAAATAGAATTTAATGACATATGGAAGCATTTTATTCTTTCAAAGATTGAAGTTTTTCCATGTTGCCTCTAATTTAAAACGGTTATTTTCTTAATACTTCCGTTTTTAAATATAATCTGCACATTAAATGTTATATTTTATCTAACAGTCAACATAAAGTGAAATCTCGATACGATACCGCCCGGGCATAAATATATACCGGGTGGTACAGCTGCCCCTATTTTTCCCGAATATATGCAACCAGCTAGGACGTAAATGCCTCTTAGTCCCATCTTGCGCAACACCTTACAGCAATGTTATGTGCAGTTAACCCGATGTAGACTTCTCCGCACAATGGAAAAATGGTACAAGAGGCAGTAAGTGACGTCCATCTCAAAAACACTGTACCATTTTATGTAGAGCGGTGTCCAATACTCTACTAATTTTTACGAAATGTTACTATACTGTACAAACCATAAACACGCCTATAGCTGTCGGTAGAGAATTGGGCACCTGATTGGTCCAAGAGGCCATTTTCTTTTGATAGAAAGGGTGGTCGTGGTATCATAGAAAACGTGATAGGGTAAGACCAATTACAGACATATCAATGCACCACCATTTTGTACAGTCTCATCACATCGAAATTGATAGAAACGTGTTTTGCACTGTAGTGTATAATCTGTGGCACGCAAATGCTGTACAGCAGATGTGATAGCTTACGCCATGTAATTACTACCGTTAGAGCGATCAAAAAAGGCATAAAACGGGACCATAAGGCTGTAACTCATCAGTAACTTGTCGAAGCGGGAACTTCCGCTCTCCTCGTGAATACAGAGTTACAAGGATGGCGCTTGTACGTTGCAAATAGCTGCGCGGAATTACGTATGGAAGACGTACCTCGATAGGTTACTTGAAGCAGGAAGGGTTCCAACCATTCTTGAGTCATGCATTTTTTAATGTCATTTCGTATTCGCCTAGGCATCGTTTACGAAGACCTTTCTGAAGTCTCCGATATTCTTCTATGGAAGTTATAATAAACAGGTATCATAAATATCGCCACATACGCACCGATTGTGAATACCACCTAAAACATAACGCTGGACTCATTCAACCAAGTAACGCGTAGAAAATGGTTGCAACTACCTGGGCGTAAGAGAGACGCGATTCTTTAGTTCACTGTGGTGTTTGCACATTCGAGTTCAGAACTTTTAACATCAACGATCAGTATCGAAGCGATAGCCTAGGTAATTCCATTAGTACAGAGCTACGAGACCAATTCATTGTCGCCTGCAGTGGCTACATGGCACCAATCGCAGCAAGCATACGATATGTTAGCAGGCATTTAGAGTTCGAATCTAGTTACGAGCTTTTCAATTTATTTTTATATTATACTTGTAAGGCCATTCGTAATAAATATTTAACGTTCTTAAGTCTCAAAAGTAATTTGCCACCTTTACAAAGAAAGCATGCATACGAAAGAAATAATAACATGCGACTTCCATATGGCAAACGACTACAGGGAATGAAGCGCAGTGCACGTGTTGTCAACATTCTGACCCACCTATTCAACCAAGCAACTGCGCATGTTCGACTCGAAGACCAACTAACAGCGGTCTACACTTCATACGTAGGGCACATGAAACAGCATATCGTAATCCTAGCAGCAACGTGTGAGCACGTACTGTACGGTTAGCACGAAAGCAAACATTATGTATTCACGGGATGATTATGTGAATATGGTACTACTTTATGGAGAAGCAAGGCAAAATGCACGGGAAGCCAGACGCTTGTATCAAGAACGATTTCCTGGACGAAGGCTGCCAACTGCAGATACATTTCGACGTGTTGAAAGACTGTTGCGTGCAACGGGGTCATTTCATACATTACCCCCCGTTCGGGATGCTCCAGTGACGTCTGGAAATAACGACGAAGCTGTTCAAAATGCAATTGTATACAACCCGCACACAAGCTCACGGGCCATAGGAAATGAACTGAACATCAGTCATGTATCTGTACTGCGAATATTGCACCGCCATAAATTCCACCCTTTCCATCAACAGCTGCACCAGGAACTTCACGGAGATGACTTTCCAAAACGGATAGAATTTTCGCAATGGATATTACAAAGTGTTGAAGCTGATGCGAATTCCTTAATGGACAATCTCTTTAGTGATGAATCCAGATTTCACAACAGCGGAACTGTTAATCGTCACAACTTCCATTACTGGAGCGTTGAAAATCCTCACTGGATCAGGGGAGCTCGATTTCAGGTACAATGGGGCGTCAACGTGTGGTGCGGGATACTAGGCGACAAGATAATTGGACCATATTTCTTCGAAGGAAACCTCACGGGACGACGCTATCTAGAGTTTCTTCGTGAGTACCTCCCACTCTTATTGGAGGATGTGCCCCTTATGACACGGTTACGGATGTGGTTCCAGCAGGATGGAGCTCCCCCACACTGGTCGTTGGCAGTACGGAACCACTTGCATAGGACATATCCTGGACGAGGGGGTCCGGTCACATGGCCGGCTAGATCACCTGACCTTACTCCACTCGACTTTTTCCTCTGGGGTTATTTAAAGGAAAGAGTCTATGAGCAGGAGCCTGAGAGCCCGAATCATTTACGGCGGCTCATCACGGAAACCTGCAGGCAGATTCCACCACATATGTTGCAGCAAGCAAGAATGTCTCTCCTCCACCGTGCTAAGATGTGCATTAACGAAGCAGGTGGTCATTTTGAACATTTGCTTCATTAATCGAATGGCCATGCATAAGCCCATCGCACCGCTGTCGGTACAATCTCACTTTATTGCAAATAGCTCTTTTAAGAGCTCCTTAAAAACAAACATAGCTGAGTACCTGCAATATGAGAACTGATCATGATTTAGATTTGTCGTCAACAACACGACTCTCACGAACATCAACAACGCAATAAGAATATTCGTCGTACACAGGACTCGAACCGCCTACTAACGAACACCGGTACTCTCCTCTTAACTTTTAGCAAGCTCGGCTATCACGGGTTGCTGTTTAGCGCTGTTGTGTTGCTGCTACTTCTAGTCATTCACCAGTAATATTCTCTGTACAGGACGTTTCTGCGACACATAATTTTCACGATTCTTTACCATCAATCGGTATTTTATCATTAATGCTGATTTGCTTGACACGAATAAACGAATTATGGAAAGCGTTGTAAGAGCAGACATTGTAGTGAGTAGTCAAGGTCAATATTTTTAGGATCGACTATAACCTGCGGGTTGCATAAAACTGCGTGAATAGGAGCAGCTGTACCACCCGGTATATCGTTGTAGGGGACTTAAAGAGGGTTTAGTATAACGGGTTCTCGTTTGAATTGGTGAACACACACCAGAAAGGGATCGCATTGTCTACCTGCCGTATAATATCGCTTAATTCCCGGTAACATATAGACGAGAACTGCGTCAACAGGAATACTCAAAAACTGCTTGCTACGTCTGTTTTCCCCACATATAATTATTGAATTGTCGTTAATCTCCGCTACCGACTTATTTGCTTCCGGGAACGAGAAGCCATGCTTCAAAAAACGCACCGAACGTATAAGAAAAGAACACCTTGACCACCTGCATTGTCTCTCCAGGCCGAAACACGACAGCTAGTTATTACAGTCCTTGGAATGTATGACAGATGACAATGTGTCAAGTCAAAATGTGATAACAAAGGTGTTATTTTAGTTTTAAGCAGCTGCTCGACAGCTACAGTACTGTCGTTTAATCCTGTATTTTCACACTATCTGGATCTCCACGGAATTCGTTAGCTGCCGAGTTGCCACAACTCGCCAACAAACGCACTCCTCAGGAAGTACACAGCTATAGGAAAGTTCAATTTCGTAAGGCAGTAACAGATACTACTATTGTGATTGGATTACCCTAGTACGGTGAGGCAGGCACATTGCAGAGGTCAGAAAAGAAAATAATGGAGAGATTTATCGTTAACGGAAGTATCATTATATCGAGAGCAGTTTTATATTGAATTAATGGCGGGACCGGAATATTTTATCATTAAAGAGGAAGAAAGAGATTATCGTTGTATTGGTAATCGTTGTATGGAAATTTCAGTGCAAACGAGAGATGCCATTTCACTGCAGACATGAAAGAAATGTCTAAGAGAAGTGTAGAGGCGAATTACTTACGTTTTAAAGTTTTCATATAAAAACTATATATCCACGTTCAGCATAGCTTTATAGCGTCAAAAACTTCACGTAACATCGCAGGAAGGTGTTATGACATATTTGACGAAACATCGCAGGAAGGTGTTATGGCATATTTGAAAAAGTCGATTCATTGCTGTTGAATTCAGGCTCACCTTGAGCGAACGTTGGTGGATTTCCACTCAAAATGCCTCCAGTCTTGCAGAGTACCCTTTCTTGATCAACAAATGTGTAATTTTTGCAAAAGAACATTCACCAACTTTGCCACGTAGAGCGTCTAACTCACTTTTCACATTTGTCACAAGATGAAGGCCATCGCAGAGTTGAACGACCGTTTCTCCCAACGATATCAACTGTAGTTGATACTATGCTAGAATCAGACTTAATATAAGCGAGGTCCCCAGAAATTTTGGAACTTGAAAACAGTCCCTTGGCAGTTCCGACTGAGGAAGTTTCGTCTTTACTGAAATCATCGACGTCTTCAATTTCAGTTACCAGCTGTAGTAGTACTTCGCAGTTTTCAGCCTAGTTCTCTATCGTTTAAGAACGGGATGAAGAAGCACAAGTATCGTGGGAGCAACTTCTTTACATTCCTGCATTCGTAGTGAAGCTTTGATTTTCTGAACTGTTTTAATTAATTTGTCCACATCAGCATGCGTTGTCAGCTATAACATCAATTGCTGAATGATTCGTGTTCTCTAACCATTCACAAGAAAGGATACACTTTCTCCTGGTCGGTCATCCCTTAAAACCCCGACAACAACAATTGCTAAGTACCTTAATTCAGAGACGGTAGTTTCAACCATGGAAACCCTTACATTTTTATAGGCAATATATTACAAAAAAACTCGTGTCCTCATCGCGAGGTGGTGCAGCTCTTTTCAGGCACACCCCCAAAGGAGGTAAGCTGCATGTACCATTTCAACCACATACCAGCCCTCCTGCCATTCTTAAATTTCTGGCAGTACCATGAATCGAATACGGGCCCCCGAGGATGGCATCTAATAATAACCTTTACGCTACAGAGACGGACGGGCAATAGATGACACTATACAACCTGAAAAGTCATCGCAGCTAGTAGCCACACACTTCCGAAGTGTTCGCGCTGTCGGAATATGCTGGTTGGTGTACTTCTGTAGAAAACTGCTGAAGTGATGATTGTTAACTTTCGCCAGAGGTTTATAAGCAGATATTTCGCACAGGCCTTGTTGACATCAGAGGCTTTCCTTGCAATGGCCGATGATGGAAATTTAGCGGTTCTGTGACACATTTTGAGTCTAACTGTTCCTAGGCGCTCATCTCTGCGTGGAGACAATCATCTAAATCCCAACAAGACTCAGGTGTGCGCATTTCGCTTAAGGAATAGAGAAGCTCGGCAGGAACTGGACGTTATATGGCAAGGCAAACGACTAGAACATTGTCCAACACCTGTGTATCTAGGTGTTAATCTTGACCGAACATTGTCCTTCAAGAAACATTGCCACAACACCAGACTGAAAGTTAGTTCACGGAACAATATTTTGAGAAAGCTCACAGCCACCACCTGGGGAGCAAGCCGTCACGTCCTGAGAACCTCTGCTCTTACTTTGTGTGTGTCCGCTGCAGAGTACGCTTCACCTGTGTGGAGTGCATCCACTCACACCAAGCAGGTTGACATTGCAATCAACGAGACCGTACGAATCTTGTCGGGATGTCTGAAGCCAACTCCAGTTGACAAACTCTACCCAATTGTTGGAATAGCTCCCCCCACTATCAGAAGTGGCTGTTGCTGCTGATGCAGAGAGGACAAAGCAGACTAATGATTCTCGCCACCCACTGCATGATCACCAGGCTGTAGTCTGTCGACTGAAGTCGAGAAAGAGCTTCATCACCCGGACTCAACCACTGGTAGGAACATCTGAGTCTAACCGCATCTCCAGGTGGAAGAGCATGCTCCAGGAAATGACCTGCCCTACTCTATTTGGAGATCACTTAATCGTCTTAGGGTGGGCGTACCTCTTTGCAAGACTAACATGCAAAAAGGGGCCATACTTCCAGCTGATGGAGATGCATCCTTCGAGTGTGATGCAACACAAAATCCGAACAACCTGCTCATCTGTCCCCTACTAGAACATTCCTACACTACGCAGGACCTGATCGAGGCGAACAACAAGGCCATAGGAGTTGCTACATTTTGGAAATGCTGACCGGACACGGAATGATGATGATCTCTGCGTGACCTAATTACTCTCGTTTTTTTTTTTTTCATGGAACGAGATTTATGAAAGTAGTTTAAGAATGCAAACGAAAATTTATTACACAGTCTCTAAGCTTCAGAGACCTTATTTGTTACGTTCCTTCATTTAAAGTAAAACTGGGAAGTTTCAAGCAACAATTCACGGATGTGAGATAACACCTGGTAAGCAAATGCCTCTGAAATTAATTAAATATTACCAGTTATAAAATTACGGATATATGAGCACAGTCTTAATAAGGTCAAGATGTGTTATAATATGACCGATAAATACTTCCTTTTTCTTCAAATCACAGTTGACTAAAACGTGTTTCAAGTTTTCAACAGAAAAAAAAAAAGGACATGTCAAACTTACGGACCCTAATGATGAGGTAATAACACCGGCGTCAGCAAGAACTAGTCCTTCCCGACGATGTTTACACTGGAGCTGCTTACAATTATCAAGCCGAATGTCTGTTTCCCAAAACACGTATCTCTCATCAAATTACGGAACGGTGCGGTGCAGAGGTACTAACGCAACATATTTTTGGAATTAACCTCCATAGAGACACTATTTATATCTTGATTACTCAAAGCATTTTGTACACTCACTTCCACAGTTTAAAATGAGTGACTTCATTCTCTTCGAAGTTTTTTGCAGTCGGAAAGGTTATATACGTCTGGGATACTAGTATATACAATAATGAGGAGCTATGGTCGCCAGGTACTCTCCATTTTCGATACCGGAAACAACAATACGGTAGAAGAGAAAAGGAGATGGACACGAGCCGGCACAGCAATCGGAACCGGCCCAGGTAGCCATGAGCCGAGCCACCTGTTGCCAGTAGCCGGGCGCTGCCTGGATCGATCACAGCCGGGGACAGCAGGCCTGCCAGCAGTTCAGAGATCCCCCCACCCTTCCCGAGAGATAGATAGAGAGATATAGAGAGAGAGAGAGAGAGACAGACAGAGAGACATAGAGAGAGTCGTACCGTCTTTACATGGCAACGTGTTAACTCTTGACTATAGACACCAGTTGCGATAATCACTGCCGAGTACGCTGCTGAGTAACCACAGTAACTTGCAACATCGCTAGCTCGGGTTCGAGTCCTGGATCCGACACGACATTAAGACTGGTTTGAACGATATCTTTTAGTTTCCCCGCTCGCGATGGCATCAAACAATATGCCCGGTGAATCGCCTCAAGGCATATGCGAACTGCCACAAACAAACCTCCAAGAGAAAAAAACGATCCCCTGTCCCTGTAGACTTGGGACTGAGGAACCAACATGGTTGTGTGGTTAAAATTGGTGTCACCGGGCGAGTTGGCCGTGCGGTTAGGGGCGCGCGACTGTGAGCTTGCATTGCGGAGATAGTGGATTCGAATCCCACTGTCGGCAGCCCTGGTTTCCCATTCTCACACCAGGCAAATGCTGGGGTTGTACCTTAATTAAGGCCACGGCAGCTTCCTTCCAACTCCTAGGCCTTTTAAAATTAAGTGAAGCTATGTTCATTGCATGATTTAAAATACAGTATCTAGGGGAAACTGCCATCTTATATAGGCTCAAATTATATTGGTAAGTAGGTAGGTGTCCGCTTCTGTGGTAAAGTGGTTAGCGTGATTAGCTCCCACCCCAGAGGGCCGGGTTCGATTCCCGGCTCTGCCACGAAATTTGAATAGTGGTAAGAGGGCTGGAACGGGGTCCACTCAGCCTCAGGCCAACTGAGTAGAGGAGGGTTCGATTTCCACCTCAGCCATCCTCGAAGTGGGTTTCCATGGTTTCCCACTTCTCCAAGTAAATGCCGGAATGGTACCTAACTTAAGGCCACGGCCGCTTCCTTCCACCTTCTTTGTCCACCCCTTCCAATCTTCCCATCTCCCCACAAGGCCCTTGTTCAGCATAGCAAGTGAGGCCGCCTGGGCGAGGTACTGGTCCCCTCCCCAATTGTATTCCTTGACCGAAAGTCTCACTCTCCAGAACATGCCCTTGAGGCGGTCGAGGTGGGATCCCTCACTGAGTCCGAGAGAAACACAAACCTGGAGGGTAAACAGATTAAGAAAGGAGAAAGGTCCTATACCTTACACTAACAGATCTGAGGACTTCTACAACGAATCAAATGTAGGTGCTATTCGGGCGTACCTGCTCTTATTCATTCTGGCAGGACCGAAACAATTGTACACTCCGCGTTCTAAGTCTCTCTGCATACCCTTTTGCTAAAATGAACACCATTTAAACACAATACTTTCACTTAAAGAGCTGACTTATCTTATTAGAATTCATGCGTTAAGTAATTAGTTTCATTTGCACTTATTTCCGGATCCTGCTGGTCAACCCAGATTGGAACGGGTGATTTAATAAAATAAATCGCTCTCGAAATGTGGCTCACTAAACCATACTAAAACAGTGTTCGATTTTACCTTCAAATTAACTCCACTTATAACGTACTTCGAACATCAACTACATCAAAATAAAACTTGGGCATTATCTACGGCTCTAGGCCTACCCAAGAAACGCCCTGAACGGCGGCAATCCGGTATTAACGCAATGTGATGTTAAGTCTCTGTATAGTTCTCAAGTAGCTTGTTCCAATTAAAAAAGAATAACATACCGAATATCTAACAATTTACGGAAACACGCATTACTACAGTCACTCAATCTCGCTACGACAAATTCATTTCTAATGCGGTAAGAAGTGTTTGATACAGATTTTTACCTAGTGAACGAATGTCATTCTGTTATCAACTATAATTCTCACTGTATTACCGACATACAGGCTATTGATTTATGTGTGAATAACAACTTCAGCAGAAGCCGATCATAGTTTTCTGAGGAATTCAAAACAGCGTCAATCACATGCCCATACTGATCGCGATTAATAATCCCAGTCAGTCTTTCGGAGATGTCTGTAAGGGGTGATGTTACAAGATTTCTTTTTTTTTTTCTTTTTCTTTTGCTAGTTGCTTTACGTCGCGTCGACACAGATAGGTCTTATGGCGACGATGGGACAGGGAAGGCTGGGAGTGGGAAGGAAGCGGCCGTGGCCTTAAGGTACAGCCCCAGCATTTGCCTGGTGTGAAAATGGGAAACCACGGAAAACCATTTTCAGGGCTGCCGACAGTGGGGTTCGAACCTACAATCTCCCGAATACCGGATACTGGCTGCACTTAAGCGACTGCAGTTATCGAGCTCGGTAAGATTTCTTTTGAAAGCTGCAATGACACAAATTGTTGTCTATAACGTGGACCATTTTCAAAAGGCCAAACAACATTTCAGTAAACAAATACAGCACACACACACTCCCGCTCTTCGTCTTTCTTCGGATACCAAAATGCCAACTACCGGGCGAGTTGGCCGTGCGGTTAGGGACGCGCAGCTGTGAGCTTGCATCCGGGAGATAGTGGGTTTGAACCCCACTGTCGGCAGCCCTGTATATGGTTTTCCGTGGTTTCCCATTTTCACACTAGGCAAATGCTGGCTGGAGCTGTACCTTAATTAAGGCCACGACCGCTTCCTTCAAAAGCCTAGGCCTTTCCTATCCCATCGTCGCCTAATACCCATCTGCGTTGGTGCGACTTAAAGCAAATTACAAAAAACCAACTAGCTCAGTATCTAACACCATAATTGTAAAATACTGTTTTCATTTTTTTAAACACACGCCCAGAGAAAGAAAGAAAGAAAGAAAGAAAGAAAGAAAGAAAGAAAGAAAGAAAGAAAGCCATTGGCCTATGATTCAGCCGCCCCTTCCAATGCAGTTTTATGCAACCAGCAATATTAGGTGACCCTGAAAAGATCTGCCCTGCCGGTATGCTCAGTCAACATAACCGGCTATCTAGGTATTTACCACCTCACCATGATAGGACACCCTAATCTTATACTCCTATTAAACACTGAAAGGCATGAGTGTGTCTTCCAGAACACATGAACTCGACACGCCGGCGAAACACTGAATTGATATTGTAACAGCAGTAAACCTAATACATGCTATAAGCTTTACAGTGTGTCGTAGGAACCGTAGTGTAGTTCGCAAAGGCGCGGCTGAGAGGACATACCGGTACGTGTGAGGTGGGAGGTTCGAGTCCGGGCCGAAGATCCGTATTTTTGAAATATTTGTTTAATACGTACCACACGCAATGTAAGTTCAATACCCGCTTTCATACAAAGTGTGTGAGAATGTGTTTGTGGCCTTAAGAGGGGCCGATTAGTTAGCAGGCCGGACACATACGTACCGGAAGTAATAGGAACACAACTGCCCTGACTAGGTTTGATCGCAGCAAATGTGATGACCGTTTTGGTTTATGCACACTCGGGCCCGGCGTCCAATAGATCGTCTTGCGCGCTGAAGCATTCCAGGTGTAACTGCTAGGCAGGAGTCCGTGATGGGTTGCCAGAGCTGGTCGGAGTTTTCCGGCGCTTGAGTGTAAACGACGTTCTTCAAATGCCCCCAAAAGAAGAAGTCTAACGGCGTTAAATCCGGTGATCTGATGGGCCAAGAAACAGGGCCTCATTGTCCTATCCATTTCCCTGACAGTTCCCCGTTCCTATGGGTACGAACGAGTAAAGTCGAATATGGCGGAGCTCCATCCTGTTACAACCACGTCGTCAAACGATCGTGCGAGGGCACATCCTGTACCAGCGGTGGAAGTTCCTGACCCAGAAAGTGCAGGTACCGTGAGCCCGTCCAATGGCCCTCAAAGATATAAAATCCAATCAGGCGATCCCCCAAGATTCCATACCAAACATTCACTCTCCATCGTACTTGATGGGCTGTCTGTCCCACCCAGTGAGGATTGTCCCGACTCCAGTAGTGCATGTTGTGGCGATTGACGTTCCCATTACTGGGGAAGCAGCACGATTCGTCCGAGAAGATGTGCGATACGAATGCAGCATTATTGTCCAGCCTGCCTAATAGACACCGACAGAACTCCATTAGAGCTTCGAAATCCCGCTCAAGATGGTATGGGCGAAATTTAAGTTCATGCAGATTTCGCTAGATGGACGGCTGGCTGGTGTTCACCTGTTGTGCAATCGCCCCTGTACTAATGTGTGGATTATTACGAGCTGCCTCCAAAACGGCCTATTCTGTTTCACCGCGGACTGGTGACTGCTTGGAAATCACGCGTGCTGTCCTTAGGCGCCTTTAAACACGGCGGAATGTCGCACGCATTTTGTCTTGGTTCCCCATAATCGCCATGTCAAATGTATTCCTCGGTGTAAAACATGCCGAAAGACAGCAGAGATTACATTCAGGCATAACTAGCGCAGTATGCGCAGGGCACATGATGAATAACAGCGTCGTTCTACTGTTTGAATGTGGCAAACGTGGGCCTGTGTTCAGGTATTCAAACATCATACCGATGCAAAAATACTTAAACGATGCATGATTCGAACCGCTGATGGTACAATGCGTCGACTGCTAGGCTGACGCCCAACCACAGTACGCTACACTGCTGGTAACATGCTAGTGGTACGACGAGAGTAGAGTACATACGCCATCCAGTTCGGTGTTTCAGGCATTAATAATTACTGCACTGTTCCCTAGTTTTATGCAACCGAGCTCGATAGCTGCAGTCGCGTAAGTGCGGCAAGTATCTAGTATTCGGGAGATACTAGGTTCGAACCCCACTGTCGGGAGCCCTGAAGATGGTTTTCTGTGGTTTTCCATCTTAACACCAGGCAAATGCTGGGGCTGTACCTTAATTAAGGCCACGGCCACTCCCTTCAAATTCCTAGGCTTTTCCTGTCCCCTCGTCGCCATACGACCTGTGTCGGTGCGACGAAAAGCAAAAAACGGCATTTTACCAAACCGTAAAATCGTTTGTGTGTGATAAGCTGACAACTGCCAACTGATCGGTAGTTAATAACTCGAAAATGACCTACAATAATACATGTAAAAAGATCAGTATTGCCATGCATAGAGAAGCTTCGTTAATTATGTTTTCACCGACAATTATACCACCGATGTCGGGATCCGTAACAGAATGGTCATCATAGTGGCCATCGACCCAGAGGGCCCTGAGGATTTTAGCCATACCTGAGTGGTTCCTCTAGCTATGAACCGGGTGGTTTGTGATCGTCTAAATACACATCCTCATTTACATACAGCACATCACACTATCGACCACACAGAAACACGCAATAGTGATTACAGTTGAAAATGGTTTATACACAACTTAGAAGTCCCGGCCAAGCAGTGCTGTTTTTAATTAAAACATTGATCTAGTTCATCATCATCATCATCATCATCATCTGTTTACCCTCCAGGTTCGGTTTTTCCCTCGGACTTAGCGAGGGATCCCACCTCTACCGCCTCAAGGGCAGTGTCCTGGAGCTTCAGACTCTTGGTCGGGGGATACAACTGGGGAGTATGACCAGTACCTCGCCCAGGCGGCCTCACCTATGCTGAACAGGGGCCTTGTGGAGGGATGGAAAGATTGGAAGGGATAGGCAAGGAAGAGGGAAGGAAGCGGCCGTGGCCTTAAGTTAGGTACCATCCCGGCATTCGCCTGGAGGAGAAGTGTGAAACCACGGAAAACCACTTCCAGGATGGCTGAGGTGGGAATCGAACCCACCTCTACTCAGTTGACCTCCCGAGGCTGAGTGGACCCCGTTCCAGCCCTCATACCACTTTTCAAATTTCGTGGCAGAGCCGGGAATCGAACCCGGGCCTCCGGGGGTGGCAGCTAATCACGCTAACCACTACACCACAGAATGAAAGCACTCTTACAGAACAATCGAAAACAAATCAGAACACATTAGGTGATTCGTCTGTACGGAAGGTCAGTGGCCATTCAACGAGACTCACAGAACAAAGAGGATATGATAGAACACGTAACACACCAGCATGTGGTGGCAGACTGCCGACATAGCGAGTAGAAGGTAAAAGTGTGATCTCTCCCCTCGTTGTCCGGCTCCATGGCTATATAGCTAACGTGCTGGCCTTTGATCCAGATGGTCCCGGATTCGATTACCGGCCGGGTCGGTGATTTTAACCTTGTTTAGTTAATTCCAATGGCTCGGGGGCTGGGTATTTGTGCTGCCCCCGACATTCCTGCAACTCACACACCACAAATAACATCATCATCCACCACAATAATACGCAGTTACCTACTCATCGCAGATGCCGCCCACCCTCATCGGAGGGTCTGCCTTACAAGGGCTGCACTCTGATAGAAATAGCCACTACTACTATTACTCCCCTAGTTGATCGGTTCCTCCGCTAGACCGCTCTTCCAGCAGTACGTGAGCTTGAGCTTACAGTCAGCATATGAATAAAAGACAATTGTTGCATAAAAAATAGTATGCTTTTGCCTACCATTCCGGAAGTCAGCTGTCAGATAGTTTAGATAGCTTCCGGGTAGACTTTGTGGTCTTAGGCCCGTTTGTATTAAGCAGTTGATCCTATATGAAGGAGTAAAACTGATAGCAGATCACGTTGATGCTGAAATATGTGTCGTATAAACGATGATCCGAGAGCATTTCTCCTAGATTTCGAATCAAAATTGATCCAACAAATTCCTTGGTTCAAGCCTTGTGATCCGGATCAAGTAGCGTTCTTGTATTGTAGGACACATTTATCAACGTGAAAAGAAGAAGGCTTTTGTAGTGAAAATTAGTGCCGTAACAATAAATCATGATAAGAAAATAAAAAATATGAGGTTCAGCATTATTACCGGTATTTAATCTGATGAAGGGATTTTTATCGCGATTCTTTCTTTGAATTACAGGTCTGATTATTCCGATTTTTCTTCAGATGACGATAACGAAGAATTTCGGCGGTTTCCTCGAACATTCTAAGAAAGAGGAAACCCATTCATAGAACTTAACGACAAAGCCTTTAAACTGCAATTCCGTTAAACCCAACGAGAAGATGTCCTCTTTCTAGCTCGTTGGTTTAACGAAACGCACTGTTGAGGTTATGGAAGTTAGACTTCGAGGAGCTCTAATGAGGCGATCGAATAGAAACCAGCCACTTACTCCGATGTCCCAGATTCTACTGACTCTGCGATTTTAGCTAGTGATTTATTCAGAACTGATAAAGCCATGGTTTGTCGAGTCGCCCATAAAGTAATGCGAGAAATTGATGCGTTGACACTCCAGTTTATAAATATGCCGATAGACCAGAGAGAAGCAAGGAGAATCGTGCGTCAGTTCTATGACATACTGTAGCTCACTTCCCAGGAATTCTTGGTGCTATAGACTATACACAAGTGCCGGGGGGGTAACAACGCTGAAGTGTTCAGGAACAGGCATGGACGGTTCACACTTAATGTACAGGTTATACGTGATGCTAAACTGCGTTGTCTTGACATAGTAGCAAGTTGGCTTGGAGTTGAGTTCATGCTCGGTTTGAGGCGGAGGCAATGTCCAAAGGATTACTTCGGAGATAGTGCCTAGCGATGCTGCGAGTACCTTCTCACTCCAGTATTACAAGAAGCGACACCTGCAGAGATGGCATATAATAGATTGCGATGCAAATTTGAAAGAACTTTCCGGGTTGTTAAGACGATTTCCCGGCTTCAAGATGGGTTTTCGTATGAAATTACTCCGGGTTCCTCCTATTATATTGACAACTTTTGTCCTACGTAACATGGCCTTGCATTCCTTAGAGGGTGAACCTGAAGTAGGAGACATTTCAGCAGGTAGAAGGGATTTCTACAAACATCCAGTCTTCGAGGAGGCTGGGCTGAATGGAGGAAATACTGCGGTTAGGAATGTACAGTTGGTTAACTACGGTACCCTGTCTCAAACAGTCATTAATACGTAAACAGCCTAAACAATATTCCGGTATCTATGCTTGCCTTATCGTCTGCAGCCGACTCCGTTCGTCGTCTGACATTCTTGTAACATAACTGTAACGTTTTCCAAAGCCGTCGCGCCACATTTGCGTGGAAACTGAAGTCAGAAGCCAGTACTTTCCAGGCGTTTTCCTTCTCTTTCGTACTTAAAGCATCAGTCTTTTTAAATTTCGACGGCATTCTTACATTTTGTAACAACTAAGTCAATTCAGGATTCGATTTCTTCGCTCACTGATACCCTTATCATGCTTTCCCATGTTCATGTCCTTTTTTCAGTCCATATGTTTGAGATATGATTAACACTACATCAGAGAGAACACGAAGATGAAATAACGTGGCTTTACTACCAACACACTCCTGATTAGTTCGAATTCCCCAGGCTGTTTACGGCATTGCCAAGCAAAATCCTATGATCATCGTTTTACAGCACAACGAGCACTTTGAAAAGGATCACTTTCTGATCTCCAATGAAAATTGATCCCAGTTCAGCTATGTTTATACAATCGGCCCTTAGAAGATTTCAGATCCTTTCTCATCGGCCTTGTTACAAAATAAAATCGACACTTCGTATAATGTAACAAGTTGAGGGATAGGCCTAATGTCTGCAACATGGTAACCGCAACTTCTTAATTCTTTCGAACTCATAGTAATACTGTGTAAACTGTCCAAATACTCGTAAAATATATCACGCCACAGGCTATGTTTTCAAGAGAATTTTTGTTCCACCACACTTTCAAATTGCACAAACACATTATAGCCTAAACTGCTCTTGAATGATGGCTGGGAGAAGTGTTGTCAAAGCTGTATTTATTGTTATAGTCCCTAATAAATGTGAGGACTACGACAAGTATTTTTTCTCTAGGCTTTCCGTGAAACAGGCCGACACATTTATGAGATTTTGTGGCCTCGGATAACGTTGCATACTACAGTGCATAGGCCAAATATATGTATACATTCCTAGATAATAAATTAAACACTCCTTGGCAAGACTGTGGCTATCACTATTAAATAGGCCAAAATTGTTCTCCCAGTCCGGTAAAAGGTCATCCCATGTTCTCGGTGAAATCTAGTGCTTGCCTTATTTTATTTTGTGCTTTTTTCTACTACAACCCTACTTCTCTCCGTCTTCTTAGCTAATACTCTCATTTGATTGACGAATGGTGTCAATGTCAGTTCAAATTTGGACTCACAATTACTATCCGATTATAGGGCAAGGGTTTTTTAAAAGATATAAATAGACTGCAACATGTATCGTGGAAATTATTTCTGATACACTTAATTATATGTACAACATCTGAAAAGGCCCGAAGTCTCCTACTAGAATCAATAGGATTAGAAATAGAGCATATGACCTTCCCTTCTTTCCCATTTATTCCTCAACATTTTCAAACCTTTTTATTAGACTGACTTCCTTCTCAGGTGAAACGAATAATTCTGGCACCAATTTCTCCAGTTGTGAGATCGCCTTGATTAAAATTTGTGATAAAATATCTCTAGGTGTGGAATTTCTGCTTGCATACACAGCAACCGGCAATAGGGGCACAGACATGAACACTAACGCATGATTTGAGAGTTCATTTTTCCGGTGTTCTTGGGTGTGTTCTCCTAAATTTACGAATCCATCAACTTTTGATGAGTTGGTATTAAAATATGGGACTTTTTCACTCTACTCATCACAGAAATAGTACGCAATAGCAGTAATGGCATGGATTTTCACCACATAAGAGCACTAATTTTCGCAGATGAGCCTCCGAAGGAAGGAGAAGCATGTCATGCCTTAATGCCTATAGCCATTTTTGTAATGCTATTTTTGTTCGGAGCGTCGACTTACAGAGGTCGTTTGCCCCTACTTGCACCATGTGACATGAACCTGCGTGTAATTGGAATGGAGGAAGTGTCGAGTGTTGAATGTGAGGAAAAGAACATTAAGGACGACACAAACACCCAGTCCCCAGGCCAGGGATATTAATGATTTACAATCAAAAAACCCTGACCCAGGCGGCAATCGAACCCGGGGTCGCCGGGTGACAGGCGGACGCGTGGCCCCCGTATTATTTCCAAATCTAATAAATTTTCGTACATACTTCTTACAATTAGGCCCTAAACTGGTTCCGTTTAGGAGCCGTTCGGAAACGTTCAGATTTCTAAGGAGTATAACTATGGTTCCAAATTTTATATGTGGAGGCAAACAATTCATTCCAAGCAATTCAAGAATTATGTAGGAAATTTAAGTAACTAGCTTTCATCCTCAGTATTAATCTGTTGACGCTACGTATGGTTTTGAATTGCCAATATAAGCCCAATGGCTTTTCAAATTAATGAAGAAATGGCAACTTTACAGAAAATTAAATATTTCACAAAAGTCAACGTTTCGCTGTAAATTTCAATCACAATATCATCATGTGCCAAAATTCTGGCCTGTAATTCAGGAACATTTGATCCATCACCTTCAACAGAGAAGTAGTCGCCGTTACCAATTTCTTGCAAAATATCAGCGAATTCCGTCTTTTGTGCTTTTGCCTGTGTATTTTCAAGTAAGCGGTGTATTTTGAAGAGGGGTCAAATAGAGTATTTAATACAATTATAAATAAATGTTTGGCGATAAGCATATGTTTGTTAAGAAGGAAGCCATACTTTTCAGTGTCGACTCAGTTAAATATAACCTAAAAGCTTTTCAGTCTGTCGAACACACAAGTTAAATATAAAAATTACAATATAACATACATGTAAAAAGCACATTAAACAAGGGATAAGAAAATAAAAAGTAAATCGACTATTCCTGTCCACGTTATTGATATAACAAAGCCCTAAACTGAAGCGTATTTGCATTCTAAATGTTTTTCTAGTGCTCCCGGGACCATCGATAAAAAAAAATTCAATCTTGGCATTTGTGTGGTTTTGTGGGAGCATGTGAATGATTTCATTAGTAACTGAAAGATATTCCTGGTTTGTTATGAGTACCATGTCGGCTAAATCAAAATTGAAAATTAGCACATTCGTATGGCACGGAGGATTGACTCACTTCACTGACTATCGGAATGGAAGAAATTCACAGCCTCAGTATTAACATTTATCCGAAATCACTGAAGGTAACCAATCTAGGGATAGGCAACCTGGACAATCACTTCAAGCTAGCAAATACAGGCAGAACTACAGAAGAGACAGCAAAATTTCGCTGAATAGCTTCTCGGCCAAGCGACTCTCTGCATCACAGCCTGGAAGAAGATGAAATGAACCGAAGTACAGCTGACCAGGAAGACGTCCGCCTGCGCATGCGTACTTACCCCCGTCCACCTCCTTTATCGAGCCACATGCCTCAGCGCTCTCACTGTTCAAGCGGCCTTGAAGTACTGGGGAGCGCCTATGCCAATCAGAACGCTACATTTTCTTTAATTTAGAAGTATAAGGCAAGTTTTTTAAGCTTTTAAAGACGGTGCAAATATACAGGCCAAGAGGTTTCGTTAGAATGCTTTACGATGTTAATCGGTTCAACCAGTGTCTCAAACTCGCTGTAACATAAGTCAACTTTAAATATATAGATTAATCGATAAATACACGCACGAAGCTTCAGCTGAAATAATACGTACGGTAAACAGATTTCCTCCAGCATAAACCACGTAATGATAATTCACAGCCTGTTTTGAATGAAGCCCCATCTAGCGGCGCGGATTTGTGACGGCTGCCGAAGCCTGTTGCATTAATCTGCGGCAATGATTAATGACCGACAGATAAAAATGAAATTATATTGCAGTGTGTTACTGGAATGAAAGATGACAAAGGAAAACCTGAGTACCCGCAGAAAAACCGGATCCGAATTCGCTTTATCCAGCACAAATCTCAAATAAAGTGACCGGGATTTGTACCACGTAAACCAGCGGAGAGAAGCCGGCGCACTGCCGCCTGGCGCTTCAGTGTAAACTACGTAATACAAGCGTGAAAGATAATAGGAAATAACAAAGCATGAGTATATGATCCTTTCTTCCCTTCTAGCGCCACTACGAATGGATAAACGAGGAATAGTAAAACGAAGAAGACGATTAAGATAATGCTTGAAACTAGGGTATACAGGGGGAACTCATTTCGAAGAATCTCACCAAGGTTCACCTGAAAGAAAACGTGTTGTAAATTAGTACGCTATAAAACAACCCCATGGCACTACAGCCCATTAAGGGCCTTGGCCTACCAAGCGACCGCTGCTCAGCCCGAAGGCCTGCAGATTACGAAGTGTCGTGTGGTCAGCACGACGAATCCTCTCTGCCGTTATTCTTGGCTTTCGAGAGCGGAGCCGCTACCTCACCGTCAGATAGCTCCTCAATTCTAATCACGTAGACTGAGTGGACCTCGAACCAGCCCTCAGGTCCAGGTAAAAATCCCTGACCTGTCCGGGAATCGAACCGGGGCCTCGGGGTAAGAGGCAGGCACGCTACCCCTACACCACGGGGCCGGCAGTATACTAACTATACGAACAATGGAACGTCATGCACTGAGTTATAAAATACTGGAAGTATCAAATCTGTCACACTGAAGTTAGTCTAGCGTAAATAAAGGCGAATAACCTAACTGCAAATGAAAACAACATATATACCGTATGGCACAGTTACTAACAATTTTCAAGATCACTTACTCTGAAAATTATGTTAAATATTTTCTATTTTAATTATTATCACTAGTTATGAAAGACAAATCTGTGACAGTGTCAAAAAGTCACTACTACGCCCAACATATTAGTAAGTTTTATTTAATATTACTTCTGAGCTCTTCTTATCCTCTTTTTCCCTCTACAACTGCTGCTTATTAGATTTTTTTTCTTCCCTTCCAATTTTGCTTATCCGCGTGCGGCGGCTTACAGTACCCCACGCAAAATCCGTAGGGACAAGGTTCAGGAGGATACTCGAGAGAAAAATGTACGACACAAGACGGGGTGTGCCAACCTCCACCTAGACAGCAGCGTCGTAAGCCGTACACGTTTACACAAGGATCGCAAACGTAAGGGCAATGGACAACAGGTAGTCCACAGCTCGAGACCCCAGTAACCATCTATATCTTCCTCTACAGATATCTACCGACGAGACCAGGAATCTCCAGAGCAGTTTCTCAACCATGCATATAAATGCCGTTGCCATACAACTCATTTCCACCCACGATGTACCTTCTTGACGTTGTCTAAATACTGTCATAACCTATACTTATACAGTGTTCCCATCTGTCAAACCACACCCACTAAGTTCGGTTATGTATAAGGCATTCGAAAATACACATGTGTACCAAAGTTTCAAAATATTCATCAATATAAGAAAAACTCGATCTGACAAAGTTCTTGTCCAAATACTTAAATACTCCAATCTAATGACCGTTACTGTATTTTTGGCGTACCTTTGAGTGGCTCTTCGCGTACCTCTGAAGGGTACTACAGGTTGGGAGCTACTGATCTAGCACAACTTCTTCTCAGTGTTGGGAATTCATTTTCCGCCAGTTTATATCGTCAACTGATGGCTGCTAGCTGCGCGGTAATAACTGGTTAGTTGCAAGTTTACATTCGGGAGTTGATGGACTCGAACACCACCATCCGCAACCTGAGCCTGAAACTCGCGTAACGACCGCTGCCGCTCGTGAGCGGCAGCAGTGGATTTGTTTGAGATTCCCGAACTCTTTCGGTCCTTAATCTCAATCTGACCTGTGGCTCTTAAGAGCGTTGACTGGTGGGTTTTTTTTTTTTTTTTTGTACTTAATTTCCAGTATTTCAGGGAAATAGTGAAGTGGCGAAAGTGGAGATATTGAAATGTGGTGGTGACAGTTGTTTACCATTGTTTGCGACTTGGGAATAAGAGACTTATTTGCACTTAGGAAGATGCTGCTATCAGTTGGGCTCACTGAGAGGTAGAGAAGGGATTTATTTGGGGGTGCGTTGTTGGTTGTTGGGGCATGCAGTGTTTCTGAGTGGGAAAAGGTCTTGGGTCGGGATACTTGGGTTATGTAGTGCTGGTTAGTAGAGAGAGGAGATTTTTACGCAGCCATTAATGGTTTCCCATTTTCGTACCAGGCAAATAAGGGAGCTGTACCTTAATTAAAGCTACGACGCTAAACTCCCAATCGTAGCCCTTTCCCATCCTTCCGTCGCCGTCAACTTTTGATGTGTTCGTGAGTTTTTAAACCACTACAAAAATAATGAAAAACTGCCGAACGACTTAAGCCGACAGCAGCAATCAGTCAACGATATACACTGGCGGAAAATGTATTCCCAACACCGAAAAGTTGTGCTAGACCAGCACTTCCCAACCTGTGGTACCTATACAGGTACGCGAAGGGCCACTCAGGGGTACGCCAAAAATAAACAGTAATGGCGAACGCTATGCGTGTCTCCATTTGTCTCACAATGCGCCGCCGGTAACCTGTGGTCTACTCGTCGCAAACCTTGCGCCTCTGCTTGCACAATGGCAGCCGTGGGCGCACATCACCGTCTCGTTGGTTGAGGCCTTGAGCGCCGATTCTTAACGATAATTAGCTAATAAGCAACTGGATTGTTGTTTTGTTTTGTTTTTTGGCATGGTGGTCGACTATTAATAATTCACAGTTGGCCAGAATGTGACCTGATACCTTAAAACGGCCCGGGGGGGGGGGGGGGTTCAGAGATTCTCTTGTGACGGAGACCTTCGGTTGCATAATTCCCAAGCTCCCTGATGACAGGCTTCCTGGCATAAAGCTACCTGGCTGGCCGTGTGATGCGCTCGATAATAGGAGCAATATTGTTCTCCCTGTGGAGATCTGAATGTCTCGTGCACCATGGTGCCCTAGAGATAAAAGCGCAACGCCTTGTTCTGAACGCGTTGCACTTACGCCAGGCGCGACTTAGCTGCACTGCCCTAAATAGGACTGGCATATTCTGGGGTCGGACGAATGGTAGTTTTGTACAAGAATCTATTTTCTCCAGTGAGCCCATTCTCCTCTTTCATTGGCGCAAAATAATATGGAAAGGCGGCGGATAGCTGTGATCGCCGCTGCATTTGTGATATGTTGACGATACGTAAGTCCTCTAATATCTAATGCAACCCCTAAGTACTTGGTAGTGTCCGACCACATGATAACGTCCCGAAAGAAGTTCAGAAGTGACGTAAATTTTGACTCTTCACTTCACGAGCCATGGTTCGAGGGTGGAGAGGGCGCCCTGCCGGTTAGCCTGTACTCTAGCTGGTTGCCATGAGACAGAGGAGATTGCCGTATCGTCGGTGGGCTGGCGCACCCCCTCCCTTTCATTCCTCTTAATTAAATCTAGCCCAGCCCCAGCCAATCATAACATACTTTTCAGTACGTACGTCGCAAAGACTTCTGCTTCGCCTGGCAATTGAAAATCACTTTTGATTTGTTCTCTTTCTCCAGAACTTTCTCGGAACACCCACAGGCATTATGAACAACCCCCACCACAAACATTCACCAAATACTCGCAAACCCACAAAAATAACGAACACCAAGCAACACAGACAGACAACACATTTCCACTAAACACATACGCTTCCCCCCTCTCCCCATAACCTGCACCAGAACCCGGGACTGAGATCTCATTAGTCTCACGACGGACACACAAACCAAGTACACTCGCCGGCGTGCCAGATGCGACCAGGCGGTATACGACCCGTGCCACTAGCGACCGCATAATTTGTAACCGCGCCGGATGCGACCGGCGTTGACAAGCAAATTGTCATTTGATAAGCTTTGTCATCACCCAAGATAAGGTAAGCTAAATCAGAACCAGAAAAGGGTAGAAAAAATGGCCAAAAATTGAGAACACTGCTTACGGGGTAGGGAATGTCATTGCCTTTGATCTGTTCAACTACTAAACCGCAAACTGTGCACAACAATGTACAATGAATTAGTCGTCGGGAAATACAACCTATACAGCTTGTTACGGAGAACATTCCGAACGACTGCATGAGTCTCACAAATAATAACGAATGAGTACATTTCTTACGAAAGTTCAAATAAAACATACATTCCTTCACACACGCGCGCGCGCATGCGTTGAAATGTCAGTGTAATGTATAATTTGGAATGCTATAAACCGAGGTGTTCCTTCCCCAAAGAAAACAGAGGGGTCATAAATAGGCATAACACAAGAGATATTTCGAGGACAAAATCATAAAAAATTTGGGGGAATACTAGAATAACACAAGTTCGGTTATATTTTAACAAGAATTATTTGTTTTGCAGTTAACTGATCTGTAAGTACAGCTGTTGGTGATCATCAGGACCAGTCCCTGGATTTTCGGGAAACAAATATGACAGAGCAGCATCTTTTTCAGTTGCCTTTCAAGATCTTTCTTGTGAAGTACCAGTACGGAGTGCAATGTCTTTTCAACAGCAGCTACTGTCCACTTCTAGGGAAACTCGTCTTACAACACGAAATATGGTGATGCCTTTACGTCTTTTCCTAAAATATGTCCACATATGGAGCTGCGATTCCATGTCTGAGAGAAAGTACCAAACAGGTTAGGTCAGTGCGTTGCAGCTAGACTAGTTACAGCTACTTCGGTAGGCTGCTGGGTTCGAATGTCCCGTTGGCCATCATCGAAAATGGTTTCTCGTGGTTTCCCATTTACATCTTCTGGAAAATTCCTTGATGGCACCTTCCTCCAATCTCTAGTCCGTGCAATTACATTCACAGGCAACACCCTTTGACATCCTCGGACACTCCTGGCACTAAAAGCCAGATGCTGAAAATGAAATGTTAATCAATCAATGATTTGTTGTGTCTTCTAGTGAGGAGTGTTGTAGCAGGTATAGGCCCTACAGAGAATAGCTGACAATGAAAACGACATGGCCATGCGTGAAGCCGGTGGGTCTAGTAGGCCTGATCTTCGTACAGAGGACCCCTAGCAGGAATACTCGCCAAACCGCGGCAGTGGTAGGAGTGGACCGTCCTACGAACATAATGGGAAGACCGGCAACATCAGTATCATTTGTAGTGTGTTCAGCACTATTGGAGAGAAATTATGCACCGCAGATAGCCTTTTGTGAATAGGTCCATCTTCAACCCAAAGACTTCATGAATCATATTTTGTCCACAAATGAGGTCTCGTTTACGCGGAATGGCAGCTTCAATTTTGACAACACATATGTGTAGTCGGAGAACAAGCCCCATGCTATGAGACGTTCCCACCACCAGGTTCGGTTCTCCCATTAATGTTTAGACAGGGATTTTGGGGATCATTGTCAGAGGATCTGTGATATTACCACATAGAGGGTATCTTCTCTACAGTTTCTAGAAGGCACTCTACTACTACTACTACTACTACTACTACTACTACTACTACTACTACTACTACTAGAGGATTTTCCACTCCATACGCGACGGCATCTGTAGTTGCAACATAATGGAGCACCCCCGCACATTACCAACGCAGTACGCCGTCACCTGGACACCGCCTATCCGCAGCAATGGACAAGAAGTCCCGATCAAAACCCCTTCAATTACTTATTTTGGAGGTTCATGAAATCTAAGGTTTATCGCAGAGAAGTGGAAACTCTGCAAAAGTTCCACGAGTAAGTCTTGGAAGCTGCTCAGGACATCAGTCAAAACAACGAGGTACTAAGGCGGATTCAAGAGAATTTTCTCCGAAGGTGACAAGAATGTATTACCGCTAATGGTGTTTTCGAACACTGCTGTAACAATGAAAACCATTTCCCACGGCCAATCTGGTCAAGTGTGGTATTCTCTAAAAGGTACATAAACGCTTTGTCATTGTTTTAATGCTTTTCTGTTAAAAAGTAAATACGCTTAGAGTTGTACGTGACTTTTTCTTTTGTGATAATAAGCCACAGGACCTCCATTTTTATGTGGAATCCGACCCATATGACGTGGCATTTCATTTCGTAAATTCCACACGTATTGGCCGGGAATCAAACCCGGACTGTCTTGGTGAGAAGCGAGCAGTGATGCCACTGGGCTCGTTTCTATTATTCCCCACTTTATCCGGTTCTTACTGCGAATCAGGGTTTGTAGCAGATTTGGCATATTTTTACGGCTGGATGTTCTTCTTGACGCCAACCATTAGAGGAGAAATGCTATATGTTAATGTGTTGGTGGTGATGATGATTATCAGAGAGAAAAAATGGAAGGAATCCAACACTGCGAAAAATGTAGATATCAGTGAAAGAAAGACAAGGGCCACGGAGGGCGTGAAAGTAAAAGATTCCCTAGGCCTAGAAAGTTGTAATACCGTCGGGGTCGAAAGAAAACAAGAGTTGACCAAGGGAGATGGGATGGGATAGATGAAAGTGAGGAGCCTGGTGTAAGTGGGAGCAGTGCCAGGTTCAATGCAGTGCCCCGTGGTTACTAACCTACGCTCCCAAGTTGAGAGACTCTTACGACAGGCAGGCAATACCCTGGATGCTATTCTACTGCTCCCACCCACAGAGGGATGTGGAGTTAGATAACTTGATTCTTTAGCATGACATTCCTCTGGTTCATCGACTGTCTGATACTACTGGTACGTAACGCACTGGTTTATTATAGTATTTCACGCATTTGATTCCTACTCTGCGCCGCTTATTGGAATGAGCAGTGTACTTTAACCTTTCGATGAATACTGATAAATAAAATCATGAATAAAAATATATAAATAAAATTTCTCTAAAACTTCATAAAATTAATAAGCATAATTAACCGATATGTCCGTAGTATGGGCGCCAGAGTTCACCAGAATGGATCCCTCGAATTTAGATAAGAGCATGATAAACTTTATATCCCAGGGCGTGTACATAATGCTGCGTACTGGTACATCTGCTGCAGGCCTTACCTAACCTCTTGAAAACGACTAAATAGGTAGGAACTGCACCTAGGTTCATCAATAACACTGATTCTAAAATAGCTAACTATATTCTTAACAAATTCCGTGCATGAGCACCTCGTCAACATACAACATTATACACATAATACACACATAAAATATTGCTGGAAGACTCCATATTTACAACAACAATAATGAAAACCGTGGGAAAACGAAAGCGAGAACTAAGCTACCATTTGTAGATAGTCCGATGAACAATGTACATGTATGAAGATAAATACCCTTCACTGTCTCTATATCAATTCGACTTACCGATTCTCATAATCAGCAGTTATCACATCACACAGATACTGTACCTTGTAATACTGTGTTTACATATTTTAACACTTGTTGTAAAGATATATACACACGTCTGTCGATCCTCAACATAAATTTTATGGAAAGTCTGAGATAGCTTTCACCAACATATAATACCAGACCTCCACAAGTACTACAATAATGCATACGCCCTCCACAATTTGTTGATCAGCTTCTTTCCACGAACATAACAAGACTACGTTCCATGAACGTTTGAAGTCCAGTCCATTGCAGCCGTGTCCCACGAATACCGTATATTCAGCACTACTTCCTACTCGTACAGTGCGTCAGTTGTCCTTGTCCGTACCGAGTGGTTCTCTTATACAGTGTCACTGGTTGTAGTTGTCTTCCCTCTCGTTCCTTTACAATGTCACCGGTTGCCGCCGTATGATCTTTTATAGACATCAACATCCCCCTCCTCTCAGATGATACGTCTGGATTGGTCCTTGCCCGCCAATCATGAGTGATCTCTAGTCAAGACCAAGCCCTGAACTTCTCCTTGCTTCCAAGAGATAAACAAACGCTCGGGTATACCACATGAGTCAACGAACTTTCCTAATACCACAGCAAGCTCCTCTCATCAGGCTGGGATATTTACATGACTCATAGAGTTTCCCAACGACAACAACAAATACATCTCACAAACACTAGGGTAGCCACATGACTCATCCAAATTACCAGAGTTATTAAAGCAATGTTTTCCCACTCATGCAAAACAAATTACTCATACCTACATATGTGGATATCTTCCAGCTTACAAATATAAATTGCAAAATATACAAATGAAATACTGATAATAATAATAATTATTATAAATCGAATACTGAAAATAATATCTCTAACCTCTACATATAATTCGGGGGTGTGATATATGTACTATCACAGTGCACACTTAAAGGAATAATGGCAGAGGAGTGCTCACTGTCGTCTGCGGCCTGGTCATTCCAGGTCATGAACTTTTGATTGTTAGATCGGCAGCATGGCATTGTTCGTCAGAAATGAGAAAATGTGCGGCTTTCTATTTGACTATATCATATGGTAACATTGCTTGTAATCGCGACATTCCTACCGACTTCATTGTAATGACCTATGATGATTTCAGCTGGGAAAACCGCAAAGACAGCCTTTCTCAGAATGAAAAAAGGTAGGTGGACAGTAAGTGCCAGTATCATCAAACTGTCCAACTCGACTGACTGGCAGTAGGAAGTGGGCCTGCCATAATAATAAAAACTCCCCAAGTTCATTGTGTTCATTGTAGGCGAGAGGAACTGCCATTATAATTCCCTAACCCAGTCTTCACATGAGAAAAGGCGTATGGTGATTTTCCCGTCGCTTTTCTGTATAACTTTAAGAACTACGGAATTTAATATAATCTTACTCACAACGTGTACAGTACTTAACCTAGAATTCTGAATACACTGTAGCGAAGCACGAGCACATCAGCTAGTCATATCTAAATTTGTTTCAGAATCGAATAACGCTGTACCGGGGACTCCGAAATTAAGGTTGAAACCCTTTCAGAAAACAATCGATAATGTTCGGTAACAAAACACACGAGTAGCGTTACGAAAATGTTGCAAATCTGGGGTTGGGAAGACTTAGAATTAAGAAGACGAGCTGCTCGACCAAGCGGGATGTTCCGAGCTGTCGGTGGAGAGATGGCGTAGAATGGCATTAGTAGACGAATATATTTGAGTGGTGTTTTCAAAAGAAAGAAAGATTACAATATGAAGATAAAGTTATAATTCAAGACGACAAATTGAGGCAAATATTCGTTTATGGAACGAGGAGTTAGGGATTGGAATAATTTACCAATGTTCAATAAATTTCGTAATTCTCTGAAATTATTTATGATTAAGCCAAATTACTTATCGTGTCCTTGCCGAGAGTGTCCTAGGACGTGTTCGGCTCGCCTGGTGCAGGTCTTTCTACCTGACTCCCATGGGCGGCCTGCGCTTTGGATTTGAAATTATTATGAGGTAGGGAGAGGGTGAAATCCGGTGTTGGCACGTAGCCTTCTCCTCACGGACAACACCACGGGGTCTGTTCAAAGCTTTTCGTCGTCATCCGACGGACGAATCACCATCAACAGTATCATATTCCCTCACTCCATTTGAACAATGCGAAGAGGTATGGATTTGAATCCAGGCTTTTGGCACGCAATCTAGTGTTTGCAAATTGTATACCACCAACTTTCCTACCCTGCCGGCCTACTTTCTGATGGTGAAATTTTTTTTTGGTAAAGATGCTTGAGATGCTCGTCTTCCGACTCCAACTTGGCAGGTTCTATCCTGGCTCAGTCCGGTTGATGTTTGAAGGTGCTCAAATACGTCAGCTTCGAGTCGGTGGATTTACTGGCACGTAAAATAAGACCTGCGGGATTAAATTCCGGCACCTCAGCGTCTCCTTAAACCAGAAACATAGTTACTGGGACGTAAACCTAGCAACATTATTATAATTAATTTTGTCGTCCAAGAACACTAGAGCCGACTAACCACGGCGTCAGAAAAGACTAAGTAACTGATAAGCAATCTGCCACTTGGTGACAGTCCTAAATGCAGATCCATTGTGATTGATGGGTCGCATGCGGCACGATGAAAATCCACTCGGTCGCTAGCGGCACGAAAATGGCCGGATCCCATCCGGCACGGTTGCTTCTGGCACGTAACCTACACTCAGACTAAGAGCAGGCGTAACAAACCTGCCCCAAGTCACAGAAAACACCAACATGCAACACTCCCACAACAGAAACTCGAACCCGCACACCTCTCAGACCCGCACTCATAACACAGTGCTTTAATTGCCTCAAACTGAACCACTCTGCAGCCTTCTGCTCGGAGCCCACCCGCTACAACAGATGTGGTGGTCCTCACCGCCACACTGATTGTAAGGTACCACGGGACCAGGCGAGGTGCGCTACTAGCCACGGCAGCCATGCCGCCTCATTCCCTGGCTGCCCTTTCTTTAAAAAGGCAATTAAAGCCCACTACAGACACGCACAACACTTCACTTCCCCCTCTACTAAGCCTCAAATTCCCCCACCCTCGAACACCGGACCTCTCACCAACGAGCACACCAACCAGCCCAGCCAAAACAGTTCCACCCAGCTAAACATACTTCTTTTCAAGTTAATCTCGACCCAAAACCCGCACCCACTCCCCACCATGCCAAGCAGACAGCTAATCCTAAACTAAACCCACCACACCCCACCATGAAAAATGACCCCGCCACGAAATATAACCCCACACCCACCCCGCCATACAAAGCTCTCATTTCCTAAAGCACTGGAACAGATGCGTAGCAATCATTGACAGTTAAGCAGCACCGGGCGTGGTCATTAACTGGATGGGTGGCTACCGTCCGTACCTCTGCTTAACTCTCTAAGGCGCCTCATGCCACTACTAAATGCTTACTAAGCACGCACTGCACCCCGCGCAAATGCGCCAGTCCACAAGCTGGCCAATGAACGACCCAAAAAATACCATGCTAACCCATTCAACAACAACATTAAAGACTCACTTTTAAGACAGGGCATTCAAGACCTACAGGGGTCGACAAGCCACAAACTTCGCGGCCCTGGGAGCTCCACCCCTGAGCCCATGAAACAACGGGTGTGTCTCAGGAGAGGGTGTCTACACGACGCCACAGAAGATGACTACCGCAGCAGTAGTCGAAACGTCTGGAAGGAATGAGAGGAGTGGACCACGGCATAATAGCCCAGCAGATTTTTATTAAACTGACACCGGCCGTGAATGCCTTCATACTTGAATTAGTTTGTTTTGTCCCTTAAAACAAACACACCAAATGGCAATAATAACCCACTATGTAATGAGAGTAAAATGTCCGGACCGAGTCGAGTATTCAGCGAGCACAAGTTTACGGACGTTTTCATCTTCGGATTTGAATAAACACAAAAGTTTGCATTATTTTTTTTCAATAAATAGATAGTAAATAATTCATAGGGCTATTATAAAATTATCAAAACGGTCTTTTTAGCACATATTCTCTTCTGCATAGCAGTGATCCTTCTCATGAATAATAATAATAATAATAATAATAATAATAATAATAATAATAATAATAATAATAATAACAATGGTTTCAGGTATCGCATGCAGGCATTTTCATTTTACTTCATCTGTAGACTGCCGACAATTCCCAAATTACGTTTTAATCCACCAAACAGCAGAGAATCACCACTATTGGGCGATCTATGGTTGAGTAAACACTAAATGCTTCACCACAGATCATTGACAAGCTGACATCGTACGATGGAGGGCCGAACAGACACACTACCTCTGCGGGGTTTCAACCCACGATCTTGTGACAAGGAGGCCGACACTCTACCTCAGCGCTATCTCGACAGATCGAAAAGCATGATAAAGATAAACAATCTTTAAAAACTTCATTAAAACTCATTAACGAGTGCCCCCAGGGTTCTCTTGTGCCATAATTTATATATTTAATAAGAAGCAACGATAAAAAGAAACATGTTTCACACCCTTCCATGACTCTTGATTATGGATCATCACAGAACTAGATCTTCAGACGTCTCATTCGTTGACCAATTCCTCTCAGTATTCAGGCTTCTAATGATCGCGTGTTACAACGCCAGAACTCCCACATCGCTATACATGTAGCACGAAAACTTCCACCATGAATACAGACAGCACATTAAGTGCTAAGTGGGTAGTGCAACTTCACACTATGGCTTGTATTCGTACTTCAACTCCACAACGCAACATATAACACTTTCAGTCACCAATCTTAGAATTACTATGAACTAGACAATTGTACACATTTAAATACGGCAACAACTAATCTAAATCAATTTCGAGAAATGCATTATTAGCAAATTCGTTCCTTTCTTTCTTCCTTAATCTGTTATCCTCCATGGTTGGTTTTTCCCTCGGACTCAGCGACGGATTCCACCTCTACCGCCTCAAGGACTGTTCTGGAGCCTGAGACTTTGGGTTGGGGGATACAATTGGGCAGGATGACCAGTGCCTCGCCCAGGCGGCCTCATCTGCTATGCTGAACATGGGCCTTGAGCGCGGGCGGGCGGGGGGAGGGGGAAGATTGGAAGGGCTAGACAAGGAAGAGGGAAGAAAGCGGCCGTGGTCTTCTTAAGTTAGGTACTATACCGGCATTTGTCTGGAACAGGGGGGAACCACAGAAAAACCACTTAGAGGAAGACTGAGGTGGGAATCGAACCTACCACTACTCAGTTGACCTCCGAAGGCTGAGTAGACCCACTTTTTAAATTTGTGGCAGAGTCAGGAATCGAACCCGGGTCTCGGAGGATGGCAGCTAATCACGCTAACCACTATACCACAGAGGCGGACAAAAGCAAATTCTAATTAATACAACATAAGGATAATCACAATGACACAACGAAATAAATAAGGTGAATGTCAAGAAATTACCAAATGTATATCAACTTTCCACCAAAACATACCTTTTGTTCACAATTGTATCACATAGCAGGGACTGATTTAAGTGGAAGTCGAAATAAGAATATCATTGTTGCTTGTCTTCAGCAATACCAGCAGTCGAACATCGTGATAGTTAACATTAGAGATGATGATTCTTCTTCTTCCTCCGCTTTTCCCACATATGTGGGGTCGCGGGTGCGAACTGTGTAGTACATGTGGATTTGGCCATGTTTTAGGCCGGATGCCCTTCCTGACGCCAACCCTATATGGAGGGATGTGATTACTTTTGCATGTTTCAATGGTGGTTGGTAGTGTAGTGTGTTGTCTGAATACGAAGATGAAAGTATTGGGACAAACACAAATTAATCAGACGCGATTAAAATCCCCGACCCTGCCGCGAATCGAACCCGGGAGCCTCTGAACCGAAGGCCTCAACGCTGACCATTCGGTCAAAGTTAACATTAGAGATTACATTAAAAAATTGGAACCAGTAGTCCTATCCAAGTTATGCACTGACAATCTCGCCTACATCTTGTTTATCCCACGGCTGTTACTCGCCGTTAATTGATTGCACAGGAGTCGATATGAAGAATTTATCTGCTCCTCTCTAGCTCCGTAATACTCAGCCAGAGATAATTATCTAACAATTTGTAGAGAATTTCACGAGTTTGTGGACAGGCTCGAAAAATGCATCCCATAATAGACCGAGTTTGACTGCAATGCCAAGTAGACCTTTCTATTTAACCACAAATAGAGGACAGACAAGGAAGCTTAATCAGTTGCTTTCATGAGTTGCTTGTGGACTCCATGAAAATATACATTCGTACAGTACGGTTGAATAAGGTTCACGTTCCTTTACATGCCATATTTCCGTAAAGGACCGAACGCCTAGCATCTACCGGTGCCGAGAAATAACCATCAAACACGAACACACTGTGGGGTTCAGTCGGTGTCACCGTAGCGTACTTTCTATGGCGCGATTCTGTCAACTTGGGAGTTCGCGTTCAAATCCAATCTCTAGAGAATTTTTTCTTCGTCTGGTAGTCTTCAGCCGGTTTTAAGCCTCGCGCAGATTTAACACCACCTCGCAAAGGCCATTTGAATTCGCCAGCGAAGCGATCTGACTGGCTAACTTCAGCCGCTGATAATACGAGAACGGCGCGAGATATCGAATTATTTCTTTCAAAGTATTTATCAGCAAGACGGATACTCTAACGCTTCCATACCCGGTTCACGTTGTTTCCGACCACCCTGTATATGTATAAGCATCGTTTGGGGCAGATCATCCCCTAATAAGAACCTTGAGACCTCTAAGCTAGAATTTACACCACTGATAAGTCATGTTTGATAAATGGCCCTATGGTACCGTTGTTCTACCACACTCATTACGAAATACAATGGTCTTTACACTTTAGGACATTAACAACAGTGACCAGTGATATCATAATCATGGAATTTCAAACTAGAAGGGATTTGAACTTTAACAATGTACTCTTAATTTCAAAATTCCCATAAATATCGGTCGGGCTATCCTCGACCACCTTGGTGAGAAGCCAGTAACTATGTCACTCATCCATCGCGTTCTTTAGTAATTCCACTTCCAACATGAACTAATCACTTACGGACTTTTCTTAACCGAACTTAACGCGAGTCAGCCTCCACTAGTGCGTCGCAGCGATAATGTCCTTTCCTCCCTATTCTTATAAGGCATATTCCTTAATAGTCCGCTTCCAAGGAAATATGCTTATACCTAACCTAAGTGAATAGCTGTTCCGGATTATACAATATCCAGTACACTCATGAAGCGCAGGCAAAATGCAGATCGGAAGCAGCTCAATTGCAAATATGGAACAGAACATTCTCCAAGTTCAACTTACAAAGATCATTTAACAATGCATACATCTACATGCCCGGCGAATCATCTGTTCCTACCAATATTGTTTTATGCAAATCGCAGTTTTATATATGTCCTGACCGGGCGAGTTCGCCGTGCGATGAGGACCGCACAGCTGTGAGCCTGCATCCGGGGGATAGTGGATTCGAACCCCACTGTCGGCAGCCCTGAAGATGGTTATCCGTGGTTTCCTATTTTCACACTAGGCAAATGCTGAGGCTGTACCTTAAGACCACGGCCGCTTCCTTCGTAATCCTAGGACGTTCCTATCCCATCATCGCCATAAGACCTACCTGTGTCAGTGCAACATAAAGCAAATAAGTACATACGTCCTGAAAACATCTGCCCTTCCAGTAAGCACAGTAAAAACAGTAAAACAGATACCTCAGTAATAACTGCTTACACAAAAACAGAAAGCTCTTATGTCATTAAGTGTAAGAGAGGGCCAAGAGCCCTAACTTCGCCACTTAATAAAGACACAAATAAATAAATAAATAAATAAATAAATAAATAAATAAATAAATAAATAAATAAATAAATAAATAAATAAATAAATAAATAACAGAAACCACGAGTGTGCGTTCTAACTGATCTCACATGTAAACGAAACGTCTGTGAAACACGCCTGGACATTGCGACCGCGTTAAGACCATCGCATGAGCTTATATCTACATGGATTGTGCCGCAGTAGAGTATAGATGGCAAGAGCAAGCCGAACATTACGGTGCGTCAGCCTTACATGGGGTAGGTTCGAGACCGGGGCACAGATACTCCCTATTTTTCATTTCTTTTTTAGTTCTTACCGTCTCCTAATGTGTACCTGAAAGATCCCCTTCTATGTAAATTTTCAGTGAGTGAACGTGTATATGGTCCTGAGAAGAGTCGATATATCATCAGGTTCGGACAAAGCCGGGATGGGAAGTAGGAGAAACAAAACTGCACGAAGAACAGTTAGTTGCGTTAGCAAGTGCTTGAAGTGATGACATGTTTGGTTTATGCATATCTAGACATGCCGTTGAATGAATAGGTATTCAAAGTGCGCTGTAACATTGCCGGTGTTATTGATCTGCAGATTCCGGCGACGAGTTCTCGAAGGCGTCAGGGATTTTCTGACCCCTGGGTGTAAAAATGTTTGTTTAAAATGTACTCACAGGGAGTAGTCTAATGACATTAAATCTAGTGACCTGGATAGCCAGGAGCGAAGTAAAATGTCTTCTGGGTGTAGTATATAAGCCACCGAATGCGGGTTTTTTATGCGATCTAGAGACTCAAATACAAGATTTAGTCACTAATTACTCAAATACAATTATTATGGGCGATTTTAACATAAACCTTCTTGAACCTAACTCCCCTCAGACAACCCAACTTTTAACTTCTCTTAAAGCTTGCAACGTAAAGTTTCTCTCTCTAAATGCCACATATCACACACCTTAATTGATCTCATTGCCATACACCAACCTGAATTAGTTCTTCACAACGGTCAAATTAGTGTCTCAGATATATCGCGGCATGATGCTATATTTATGGTCAATTCTATTAAAAGTCCCAAATTCAAACCGAAAATAATGTCATATTGAGATCTACGAAGAATTGATAAGAATAAAGTTTTACAAGACGCAGTTGCATTGCCATGGCATGACATATTTAAACTTAAAGACATAAGTAAATTAGCATGGAGTGTTGGTAAGGTACCTTCAGATTGGGCAAAAGCAGTAATTGCACCTATCTATAAGCAAGGGAACAGGAAGTATTGCAACAACTATCGAGGTATCTCATTGATTAGTATACCAGGCAAAGTATTCACTGGCATCTTGGAAGGGAGGGTGCGATCAGTCGTTGAGAGGAAGCTGGATGAAAACCAGTGTGGTTTCAGACCACAGAGAGGTTGTCAGGATCAGATTTTCAGTATGCGCCAGGTAATTGAAAAATGCTACGAGATGAATAGGCAGTTGTGTTTGTTTCGTAGATCTAGAGAAAGCATATGACAGGGTACCGAGGGAAAAGATGTTCGCCATACTGGGGGACTATGGAATTAAAGGCAGCTTATTAAAAGCAATCGAAGGCATTTATGTTGACAATTGGGTTTCAGTGAGAAGTGATGGTAGAATGAGTTCTTTGTACAGGGTACTTACAGGGGTTAGGCAAGGCTGTAATATTTCACCTTTGCTGTTCGTAGTTTACATGGATCATCTGCTGAAAGGTATAAAATGGCAGGGAGGGATTCAATTAGGTGGAAATGTAGTAAGCAATCTGGCCTATGCTGACGATTTGGTCCTAATGGCAGATTGTGCCGAAAGCCTACAGTCTAATATCTGGGAACTAGAAAATAGGTGCAATGAGTATGGTATGAAAATTAGCCTCTCGAAGACTAAATTGATGTCAGTAGGTAAGAAATTCAACAGAATTGCATGTCAGATTGGTGATACAAAGCTAGAACAGGTCGATAATTTCAAGTATTTAGGTTGTGTGTTCTCCCAGGATGGTAATATAGTAAGTGAGATTGAATCAGGTGTCGTAAAGCTAATGCAGTGAGCTCGCAGCTGCGATCAACAGTATTCTGCAAGAAGGAAGGAAGCTCCCAGACGAAACTATCTTTACATCGGTCTGTTTTCAGATAACTTTGCTTTACGGGAGCGAAAGCTGGGTGGACTCAGGATATCTTATTCATAAGTTAGAAGTAACAGACATGAAAGTAGCAAGAATGATTGCTGGTACAAACAGGTGGGAACAATGGCAGGAGGGTACTCGGAATGAGGAGATAAAGGCTAATTTAGGAATGAACTCGATGGATGAAGCTGTACGCATAAACCGGCTTCGATGGTGGGGACATGTGAGGCGAATGGAGGAGAATAGGTTACCTAAACCTAGGAGAATAATGGACTCTGCTATGGAGGGTAAGAGAAGTAGAGGTAGACCAAGACGACGATGGTTATACTAGGTTTCTAACGATTTAAAGATAAGAGGTATAGAACTAAATGAGGCCACAACATTAGTTGCAAATCGAGGATTGTGGCGACGTTTAGTAAATTCACAGAGGCTTGCAGACTGAACGCTGAAAGGCATAACAGTCTATAATGATAATAAATGTATGTATGTATGTATGTATGTATGTATGTATGTATGTATGTATGTATGTACATAAATGACAAACTGGCGCGTTTCAATCAACATATGATTGAGCTGTACGATAGACATGCCCCTGAAAAGACGGCTCGAGTTTTGCGGAAGCCAGCTCCCTGGCTCTCAGATGAGATTAGAGCACTTGTGGCTGAACTCGATGGTGCTTATAGACGAATTAGAAAACACTGCACTCCTGACAATCTACTTAACTGTAAGAGACTGACAAAACAAACGCTACGACCCAACAGATTAGAAACGCGAAATTACGACACGCTCACCGTTTAATTCAACCAAATGTTTCAACAGCTGTGTTTTGGAAATCCATAAAGAGCTTTGGCATTACCAAAGGACGAGACGATGACGAAATAAATATACCCTTGGACAAAATGAACTATTATTTTTCATCTAACTGTACATTAAATGAAGCCCTGAAACAGGAAGCTCTTGACGGGAATTATGTAAAGACGTGAACAGATAGACAAAACTACTTCTGTCCAGCAACCCACTCACACGTCAGGTTTGCTATAAATCGGATAACATCAATGGCGAAAGGAAATGACAGAATAGGAATAGAAATGATACAAATTATTCTGGACGTGATATTACCTGCACTAATTAATATATTTAACTCTTCACTTTTAGATAGCACATTCCCCGAAACATGGAAAGCGGGCATTATACGTCCTCTAAAAAAAAAGTAGCTTCCCCTTCTGAACCGTATGACTATAGAGCCATCTGCATACTTTCTGCTTTATCCAAAGCGCTAAAGTTCATCGCTCATAGACAAATAACGTACTACATGACGACTTATAACTTACTTGACCCACCACAATCTGGTTTTAGTCAAGCAAACAGTACTACAACGGCACTACTGAAGGTCACAGGAGACATTAGAGAAGATATGGACAACAAAGAAGTGACAGTTTTAATATTTCTAGACTTGAGCAAAGATTTCGACTCTGTTGACTTTGACATTTTGCTCTCGAAATTGCATTCCCTCCATTTCTCGGACAGTGCCCTTCTTTCGTTGCATTCCTACCTGCATGGCCATCGGCAGAGTTACAGACAGAATAAACAAATCAACATGGCGGTCTGACAGTGTGGTGTGCCCCAAGGGTCGGTGTGAGGACCCCTTCTTTTTTCTATTTACATTAATGTCGTCTCCCAAAACCTAATGCACTGCAAATACCATATTTACGCTGATGATATACAAATGTACATCGATACATCTCCAGATCGAATATTTTCGGCCATAGACAAAATCAATCAGAATCTCCTTAGTCTTTGAGATGTTGTCTTACGTTAAACCCATCAAAAACGCAACTTCTTATCCTTGGATACCCGAAACTACTCGGGATGGCCAATCGACCACAGAGATTCCATCTATAAGGTTATGCAATACTAACATTCCATTCACGTCATCAGTAACATTCCTAGGCGTTGACATGTCATGGAAAACGCATTTTACCAACATCACTCAGAAAACATTCTCTGCATTGCACATGCTGCGCGGGTATACATATTTCCTGAAAAACGAACAAATATATTGGTAGAAGGTCTGGTTTTCCCTCATTTCGACTATTATGACGTTTTATAGCGACGCTGGGTGCAAGTTATTGAACAGATTGCGTGGTCAAAATGCATGTGCAACCTCCGGTACTACGACCATGTAACTCCCTCAAACCCTCTATCTTAGCCCCGACTAGAAATCCGTCGCAATGTTCATACCCTATGCCATCTCCATAATAAAATCCTTCATTCTTCACAGCAATTTTACCTTACCTCATATTTCAAATACGGTACCTATCGTCGTATCACAGTCTTAACACCAGATGTACTAATAATTCCATCCATGCTTCACCTGCCCATAGAACTGCCACCTACGATAAATCATTCACGATAATTGCCTACCGGGAATGGAATTTCCTTCCTGAAAGTATCAGAGGGTTAAGCGCTATTCGCACTTTCAAGGAAGCACTGTGGAGACATTTTATCCGCCAGTAAGGATCACCTGTAAACTTGATGCTGCTAATCACAACCATTCTATTGTCATGGATGTTCTGGTAGAAGATTAGTCCTGTTTTTCAAAAGTTATTAAATTTTGTACTACCTCGTTTTACATGTAGGATATTAGTTTTAAGAATTTATCATTTTATTGTATCTAATTTGTGTCATCTTAATTTAATCTTATCACTCATCATTCTTGTATTACAATTAATTTAATTAGTATTAAATCTATTATTGTAAAGTGATACAATGTTATATATGTATATTTCAGTGCCTGGTTATATGGAAGAGAAGGCCTTAATCATGCCAGGTAAAATAAAACATTACTAACTAACTACCCGTTTTACTGGATGTCTCTCATTCAAGTGGTTACGAAGTTCCATTTTATTGCAAGCATATAGCTAAACGACCTTTAGGAGACAAATCCTCCAGCAGAGGTGTCTTTCACGTCCGACACGCTACTGAAATTAAACACCTGGCGACCACTTCTTTTGAATTTCATCAGAGGCTTGATCAAAAAAAAAGTAGATCTGATGAAGCAAATCAATATTTTTAAAACCAGGCCTCAAATGTATTAGTATAAAACACATTTCGAACTATAAACACTAAATAAACTGAACTGTATTGATATTCCTTCACTTGCAATTCCTTAACATTTACTTTTGCCTGTCAGTTGCAGTAAATAACTCTAGTTCCGAAGTCAAATTCAAACACCTCCTTATTTCCTCTGTTAGCTTAGGTTGCCCTGCAGACTGACAAGTTCAAAAATGTAGATTACACTGCTTGAAAAAAAAAATAGTCTGCTACTGAGCAAATTCCAAGGGATTCATACTTAAAGGATGCGCTGATTCCAGATCTGTAAACAGACTTCTCATAGCAAGGTCTCAGATATTCTGCATCTTACTGTTCAGTATATTCATGTACTGTAAAGTCAGAGATATAAATTGAGCTTAGTTCATATATTCTTAGCAAACTGGCATATTACCATTAGTTTAAATACATCTGAAGATATACACTTATAGTACATAGTACGTACTACCCTGTTAAGAAGTACTAGAGACCTTTGCTTTTCCGCTTATGTTGGCATGTGGCTGATCGCTGTAGGAACCAACAGAAATCACTCATCATGCTCACATACCTGAATTCCATCGCTGATATCTAGGTCATCGGCCCCTAATGGTACGAAATGAGACGAAATGTAATGACAATTTAAATGAAACGAAATGGCGTATGGCTTTTAGTGACGGGAGTGTCCGAGGACAAGTTCAGCTCGCCAGATGCAGTAGATTTGACATACCATGTCGTAAATAATGATCTGATATCCCTATTTCGTATGGCATGCTATGTTACTGAGAACATCACCTCACGCCTCAAAGCAGCTTTAACTTCAAATGAGTCATTGACACATTAACACAAAGCTGATATTATAACAAATAAAACCCCTTCAAAAGCAAGACAGCAGCACACCATATGCAAGATAATGGGGTATCACATCAATATCCAAGTACCACAGAAAAATCAAATCAAAAGAATTAAACGCACTGAGACAGGAAATATATAGAAATACAATAACACAATCATTCAGCTTCCAGCCCCTGAGGTGTACTCAAACAGGAAATGCATGATTTCAGGACAATTGACGAAAATATATTTCTAATAAACAAGCACAAGGAACAAAGATTTACAGCGCAAACACATGAGCATTTGGAATTCAAACAACACAAATATTGTAGCATCATCGGAACCATCGCTTAAAATCCATATTAGTTCGAACAAAGTTGATCGACTGGGTAAAGTCCGATTGAATTTAATCCAGCAATATTATCCCCGTAATACTTGACGTGATACGACTAATGTTTTGTCAGAAGGGCCCACTGATTAAGGTCAGACTTCTCAGAGGCAAACTGCCTTTAATTATTAATATCGCTCGTTTCATGCCTACTTGCCTGCCATCTACAAAACCTGTGAACTATCTACATTCTACACATTGTGAATTCCAGCGCCATCTAAAATTTCTGACGGGAACTACCTGAAGCTAGCTACAGATTGGAACCATAAAACCCATTAAACTTTCACCAGACCAGAATTCAAAACGTGAGGACGAAGAATGAATGTAAAACAGAGGATCCGACCCACAATGCCCCACATTCCCAGAAACTAACGTTAAACAATAGTATTACTCCCCAAGAGACTGCTTCTAAAGCACAATACTGAATCGATGATGCTTGTACTCTAAAGGGGTCCGAAATCCAAGTCATCGGCCTCTCATAATCATGGTATTTATCGCTAGGAAAGTAGAACCATGGTAGTTGACATGTTGCGGTACTAATCAAAAGTAGCGTAGACTCACGGCATTCCACACGTTATAGTACTACTCACAGGTAATGTAACGCGCACATATAACACAGACATATGGTGTTTCACACATTGCGGCGCCATTTACAGACAACGCAAACCTATGTTGTTCATCACATAAGTGTACTAACCACAGGAACTCGTACTATCCCGTGCAAGCAAGAACCATGCTGTCGCTCATATCGTAGTACTAATCACACGTAATTTACAAGCCAAAAAGCACCCACTGTCGCTAATCACAAACCTATTATGTACCTAACATAGTGGTAGTACGCGCAAGTAAAAGCGACCCAGGTTGTTCCACGCGCGGTGGTACTAATTACAAGTAATCTCACAGTTCTAATTCGATCATCCCTTGGTCGCCCCTTTTGGTCGCCTCTCACGACAGGCAGGGGATACCATGGGCGTATTCTTCGCCTGCGTTCCCCACAGGGGGTTTTGTGTTTGGGTCCGCGAGAGCTATTTTATTTCGCTCAAGTCCGCCGTCAAGCCGGTTAGGACCCCCTAACGGCCACCTGGGACGCGCTGCGTGGGAGTATCACCTCTCCCCCTGCTACATCAGTGTACTAGGTTCGTGGCCATCGTTGATATATCCTAATGGAAACTTTCACTATGCTCGCCACTTTCAGCGCCGAGATTTGATGATGAAAAAAAAGTCAAGATGTGAATGTGGAAAGAGCATTTTTAATTGACAAAAGTGAAAATCCACAGCCTGCTTCCAGTCATTCGACCGGGTCAAGAATGGAATGAATGAAGCCCCCCCCCCTTGTGGCGAGGATAGAATTGTGCCGGCTGCCGAAGCATGTCGCACTCCTCTGTGGCAATGATTAATGACTGACAGATGAAATGATGTTTGAGTGTTGCTGGAATGAAATATGAAATGGAAAACAGGAGCAGCCGGAGAAAAACTTGTCCCGCCTCCGCTTCATCCACATGGAGTGCAGGGATTTGAACCACGGAACTCAGCGGAGAGAGGCCGGTGCGCTGCCGCCTGAGCCACGGAGGCTCTTAATTGACAGAAGTATGTTTTAAAATTTGTGTTACGTCCCACCGACATAGATAGGTCTCATGGCTACGATGGGATACGAACGGGCGAGGAGTGGGAAGGAAGCGACGATAGTGTTAAGGTACAGTCCCAGCATTTGCCCTGTGTGAAAACAGGAAACCACGGAAAACCATCTTCGGAGCTCCCAAAAATGGGGTTCGAACTCACTATCAAGCTGAGAACTACGTAACCCAAACCACGCAGCTACTTGCCATACGCATTTTAACGTCATAAAACATGGCCATGCTACCAGGAACGCGACTCACGTCTTTTCTCTGATAGAAGCAACACAAACAATACACCAACGTGTTGATTTGTCAGTTTTCTATCGATCTTGATAATCCCGAAGAACATCCAAGGATTTCCAACTCCTACTCGCACTTGCCACAGGCCACCATTCTGATCCATACAATGCCTGTGAAAGGATGAACCTTGAGTTTTAAAGGTGATATTTATGCATTTTACTTTTAATTTTCTTTAATATTCGAACGACCTGACAAAACTGCATCCAGATTGCCTTCGCTGGACCTGCCATAATGTTGACATCGTCTGAAATAAAACATGGCCCCTGCTGCCTACTCTATTTTACTCAATCAATAGGGTTTACTAAGCGATAACTGGAGTTTGGTCACCACACTCAAAATGCTCAAGTCTGTTGTTCACCTCCAGGCCATATATATCAAGGAATCTACAGAACTAGTTTTGTCGACAGGTTCCCATATCGCTGGTCACCATTTCATATTCAAAGTTCGGTCACAAGTTACGAATAAGAGTGAGGTTTATCTGGTTTGGGAACTACAGTATATATCTATGAAAACGGTCGGTAAATACTACGGTCGTCTGACAAGAAGTCGTGTACATGCGGGGTAAGGAGTGCAGAGTAAGCATGGCTGCTGCGCATGCACCAATCTTAAGCCTCAAGGTCTGACAAGAAACATCGTTTCCGTGCGTGGTGATTCTTGTGATATAAGGTGCTGGTGTGAAGCTTCAAATGTGTAGTGCAATTGCGCTTTAGTTATACATTTACTGTAGACCTAAGTACTGCATAATGAACACGCATCTCTTTCACAGACAGCTCGTACTGTTTATGGCGACTATTGATTGTAGCTTAGTATAGTATCTGTTACTCGTGCTGTACCTACAAGCAGCCGCGACTTCTCGTGAGACGCAGATAGTAGCTCAACTCACGATAAAGACAACTCGGACGTACGAATTGCAAAATGAACACTTACTGTAGAGTAGATTAAACAGGCTTATTATTTGTCATATTAAATTCTTAACAGATTTTATTCCAAGGCTTAGTCCTAACACGTTTCGTTTCTTTCAATGTTTCAAAAACACTGACTGTGAGATGAGGCTGGAGGTCAACGCAGCAGTTCTGTAAACTACACTCGCGCCGCGGTAAGCATTCGGCAAAGCCACCGCATTTTCCGTGGACACCCGGTCTTCAGATAACGAATGGCCCAGTACTTGACATGATGGTACTATTATATTGTTTAGTTGTAATCATGAACTTCTCACTAGATGTACTAATTCATAAACTTCCGCAAAGGTAACCCTCACCACAAATATCATCATCATCAAGGCATTTCTAAATTATCGATGGGGGAGTTCAACTTCGAGGTCAACATTACCTTAAAAACAGACAACGTACGGAGTATACATTAGAGAAGCAGACATGTTCATGAAACCGAGAAGAGTTTTGCGGAAATAAAGGGAAGACTTCCAAGAACGCATTCCGAGAATAAATTTCGGAATGAAATATGAATATTCAGCAAGTTCAGATTATTCCAATGAAATAAATTCAGTCGGTTTATTTGCAGTGGGGAGTCAAAAGGGTTCGTCGGTTTTATTATTATTATTATTATTATTATTATTATTATTATTATTATTATTGTACCGGGCGGTACACCTGCACGCCGCGAATTCAAACATTGCGCCAGTTGAAACTTCTCTACAGGAGAAAGCCTGAACTTTAACAAACTGTATTAACTCAACGGTTTCTCGGAAGATGTCACTACTGTAAATTTGGTAATTTTGAAGTGTTCTGAACTGTCTATTTTGATTTGTGTTTGTTTGCTCCATATCAAGAAGTTTGGACATTCTCTAACAGATGTCTCTACCAAAACCTTGATAACGCACTCTGGTGTAAAGGAATGAACTTTCTTGAAGAAATTTAGCATTCATAAGTTTTCTTTTTACTAAATTTTGTTCTGTGGTTTGCGGGTTGGCAACAGTTATCTTTTCTTTCCGCCTGTTTTGAATTTAACCAATTACTAATTTTTGTAATTAATTTCTGACCAATAGTGTCTTTCTTTCTCGATGTTGATGTGTAACTTTTAGAGACCCAACAAAATTAAGGGGGTGTGTTTACTCATTCTTGAAAGGTCTCGAATTCTCCACGAGGGTATAAAAAATGCTGACTTTCTTGTCTCGGGGCCACTTCAGTAACATCTCTCATAGTGTGTGATTATGTAGCAGGGGGCGGGAAGCGCCTCTTTCTTCAAGCAGCAGTTCTCCTACAAGGTAATGGCCTGTTAACGTCTTCATTTCTTGCTAGCTCAGCAGTTTCACTCTCGGGGAGGGTTCGAAACCTTTAGTATGTAACCTACCTTGTTAAAATGTAAATTATTTTCTGTCCAGGTAAAATCTATAAATTACTGTGAAGCGGGGATAGAGAGTGCTTCACCCTCTCGAACTCCCCTTCATTTTTGAAAAGGAGGTGACTACGTTTTCATAACCGTTCTTCTCTTCTTTAATGTAGTAAAATTTTTTCATACGTATCACCTCCCTAGCTTGGGATTAGCCCCTGTATGATCGGCCTAGCGCCACATAGGTTTTAGACAAACTTGGTGTAGGAGTGCAAGTTATCGCCTCCATTCATTTTTTTATTTTGGGCCATTTTCTTAACCTGTTTGTTTTCTTCATGCGAAGGCCCCGTAGTTTGGGTATTAATTACCCCTGTTTCCTTGTGTGCCTTAAGGGCAGATAGAAGTGAAGGTTGTTGTAGCCTTTGATAGGCTTGTAAAATTGAGAGCGGGTCTGCTCTTTTCCTTAACATTGTAATTAGGAGCAAGTGCTCCTTGTACTTAGGGGTTTTCTGCCCTTTAGCAATTGTGGTTGTGAGCTGAGAGCTCAGGAATTAAACTTGGGGCTCGAAGCCCAAATCTTGCAACGAACTGTAATTTGTTAATTTGTTGATCTGCTACTTGGGACCTGTGATACTCTGTTAATTGTGGATTTTGAAAAGAAAATATAAGCTTTGTTAAAGTTTTAAATTAACTTTAATTTTGTAGTTGAGACCTATTCCCGCCCGCACCTTCTTTCACCTCTAACTGCCACGGAAATCTCCGTAACAATTATTATTATTAAAGTGTATTATACAACAACACAGTTGTGTTGATTTTAATCCAGGTCACAGGAAAGTTGACAGGGATTCCTATACGCTCGAAATATTGGTAAGAGAGAATACAAATATTCTAGGAAGAGGTAGCCCAAGTTCCAAAATTGAATTCCGGTCTGGACTGAGCCGGTTAGCTTTTGCTGCCGCACACCAATATCCGATAGCCATTCTATTAAACACTGTAACAGCCACATTTTAATAACTTACTACAGCAACACCCAAAAGCAGCAGTACAAGTCGACAAGCGTTATTCATAAGTTTCTGCCCTCCACATGTAATAAAATTCCAAGGATATTTATTGTACCTCAAACATACCTCGGTTTGCTATCATCTGCAACAGTGTAGAAAATTGACGTAGATGTAGAGCCACCAAGAAGTGAAACAGAAGGCTTCCCTCGTCATATAAATAAGAAAGTATGACACTGTGTGCTAATATGGCGTGTAATTTGCTGGAATGTTTTAGCCCAGTCTCCAGAGCCTGGTGTATGTCCTTCCTTGTAACACAACTCGGCTAGCTTTTTTAAGTACACTATGAACAAATTGCTGATATTCATTACTAGATTTTAGCTCCCTGGAGACACCGATTATCTCGGGTCGAGTAAATCAGTCATTTTGATCAAACAATTTGTTAAAACTGCCTGGATTCTAAACAGGTTTCTCCAGCACTCAAGTTAAGGTTATCCTCCCTGGGAACAAACTAGCACCAATTGTCAGTTGAAAGACGCGGTAAATTACTTTCTATCACTGATTTTTCGACATAGAACAATCACATACTAGTGACTGATGACGATCAGATGGCGCTCAGGAGGCCTGTCCGTGTGCACTTGTTTTAACTCTGCAGGCAGTAACTGTGCTGAGGTTAAGGCGCGTTTAGATGGTGCCTTTTTTCATGCAACTTGAGGCTTGCGGTAAGGCGAGGCAAGTTGGAGCATGCAGCGCCGCATGCGTCAGCCTTGTGCGCATGACTAGGCGCAAGTAGTTGCAACTGTCGTGGAAAAAAGTATAGACACCCCAGTTAATACGTCAATAAAAAGTTTATCATTTACATCACATAGAAGCAAGCTGGAAAGACTCTTCGACAACGAGTCCACTGCACTTGGTGTCAATTCATGCAGAGTCAGTAAACCGTCCTTAAATGCTGACAGTGGACAGCTCTCAACAACATGAAGCAATGTCTGCTTCTCAGCACCACACTCACACGCAGCACTTTCACAATCCCCCACTTTTTCATCATATATCGGCACCTGCCGTGACCTGTTCTGAAACGGTTGAGTTTTGACCACTCATGTCGAGGAAGATCGAAACCTGGCACTTTCTTCGTTGGGTCTTTAATCAGAAAGCCGTTGGTGGGTGGACATTGTTCCCATCGCTGTCTCTATTCTGCTGTTACACTGAATTTTTCATAGGAGTGTAGATCAGTCCAGAGTGGATTCCTGGATTTTAACCTCATCACAGGTGGATCTCGTAAGGCATTGAACAAAAGTGAGTTCCTGTGTGCAAAGGTCTTCTTGAGCATTCTAGTTTAATTACCTCTATATTTTAATTTGTATGTTAATTGTATATTTTTACAAATTATGCTTGTAAATGCCATGCGATAATAATAATAATAATAATAATAATAATAATAATAATAATAATAATAATACACATGTTGGGCACAATGTATCGGTGGTGTGTCTCTCCTTTCAGCAGTGGTCTGAGGAACAGTCTCACACCCGCAGACCAGGCTCTGGACGTCCGCGTAATACAGACGCACGTCAAGATCGACGCATTGTGCACGAGCAGCGGTGGCCGACCAAACATCATCCAGGAACGAAATCCGGTCACATGTTGCACCTGCTGTGACACCATGGATCATTGAGAACCGTTTGCTTGCAGAAGGATTACGATCACGTGTGCTTCTGGCCAGGCTGCCAATGACATCACCACACCGCCAAGCACGGCTACTCCGGTGTCGTGAAGGAGTCGACGGGAGAGGGGAATGGTGCTCTGTTGTATGTATTCAAGTGATGGACGTAAGCCTACATGTGCACGGCGAAGACCTGGTGAGCGGCCTATTCCAGAGTGCATTCGCCCACGACACCCAGGTCCCACCCCAGGCTTCACGGTGAGGAGGGCCTTTAGTTACAACTCGCTGTCACAGTTGGTGTTTCTGCAGGGTACTGTAACCAGTGCCCGCTACATTGCACAGATTGTTGTCACCCTGCTACTGCCATTTCCTCGACAGGAAGGTGATGTGGTTTTTCAGCAGGACAACGCAAGTCCACATACAGCTGATGCGACGCAACGAGCTCTACGTGGTGTACAACTGCCATGACCAGCAAGATCATTAGATCTATCGTCAAATGAACACGAATGGGATATGATGAAGCGGGAACTCACACAATCTCCGAAGTGTTTGCAGACAGAGTGGTCAGTGCTGGTCTATTTCCCCCTAGTTCATGTAAGATTGTATACACGCTTAAAGCAGGCGGCCGCGCGCGACTTAAGTTTGGCTGATGCAAATGCTGTAGCGCAGAGTACTAACATCGTGCGTTCGGTCATAGTTTATATGGGAGAGATCCTGCAGTGCTTGATGGAGACTTTAATGATGTCAGAAATTCGTAATATGTAAAAGGGTTCAAAAGAATATGTTGAGATAGTATAAAGAAATCAGAATTAGAGAACGGGGGCTGTGCAGGTATTGCCGTGGAAGGGCACTTCAGTGCCTTGCTAACTACTCTATATCCAGGTGAGAAGAAACTTCTGGCAAGTAAGTTTCTTTTTGAGTTTGTCATCATTCTCCAGCCATTTGACAGAAGGATGCCATTTTTTATTTTTTCACGTTATTTCCTCGAACTGTTGAGGAGGTCTAGGCGGAGGTTGAAGTGGAAGTGGTGGAAGCAAAGGTTGATGTGAAAGCGGAGGTTGAGGTGGAGGGTGAGTTCGAGGTGAAGAGACGACGGTTGAAGCATAATAACTTATAAACGAAGAACTATAAAACTGGTTACTTTCTAAGCAACTCTACCGTATATGTTTGCAAATATACGGAAAAAGAGCAGAAACGTAGTAGAACAAGTAAAACACTAAGCTCAAGAACAGCATTCTACGATGACCGGTTGAGGATATACTGAATTTTTAATTAAGGGCTTCAAGATGCTACAACATCGATTTGATCTTGAGCTTTGGCCTACCAACAGACCGCTGTTCAAAGAAACAGTTGAGGGTGAGTGGATAGATGCTATCTGTTAAAAGATAATTTTTCATAAATTTTAAGCTAACTGTGAAATTAACAAAAAAAGCTGTGCAAGCCATTGACTCAAGGTAAATTAAATGTGCGTGATCCTGCTCTGCCTAAAGCAAGGGCAGCAGACTAAAGGAGAAGAGTATTTTGAGCCTCGGTACAATCATCTTATATCGACAAGGTGAGGGGAGCCTGGTAAAATATTTTGAGATGGATGAACAATATGTGTACTGCACCTATGTCAAAGGACTCAATAAAGCTATGGGATTCGAGTAACTTGCAGCGAAATAGAGGCTATTTAATGACAGCTCCAAGGGAAGTTTTAAGAGTATGGTGTTAAATAATGGTAACAAACTAGCATCAACTCCCACTGGTCAATCGATGAAAATGAAAGAAAACTACGAAACAATGAGCATACTCCTCCATACGATAAAATACACTCACCACTGCTGGACTGTTTGTGGTGACCGAAAGATAATATCGATACTGGTGGGTCAAACAAGCAACGTGCAGTAAATATTCGTGATACTAGTGTCTATGGGACAGCCGTGCAAAGAAAGAACACAAGATAACAAAAGAATGGTATCAAGTCGGTGACAAGAATATTAAGCATGAGCCATTTTTTGATCGCAATAAAATACTATTGTCCCAACTGCATATCATGTTCGGCCTGATGACGCAGTGTGATGACTCGGGGTAAATGATATGGTGTTAGCTTACACCATATCTGCTCGATATTTTCATCACAGACACAAGAAAACTTGATGGCCAGTATATTCGAATAAGAATTTTTGGAAACCATGAACACCTTGGAGAAAGATGTTTGGTATGCTTTTTTTTGTAATGTTGTAAGATACTTACTTGGCAACAAGGGCAGCCAACTACGAGGTTATGATTGGAACATTGCTGACAGCATATCAGAACATGGGAGTAAAAATGAGTGTCAAGGCGCATATTCTACACAGCCACTTAAGTATCATTCCATCAAGTCTTGGTGCCGTAAGTGAAAAACAGGGTGGGTGAGCGCTCCCACCAAGATATTAAAGCCACTGAACAAAAATATCATGGCAGAAGGGACACGAACAAGACAGCATACTGATTCCAGCTACTCCAGAAAATCAAAAAGCGAAAGTTCCTTGATAATTAATATACTTGTATTTTAACTTTGTGTGTATGTTGCAAATGAAAAGTCCCTTTTTAAATAACACTATTAACTATATAATAAAACACTACTTTAAGTCTTTTGCCTGAAAAATGTTTAGTGCTACTTGATAGTATGCTGCTGCAACTCCTGAAAATAAATATATGCATGTGTGTTTTGTTAACAATTATGGTGTGATGGACAATTTCTAACTGCATATTTGTAATCACCGACCTCAAATTATATAAAATCAGTTAAAACATTCTACTCAGCAGGAAAAAAAAATGCCTATGTAGACCAGAGCATTCGGCCTTATTAGCGACTACAATGGGCAAAAGGGAATTTCCTTTAGGGGAGTAACCTGCATGTGCTCATTGCCGCCACTACCGGGAGTAGAGCCGTTCTCATTCTGCAGACTTGTAAACTTAGAAGAGCTCGTTGAGGATTGTGCCACATGCGAGCGCGGTACCTCAGTGTCTCTACGATTTGCCGACTGGTTCGCAACAAACGCCTCTTTGCTAGTACGTCTGCTAGCGGGGAGCGAAGCTAGTAGTATTGATTCTTAGTAGAAACAGCTTTTGTGGAGTTTTTCGCCAATTTCATAAAAGTCAACTTAAGAGATTGCCTTTCGTTTCCCTTTCACCACCGCGTGCCATGGCGGAAGGAAAGCGAGAATAAGGTAGAATGATCAGCTTCTATTAACTCATTCAATCGTTTCGTGTCGATAACGGATAATACAGTAATCATAGGCTTCTTCTGAACAGCCTCAAAAGGTGTTGACCAAAAACACCCCAGAGGAATACTAGAGGAGGAAGCGACGGAGAAAGTGTCCGCGCCTCACAGCGGGGCGCAGCCATGACAAATACTATCTACAGCTACTAGATTAAACACGGACACACAACACTTAACATTACACCAGCACAAAACACAACACGAAACACACAAGAGACACACTTAAGGTCAAAGCAATGGCTACCTACCTAAACAATGCACTATTACAGGCAACAATACACAAAGCACGTAACCTTCACCAAGGGATAGGTACAATCGCGGCCTCTCTTCTAAAGATACGAATCAGAAGTCACCAAAAACACAGTCATCGGATCACATTATTATGAACACCTGCTTAGAAGTGCCACGTGCATGTAGACCATGACGTATGCCCCGTGAGGTCGGCTGATGATATGGGTAAATAATGCTATCGACACAGGCTGATTGCAACATTGCACTTCCTGCTAGGATAAGAGAAGCGATTTAACAGAGTTGCAAAAAGGAATGATCATCGGCATTCAGGCCAAAGAAAACAGCATTTCGGAAACAGCTATATTTGTGAAATGTTCACGTGCTCTGCGGTAAAATGTACCATGAATGGACGAATGGAACAAGTGGGAACTCACGTAGTGGAAACGTCGACGACGGTGCGTCAAGGTAAGCGGTAAAATACAGTGATACAGGCCACCGTCAAAATGAACCAGGGAGCATCCAGACACTTTTCTACCACAACAGTTTAGCGAACCCTTGCGTAAATGGGGCACCGAAGCAGACTGAGGGTAACAGAATTCTGCTAACACATGCACATCGACGAAAAGACTGGAATTTGTACGAAGGCGACTGGGCGGCAACTGACTGCCCAAAAGTAAGAAGCCGTTCCGACTAGTCACGTTTTCAGCTGCATATAACGGATGGACGTGAGCATGACCAGCGACCAATGCCGCAGAACCAACACCATGGAACCGTTGCTGGACGAACACAACTCGGCGGGGGGGCAGTATTATGGTGTGGGGAATGTTCCTGTAGAATTCCCTAGGTCCCATCATCCGTGTGGAAGGAACTCTTGATCGATTTGGTTACGCATACAACTTCGGCGATCACGTCCACCCATAATGACGATTGTCTTTCCTCGGGAGCATGGGATTGTACAGCACGATAATGCACCTTGTCACATGACTGGTAGTGTCCGAACATGGCTGGAAGAGCAAGATGAAGGCATCGAAGTTCTTCCCTGGCCCACAAACAGTTGTGGGACGCACTGCGATCACTATGACTCCATATACCCAGGGAGACCTCTCAGCACCTGAATAAGTCAATAACAATCTGATCTGACTGTGCATATCATCTTAGAATTAAGGCGAATAAAGCCGTGCGACAAATTTCCAGCTGCTGTCCTTGTTGCGAAGGGCGGTTACTCTGGATACTAGCAGGTGGTAAATGAAATGGCGTATGGCTTTTAGTGCCGGGAGTGTCCGAGGATGTGTTCGGCTCGCCAGGTGCCGGTCTTCTGATTTGACACCCATAAGCGACCTGGTAATAATCTGATCTGACTGTGCATATTATCTTAGAATTAAGGCGAATAAAGCCGTACGACAAATTTCCAGATGAAGGATATCAGAAAGAAATGGCGGAAAATATAGGCCTTCAACATTGGGCGTGGTCAAGATTTGCATGGGTTGCCACCCTACCGTACGTTAACTTCGGCTCAGGCACACCTCCGCAGAGGTTGGGACCGGGCTTCGCGCAGAATACACCCTTACCTTCATTCGCAACATATCAAACTTTAGCTAAGAATTACTTGCGTTACTTCCTAAGTACTGCGCCCCAGTTCAGAACGGCTCCTCTACGAGGAAAGGATCCAAGAGCAAAGCCCAAAAGCAGTAACTATTTCTGTGGATAACATCCGACAACTATGTATCCATCATTCCCCATTGATCGGGGACTACGAGGTTCGTTTAATTCGCCAAACCGCCCCCACCCTCCTCAAATATGAATTAACTGGCGCTAGCTGGCAAGCCGGGTCGTCCTCTTTTTCCTCCTCCTCCTCGCTCCAAATGTGTTCCCACTGACAGATGAAGAGCTTGCAGGCGAACGCGCAATGAGGATCAATGATGTTCTCTCTACTGTACTAGCCGCAAGGAATATATATTCCTGAAGAACAAAATTGAAAAAATGACATAATATTTTATATGTCAAGCATAGGTGGAAAGCAACATCTTTTCCCCGTGAAAATAACTTACATTCTGAAACAACTCAAACACGGCTACGAACAATGAGAAATTTCATTAAATCCAGGTATATGACCACATGAGCTAGAAGTTTCATCAATGCTACAAGTTAAATGGTCTAGAGTTGGAATATGCCCACGAAAGAAAAGACATGATACTACGACGATGTATCGCCATGATGAAAATTTTGGTATGTGATACGTGAGAGGTAGCATATGGCAGTAAAGTGATCCCATAAATACGCTACTGTTACCTATTACGATAACAATCAAATACACACTGGAAAAATGATAATTTTTGGTAATGGAAAAATATCTATTAACACGAAGACTTTCAGGTAAACTATACAAAACGTCCACCCTTTTCTCGAACACAGGATTACAATCTTCCAGGCGACTGAGTTACGCAAGATGTTCATGGGGGTGGTGGTAATTATTGTTTTAAGAAGTACAACTAGACAACCATCCTCTATAGCACTAATTAGAGAGAGAAAAGAAAGGGTTCAGGCACTTCGAAAAATGAAGATATCGGCCAAAGAAAGACAACGAAGGGCGTTAAAATGAAAGACTCCATAGCCGTCGAATTTTCTAATAGCTTCGGGGTCGGAAAAGAGCAAGAGTTGAAGGGAGATCCAATAGGATTGATGGAAGTGATGATCCTGACACAAGTGGAAGAAATAGCAAGAATCAGCTACGGATCCTGTGGTCGCCTACCCACGCTCTAAAGTTCAGAGCCCCTGGGGTCCCTTCTAGTCGCTTCTTACGACACGCAGGTGATACCGTGGGTGTTATTCTACCGCCCCCATACACAGGGGAAGTTCATGGGAGAACTGGATACTACAGTCTTCGCTATGCTCAATTTAGTCTGTCAACTTAAGGTTGTGTCTTCTTGCAGACAATTTCCTCAAGCACTGACCACAATGTGTAATACAAAGGATTGTGATCTGGACTACTAGATGGCTAATCAGGAACGGGAATGAAGTCAGGTTTGATTGCAACAATTCCTGAGTGGTCCTGGTCTTGTGTGCTGGAGCCGAGTCCTGTAAAAAGCTACGATTTTAAGGGAGGACATATATAAAAAATAAAATTTTAAGAAATATGACCTAAATTTGCATAACTCCCACACCTATAAACGTATTTGGTTGAAATTTTAGCACGCACATTTTTAGCACTATGATATTGTGCATTTTTATGAAAATTCTGAAAAAATAAAATCAACATTTTTCACATAGGTATCGGTAGGGCCTATTCAAAATTTTATGGTACATTTTCTTCAGAGGGTATTTTTCTGATATTTTCGGCACATGTTTAGATAGCCCCAAATTAAAAATCCTGTGGAACAGAAATCTAACATCTTCTAAATTACTCGCATTTAAAAAAAGATTTAAAATGTCCATATCATTATTTCCATACTGTTGCACAGAACTGTAAGTGTTACCATTCTAAACGAAACCGCCAAATTGCATTGCTCTACATGTAGTAGGTTTCGCGACAGTGCGCCTTTAATATGAAAAACGTAAGCTATGAGAAACTTCGTGGCAGAGATGGGAGTAAGTTCCCTCAGAGTAAATGGCATAGCAAAAGGTAAAAGACAGGAATCTTACCTCCTATTCATCATGAATGCCAGGGACTTACCAACCCAGCCAAACAAGTATGTTTACTTTATAACCTAAGATCAATAATGGCGCATCATCCTCTTTTTTTTTTTCTTTTTTGTGGCTACCACCACTGCTATTGCGTGGAATTTCATGCAATATGACGCTACTCCCACTTCTCTTTTAAAAATTAAGTGATCACAAATATGCCTTTCAATACGTCACATCACACCCTGCAAGAACACATCGACCGTAACATGAGTGATGCACAAGGCTATTGACCCAAGAACTATACATACACTACGCCAGACGCAGGACGTGTGCTAGTACAGAGCAACAAGTAACAGATATTCGTATTACTTCCAAGCTTAAAGCTACGTATACACGGAACGAAAAAACGGTCGAGCTCGTACCTGCAGTTACCGAGAACTGTTTGACAGTCCAGCATTTGTCTGGTGTGAAAATGGGAAACCATGGAAAACCATATTCAGGGCTGCCGACAATGGGGTTCGAGACCACTATCTCCCAAATGCAAGCTGATACATACCACCCCCCCACCCCCCACCCCAAACAGCACAGCCACTTTCTCGGTAATTGTTCGAGAAATCTAGCAATGTGTGAAGGGTTTAATACGTTCGAGCTATCTCGACCACTCAGCCTGAGAGAAAGTCTTGACACCGACATGAAAAATATAGACTGCTAATCTGATGGCCATCTCTGAATCTACTTGAATCACTTGCACCCATGACGCTTGAAGGGAAAACAGACTCATTTCCTCAATATCCCGTAGACAGGGTCTGGAGAAGTTGTGTGATGTCGTATAATCTTTGAAAAGGCGTAAAAGTCGAAAAAAAATATTTAAAAAATGTCGGTATCAAATTCAGTAATATGAAGTCAGGCGAGGGTTGACCAAGAGAGGTGCGATTGAAAAATAAAAGCGGTGAAGATGGTACAAGCACCGCATGTGGAAGGAATGCTATTTTTTGCTACTTGCTTTACGTCGCACCGACAAAGATAGGTCTTGTGGCGACGATGGGACAGGAAAGCCCTAGGAGTGGGAAGGAAGCGGTCGTGGCCTTAATTAAGGTACAGCCCCAGCATTTGCCTGGTGTGAAAATGGGAAACCACGGAAAGCCTTAAGTTTAGAGATTGAGGGTACCCCTTTCAGTGGGCCCTTACGACAGGCAGTGGATATCGTAGAGATATTCTACGCCCCAAACAGCGGGCGTATGTTCTGTACGTTCTGCTCTCGGAAGGTAGCATATGTGGCAAAAAGCATAAAACCTGACAAACTAGAGAAAGAATTCTCTTTTTTTAAATAAAAAGTTGCTTTACGTCGCACCGACAAAGGTACTGTATTATGGCAACGATGGGACAGGAAAGGGCTATGAGTGGGAAATAAGCGGCCGTGGACTTAATAATTACAGTCTTAAACATCTGCCTGGTGTGAAAATAGGAAACCACGGAAAACCACCTCCAGGGCTGTCGACAGTGGGGTTCGAATCCACTTTCACGCGAATACTGGATACTGGCCGCACTTACGCGAATGCAGCTACCGAGCTCGTTAAATTCATAAATTATAGCAGAATGAAACTGAAGGTATGTCATTAAAAGGCAGTGGTTTCTCTCCAGGTGTGAATTTCTGTATGAACTGCTGTACGTATAACATGTAACCCTCGGTGCATGACTATTTTTATAGTGTATGATGCCGAATTATCCAACCTTCTACATACCGGTACTTAATCCTTCTTATAACCAAATAAATGCCTGCCACATTCACTGCGCTTTCTTCTTTATAACATTAATGTAACATTAAGAGTGTTTTGAATATGTCGGGCTCATTTTGTAAATACAACTTCACTTTTGCAATAACAAAATAATCGCATCAAAACATTGAACTGATAATACGCCTAAATATAAAGGTCTCGAAGTGGAAGCCACCGTGACATTTATAGGCAACAGTTGGTTCGCTGAGCTTCAAGCAAGGGCGCAGTAACGAGTACGTTTAGCTGGCTACAACTTTCATGTCGCTGGGTCTTGGCTAAGCGACTGATTTAGGGCGAAGTAAGGTTTTTTTGGTGATACAGGTAATTTGGTGATATTGCTGTTAAATATTTGAGCTCGTTTGCTGTCAGGTATATAATACTTAGACCCTTTCACTTACTGAGGTATGAGATTTTGTAACAATCAGCTGTAGTGATTTGACAAGTGCAGACTTATTAAATGCAGTGTGCTATTCAAGTGAAGAACTGTGGCTATATAAGATGTGTTTTAATTAGTATTGGTGTCAAACTTCCTAAGAAAGTGAGTTACTTTTTGCATTGAGAGAAAAGTCGAATGCCATAGTCATTTTCGGCACAAACCGTAAGATAATACCGAAATATTTACGCTGTTTCTACTCAGCTAATGGTAACCCACAATTATGTTTTTTTCTATTTCCAGCTTGGTTCATAGAATATCTAAAGGAATTAGAATTTTATATATATTTCGGTTGTAGGTAGTGTAAATAAACAAATTTCATCATGATTTACAGAAAAACAGAATATCACCAAATTACCTTACGGTAAAATGCCGAAAGGAACCAACATGAAACGAAAGCCTGGGCAAGATGATAATACTTAAGTGTATAAGCAGTACAACAGTGCAAAGTTAGTGGAGGCTGATAGATTAGAGACTGAAGGTAAAATGACAGTGCACCGAGCCTCAAAATTCAAAGGTGTTCCGTGGTCGTCTTCCAAACGATGGCTCCAAAACAGTGAAGCAGAGATATTGCAGAAGGTATCTTACGCAACTTGGATGATATGCAAAATCATCCCAACGATACACCAAACCAGTTTAATTTCCGTTCAATGTTCAATCCTACATTTATTTTAAGTTTCTCCCATGCCAACACAACAGGTGGATTTACAAAGGCTGGGATAATGTCTTAACCAAAATATGCTCTCGTCTGAAACTATTGCCTCATCTCTCGTAACTGACAGACCTTTATCAGAAAGAAGTTAAACTGCAGGCTCAAATTCCACTGTCGAGCACTTCCTTCAGCTTCCCAGTGAACCAAGACCTGAAAGACCCACTTAAGTGAGAGGATTCTTCCGCGGCGAAGTGCCACACCTCTCCCGAGTAACGACAGTAGGAGAAAAGACCTAGCTAGGTTGGTGTTGACTTCTTGATTGCTGAAACTTCAGGTGTAAAATTAGATGATGAATGGATGTGTGTCATATGCAACAAATCGTATTCAACTGATTAAAAACTCAAAATTGAGGCAAAGTAAATTCAGTGCAGCTCTTGTAGACATACTATGCATGACGACTGCCAACCGCAAGATACTGATGACGACATAATCGTGTATATGTGTCACGTGTGTTGTGAAGACTCATCATAAGACGAAAATTACTGTGAAGTGTAAACGATCTACCTGTAGTTTTACGCCACACGAGACATCATATGTACGCCGATAATTTACAGATCTATTACCATTTTCCTGTGAATCGTGCTGACGAAAGTATTAGTAAAATAAATCTAGATATAGAAAGACCACATCAATACACACTAAGTCATAATTTACTATTAAATGAAAATAAAACCTCAGCTATTTTACGAGGATATCGAAGAAATTTATCAAATCTTTTCAACAGGGACATCTTCCAGTAATTGTAAACGATTCTGTGGTCAAGTATCAGGAATGCGTTAAGAATTTAGGAATTCTAATTGATAACGCTCTGTCCTGGAATTTCCATGCCAAGCAATTCGTCAAGAAAGTGTGTGGCATACTGCATCAGTTTCGACGAAACTTGCCGTATCTTCTTTTTTCGGTGAGAAATATGTTGATCCAAACTATGGTATTTCCTATTTTAGATTACGGGGCTGTAATTTACAGCGATATCTCAGAGAAATATAATAGCAAACTCCAGCGTATTCAGAATGCCTGTGTGCGATTCGTTTTCAATACCCGTAAAGACTGTCACGTAACATCTTACTACAAATGACATCAGTACACGAATAAGTTTGAGTGGTGTCTTTAAAAGTAGGAAAGATCACAATATGAAGATAAAGTTGGAATTCATGAGGACAAACTGGGGCGACGTTGAATAAATTTCCAATTTCTTTGAAATCATTTAGGAAAAGGCTAGGGAAGCAACAGATAGGGAATCTGCCACCTGGGCGACTGCCCTAAATGCAGATCAGTATTCATTCATCCATTCATTCATTCATTCATTCATTCATTCAATTATATGAAATACAGCATAGTAGTGTCGGAACTCAGAAAAAAAATGTCTTAAATACCGCTACCTTTCCACTTATTAAGGCATATAAGTGAATTTTCACTAAATTAATTAAATAGTACGAAATTTCATAATCTCCTAGATACATTTTCGATGCTCAGTATTATTCTTAATTCATCCTCGGCATTAAAATTCTTAGGTTTCTTTTATGTCTTCTCTTCCTTGTTAGTATAGTCTATGTTTATGAAAGGGTAAAAGTATTAATGTAATCTCTTAGAAGTTTAGTTTTTAATCTTATTTTTATATCTTCTGTAGGGAAATGTTTACGCTTTTTATGTATTCTTTTTATTAGATGGTGTATATTAGTTGAGACATTTAAGTTAAAGTGGCAGTTACTTACAGCCAAAGGGTCCTACTTTTAATTAACAATAAATAAATATTTGCCTGCTGCCATTTCTTGATGGATGCAGTACTTTTGTATCCATCTCTTGGCACAGGCCAGAGTAAAGTGTAGCTTTCACCGAAGTCCCAGTCTCATCCATGGCTGTGACAATATGGAAGCTGCTGGGGTATGGGTGGTACTGAGTAATGGCATTCAGAGCACGGCTAGTGCATCTGAGTGTTATAAAAGGTGTTGCTCATAGGGTCAGTCGTGCTGCAATAGCACTTTGACCCAGTGAGGAAAGCAATGGCAAACTACTTCACTCCTCGTCTTGCCTAGTACGCCTCATTTTGGTGGTGCCATTGGTTTTTGCGGTTTCCTTATAACCGCATAACCTTTGGTAGTTCTATTTGAGGATCCAACCAGCCTCTGAGCTGATGATCTAACAGACAGACAAATATATTTCTATTACACAACTGTTGAAAATAAAAATTGTTCTAAAATAACTATCATCAAATCACCTTGCTACCATCACCAAGTTACCTACATGTATCACCAAATAACCCGACTCAATTGAGTTCCACAAACTCACACAACAGTTCAAGATGAAGTAATTGCAAGAAAACATTCCGGATTAAAAGATTCCCATAGAGTCGTGACATGATGTTATGAGAGTATTAAGTTCCATCCTACAATCTGCCGAAAGGAACTTAAATAGGATACACGCCTCTCGCATTCCAAGAGATGCATGATCTCACATTCTCAGGGATACGGTGAGCCTGGTTCAACCGACTATAGATCGGGTGTCTTTACTTTACTCTTCTTGGCGATGTGATACATCCTTTCCTTCACATTCATATTTAAGCAACCCAAATATAAACAATATTTGACCGCTAACAATTTATAAACTATGATAAAGCACAAATATTATCGACAAGGTACGTCGGAGAAATGTTTTTGCGATTGGTTTTACGACGCATCGACTCAGACGGGTTTTACGCAGGCATGGTCATGTCTACTGTCTGTACTCCTCACTACTGCTTGACCGGCCAAAAGAGTGGGGTATCTTAAAACTCACAAGTAGTCTATCAAACTTCACGAAATCCAAGAAGAGGATTAGTAAGACAAGGTTTATTTACCTAGGCCAGTCTCAAAACTCACGAGCCGAGCCAGTTCTTCGTTGAATGGCTAAATGCTCACCCTACCCACATAACGACAGAAGATATTTGAAAAATGTAATCTGAATTGTGCGAAATGGTCCACCGTTAGCGCCAGCCAGAACTGCGCGCCCTCTTGAATAATTGGCACCTCCCTCATCAAGAGGTGGGCCAGTCGTGTAGCTTCACACAAAGTATAGGCCCTACGCGACACGAGGTTGACAAACCTACACTCGCGGGCTGCTCCGCCGAAAGCGCTGGTCAATTGCAATTCTAACTTTACCTGCTTTGTTTTTTTTTATGACGAAACCACACTGTTTCACCGACTTGTTTTCTTTCTGCTTACAAAATCTATGATCGCTGAACATTAAATTTAGTTTACTCTTTTGCGAAGTAATGAAATCTATGTTGTGCGCTGCTCGGTGATATCAAGCAGAATAACAGAGTAAAGGTCAGTGTTGTACTTGTAGAATTTGTCTGTGGTTGGATTATAATTCCTGTTAACAACACATGGGATATCCCATTCTAAAAGTGGATGGATAAACATGGGTTGAAGGGCAGCGCTATTTTGGGTCTCAATGTGGGCGATCCCAACAGCATTTCCATGTTGCACATAGGGTAGTTTCGGATTTCAAAAAATGCATTTAAGAACACTAAACCTGTTAAAATTAATTTTATTTGCCTCAGACTACATGTAATCAAGTTTTCGTACATGTGACTTAAGGTATACCGGTAATGATAAGATCGTTATAAGAAATCGGATTTCATAAATTGTGAACAGTAGCAATGGAATTAAAAGCAGACTGTTGTATGTTCAGTCCTCAGCCGAAGGCTGGTTGAAACCAGACTATATGACAAAATTATGATATTTTTTAAGCTAGTAGACCTAATGTAGGGTACCTAAGCCTTAAAAAGTAATATAATGATTTTAAAAAGTGTGGACGTTAATATTAAATAATTGCATATAGGTACGCGGGAGGAACTGAAATAAAAGTAAAAGGAATCTGGCCGTAAACTGCTGATAGGAAATGATCTCACTTGATAGTCCCCTTCGTGGCCTAAAACAACATTACGATAAATATTAGCCAGCAATTTGGCTACATTCCTAGTAATAGGAAAACATACCAATATTAGAAAACTACGATATATTACAAGGGTGTTCGCCTCCGTAATGTAACGGTTAGTGCTATTAGATGTCATCCTCGCGGCCCGAGTTCGATTCCCGGTACTGTCACAAGTTTAAGAATGATAGGAGGGCTGGTATGTACTTGGAATGGTATATACAGCACCTCCATTGGGGTTCTGCTTGAAAAAGGAGCTGCACCACATCGGGATGAGGATGTCAGTTCATTATTATAACAGAGTGATGTAAATTTTATATTATAATAATAATAATAATAATAATAATAATAATAATAATAATAATAATAATGGAATAAGCCCGCTGCCACCCCCGGAGGCCCGGGTTCGATTCCCGGCTCTGCCAAGAAATGTGATTAGTAGTACGAGGGCTGGAACGGAATCAACTCCGTCTCGGGAGGTCAGCTGAGTAGAGGGGGTTCGATTCCCTCCTCTGCCATCTTCGAAGTGGTTTTTCGTGGTTTTCCACTTCTCCTCCACGCTAATGTCGGGATGCCACGGCCGCTTCCTTGTCTATCCCTTCCAATCTTTCCATCCACCACAAGGCCCCTGTTCAGCATAGCAAGTGAGACCGCCTGGGCAGGCTCCTCGTCCTTCAACCCGGTTGTATCCCACGACCCAAAGTCTCACGCTCCAGGACACTACCCTTGAGGCGGTAGAGGTGGGATCCCTCACTGAATCCGAGGGGGAAAAAACAACCCTGGACGGTAAACGCATTAAGAAAGAAAGAAAGAAAGAAAGAAAGAAAGAAAGAAAGAAAGAAAGAAAGAAAGAAAGATTATTACAACAAATTACCATCCCAATAAATTTACAAACAAATTTTATATACTGTACCATTATATTTAACCGCGAGAATGGATATTTAACGCAGTAAACTTTTTGCAGTAAACTTTTTGCAGTAGGACGCCGCTTGTGAGGGCGTGATGCTATACAGAGCGCGGGAATCGAGAAGGTGATTTCCCGAGGCAAGGCGTGGTCATGTGTGACGAAGAAAGAATATGTGAGGAAGAGAGAAAGAGAGATGGGATTCTATCTGGGGGAGAGACCTGCCATCTTAACAGAGATTTTTAGCGGGAGCAGACAGGCCCACCACATTACGGAAATTGAGTTGTAATGCCCGTAATTGAAGGTTTCTCAGGAAAATAAAAAGATGGAAATGATGGCCAGAATTTTACGAAGCTATAGATACCTCTAGGTTCATTAACACAGAATTAGATCAATAAAAAAGTAGCAAGCAGAACCACCGTGGGAAGCTCTGTAGTGGCCACATTCCAGACTCAAGTTGTTTCTCGGGACTTTCCCTGGCGTCCTTTGGTGTGTTGCCTCATATAAAAGCTGAATGATATGGGGGGAGATGATCCAGTCGACGATCACATTGCTGCCAGTACACGTCGCACGTCTGCCTAGATTGCGCCAGAAACCTTTTGTTCAGAACAAAGACAGTGTGTAATTATTGCTGTGCGATAACTTTGATCCAGTGGATCGGTGACTTACAGAGTTATAGGTGGTGGATTTATAGGTGGCGCGATGTTCAGATACCTATCAGTGAGATCGCGTGTGGTTAATTGTATCAGCAACAAAAGAACGCCGTACTTATAGACTCTGATAAATAGCAGTAGGGGCGAAGCTCCCGAGGTGCCGAGGAAGTGTGGACAATAGGCTAAGGAGGTCTATATCTATCCTCTGATAGACTGTTGAATCCAAATTAAGCGGGTATAAAAACACAATAACCGAGTGGATAGTCTCTAGAGCAGAAAATAGTTTGTGGCATAGTGCACAAGTTAGCGAGTATGCAGTCATACGAGAATGGAGGACGAGGAATGTATATTGCAAAGTGTTAGCGCTGTGTGCTAGCTCAACCTAAATGAAGTCCAGAATGTTGCGTTGTGTTTAAAGTGAATATTTCATTGCAGTAAGAAGTCGAGACATTCCGAGGGAAGTGGGGTGCAAGAACTTCAGAACGTGGCTTCGAAGACGCTACCTTGAACGAGGCATCCCTCAAGAAGAAGACAGCACCATGCACCAGCGGGGCGGGAAGACCGGACTCCAAGAATCGACCCTGGTTGAGACCTCGACCGTGATGGGCTAAATCATGATAGCCTACCCGGAGGGAGAGAGGAGGAGATCACCATAATGAGATAAGTGGACCATTAGATGTGGTAGAGTTGGGGGTGTCACGCAGAGATAATAGAATTAAACTTGTAAATATTAATATAGGATTTGATTGTGGCCCATCAGGCTGCATATTAAGATTGTTTTGATATATCTAAGGGTAAGAGTAGTTAATAGTAGATTTGTTTTTTCATCTTTATGTAAAGCAGACAATGATGTAATCTTGATAACACGGCAAGATGTTGTGTGCCATGCGGATATAAGTTGCTTGAGGGTGGTAGACGGTATATGTCTTTGTGTCGGTCATTGGATACGTTTTCTTTTCTCTTGTATGATTAGGGTACTTGTATAATCATCCTTTCATCTTATGGGGAAGGGCAGACATATCTGCGTGATGTTAGGGGTGCATGCTAATCGTATTTCGATCATAGGCATGGCTCTATTTATGCAACTTAGATGAACGTGATCTGTAACGCTGGTGGAGACATTAGTATTATTGGTCTCTGTGCGACTCTGCCAGACAGGGCTTGAACCACAGACCTTAGGTGACTGTGACCTCGTCGTAAATTTGACGATATTTGATTTATCGGGGTGTAGTACGATCGTAGACTTTTGGTGTTATAATTGGGGCCCGTGCTTGTTTGTCAGTGAAATCGGATACATAGTGTAACATGTATTTCCTCACTTATTTTTGTGGCTATTTTGCTTTCCGTCAAGCGTAGATAAATAAAAGCCCCTTTGTGAAGTTAGCTCTGGGAGCACGAGAACCAGGATACTGGGTCACAGCCAGTCGGTGTGTTTACAAATTTTTTTGCTTAGGCCGAGTCCCTCATGGCTAGACGAAGCAGGTCAATGCACGGCCCCCGCTCTGGGCGTGGCACAGCCATCTTGGTGTAGCCCGCGGGAAGGTCATCTTTCCTTTGAAACAGAGATGTTTTCTGGGGACACTGTTACCTCATTCATTCGAACGTTTATCTCCTTTCCTTTATTTTTTTGTTGTTTCTGCATTTCTTATGGTTGCATATTTACCCTTAAGTTATCTTGCACGATATAATTATTGCGGAGTCCATCTGTTGACACGAAGTTCTGCCTGGGGGACGTGGGTTCACGTCCGTGTAAATATGAAATTGAGGGCGCTAGAGTAGGTTATTTGAGATTATTTTTATTACTTATTGTGCTGCTATTTTTGTGTATATAAATATCCCGGTATGGGAGGAAACTTTCATAACAGCGGTAATCTCTGCGGGTATCCTTAATTCAACCATCATATCATTTTATGTCGCAGGCATAGGGATGCGGTTTCCATGTGGGGGAACACATCCGGTCTTTCTTGGTTCACAGATCGACAAACTTCAGCAGAACGTCATCATCCAGATTGTATTTTCTTTGTTTTCCTTTTAAACTGTAGATGTGAGCCTTTGGGGCATTTATTTGGGCACTCCAGGTGCAATCATCGTAAATAATTTGAGTTATGAATACAAACTTATGCTCAAAAAATTCTGATCGCTGCGCAAGTGTTCCTCATTTCGTAGTTTAATGTAATTGTATGAGTTCCCCATGATCCTCTCGTCATAAGAACCCAACTAGCGACCATTTCTGCCGACTGCAGCTGAACTGGTGCCCATATGCAAGAGGTGAGCAGGTAGATATGTTCCTGCAGTATTAATGTGCCCTGTAGGGTACAATACAAGTTTGAACATAGCCCTCTTTCGTTTGGGGCCTTCCTGGCACACGAGGAAGATTTCGGGCGATTACGAAAGTCGAAGAGTGTAGGGGTGGAACTCAATTTTAGCAGCGGCCTTCTATCTGTTCTCTTTACTTCGAATTGACATTCCTCAAAACGAAGATGCAGGAAAAGATTATAATCAAGATAGGGCCAGTAAAAAAATACTTTGACAGACAAGCTTTATACACAAGCAAGTAGAATAAACTTGATGATTATTACTTCATTTTTAACCTGCAAAATTTATACTAACCTACGGTACCAGGAAGGCCTAGGCCCTGGCACATATCAATTGAAAAAACTATTTCAGCATACAATTTCCGTCCGACATGCGAACAGCTGAGCGAAGGAACATTCCAGTACGTACCAGACTCCACGAGCGAGCCAGGCGAGGTCAAGTGACGTCACCTACAGCTTGAAACTTGCCTCCCCAAGAGACATTTCTCGAAAGAATTTTTCTTTCGTGAACTTAACACCTCAACCGATTTGAACAGGACCAACGCTAAACTGTAGCAGACATCGTAAACGTAAAATCCTGTAAATTTCAAAGCAATCTGTCCAGTAGTTTTTGAGTTATAACAATATAAAGTTTAAGAAGATTGAGCACTCTTGGTCACATGATTCAGAACGCCACCCCACCCGGCGCAGATATATATGCCACTGTCAAGGCTGACAAGCAGTGCAGTGCAGTGTGTGTGTGTGTGTGTGTGAGAGAGAGAGAGAGAGAGAGAGAGAGAGAGAGAGAGAGAGAGAGAGAGAGAGAGAGAGAGAGAGAGAGAGAGAGAGAGAGAGAGAGAGTGAGCGAGACAGAGGGGAGAGTGAGACAGAGGGGAGACTGACCCTCGTACAGTCTGTCAGTGCAGTCTCGAAGATAGTACTTTCCGTCGCGTTTCGCGGAGACGAAATTATGGAATAATCAATCGCCGTCGCACTTGTAAAAGACGTCGCACCGTACTTAGTCTATCGTGCCGCGACTACGATATAATTCACAGACATTTCGAAATATAACACGTGTGAAATCATTGAAGTACGAAGTCAAATATGATATTCACAGACTAGAACATGACGTGTGGACTTGGTTAATTTCGCATAATATTGAACTACTACAATAAACCGAAACTGTCGTGTACAATAACTAGCTATTCTAGGACTCATTTCTTCTAATACAGTACATCCTTGAACTGTGTCTCTTTTATTTACTTAGTGTTCGTGTCATAGTAAGACACGACTTACTCCAGTGATAAACTTGGTGAATATTAAGAACTTTTCCTGGTACACTACACAGATGTGGATGTTCTGTTGACTGCCATTTATGATGTCGACAATTCTGCATTCCGGAATCTAAATAATTCAGCCTTTTTAGACGAGTGACTTTTACAATCTGGACCGACACAACAACCCATTATAATCTTAATCTCATTGCATTGGCTAACACGCAGGCGGCAGTTGTATTTCCAAAATGGCCACTGCTGCAAAGAATTCTAGGAGCGTGACGAGACCAGAGTACCCAAAAGACCGTGATCCTGGGCAGGACGGGAATTCCTGCCCTGGCCAAGACGAAACGCGATCGCAACCTTAGTTACTTGCGCTATCATTAAAACAATATAACAAGTGAACCATCTTCACAACTACCGACAGTGGGGTTCGAACCCACTAATTTCCCGAACGCAAGCTGATAGCTACGTGACAGTTTAATCAAACGCTGTTAAAAAACGCTAACGAGCTGTTTAACATCGTGTTAAAAATTAAAGAATCTACATATTCTTGCATTTATCCAAGAATATCCGGGGAAATGTTAACTAACACGCTGTTAACTCTTACGAGAGTCGCTATCAGTGCGCATAGAGAGCGGAGTGGCAGAAACCTGTGGTTTTTGAGCGCACCCTATGCGCTTTTACTTGAATACAACTGTAACCCAAGCAGCTTGAAATCAACATTAAGAGATTGCCTTTGATGTGAATTTATTCTTATTAAATAGAACAATACGTTATGGAAAAACCGAACATGAGAATGCATGGTTCGAATTTCGTTTCTTTAAGATTATTTCCAATCATTATCTATTACAGAAAATTAGCAAACCAATGTATTCGTCCTGAAAGTCAAAAGTGAGGCTTGGCAAAAATTGTGTATAATGAATTTAATGCCCGTTGTACTCTCCCTAAAAGCAAACACCACCACCCCTTATCACGTAATGACGATATGGCCACGCAAGTCATGTTGAAGAAACTACGACTAAGTGCACGCTTTCATCACTCAATGTGCGACGACATATCTACCTATCGATAACAAGCACAATCAAAGCTTGCCTGACTTGCACGCATAATTCTGCTGTCCCTACGTATACCATCGAAAATCTCAACTCATTACTTTACAGGTGAGTGCCATAGTTCCTCTTCAACCGGTATACTCTGCGTAGCTTGATCATGCTCATTAATGCCATTTTACGGTTATTTTTCACATACGACAAAAAATATAAATGATAGGAGCTATTTACACTATAAAACGCAATTTCTTACATTTTCAGTTTCAATATTGCACGTAGGGACAGTCGAATTGATAGTAGTTAACCCTAGAACTGGCAATGTTAAATCCTGTGGTGGCAGCCATATTTGGCAGATTTTACTTGTCTAAATAAAATACAAAATATCAGCAAGATATGAAATAAATCTGCGAAGTTTTATGTATTCACAGAAAGCTAATACACTGAGGTGACACCAAATTACATAAATGTCTTAACGAGACAAATATAGGCCTACAGTCTGTTCAAAAAGTGTAATTCCTAGATTCAAAATAATAATAATAAACTTTCGATCATACGTACAGAAAACTGCAACATGCCACAAACAAACCGACATATACAGATTGTCAATAATGTATCTTTAATGCACTAGCAAAAGTTTCAGCACTCAGAGGTAATGCTATTCTTGAAAATATTAGGGAAAATGTATTGGTATGCAATCATTTGGGGGCGTCATCTCAAGACCACGTTGTTATGAAAGGTTGCTTTATGGGAGTTTTATCATCACTTTCACTTTTCGACACTGATGCGAAGATAGAGCTGACAAAAATTCTAAATCTGACTGAATCTGTTGGTTCATTCTCAATAACCTCAAAGTCAGATACGTCACTTTCATCTTCCAACAAATTTCGCCATACTCGAGTAAGTGGTATGTTCCGAACTGTCAGTGGAGAGATGGTGTGGAATGACATCGGAAGACGAATAAGTTTGAGTGGAGTCTTTAAAAGTAGGAAAGATCACAATACGAGGATAAAGTTGGAATTCAAGAGGACAAATTGGGGCAAATATTCGTTTATAGGGAGGGGAGTTAGGGATTGGAATAACTTACCAAGGGAGACATACATACATACATACATACATACTGTACCGGGAAATGATTAGGGATCTGGGCATGAGAATCTTCACGTAGGGGTGGACGGCACTTATGGAGCAGGTACAGAGAGGCGTACGCCGAGCAAAATAATAGTTGGGCTTAAAGCTCAATTTATTCACCGTCATGTATTTATGGGCAACGTTTCCTACTGAATTATTCCTGCTCCTTTTCACGAAATATTTGTTTAAACATTAAAGCAGGTTATTTTACAAAATTTTCGTAACCAATGTTTACCTGATTTAAAAACATATCCACAAAAGATTGCCTTTATTTTGAGGTTTCGAAAATAATTTGTTTTTACGTAAGTCACCATAAACTAACTGAAATGAATGTCTTTCACCAGAAGATCAAATTCAAAATTCCAAATACTGAATTGTTTCCCTACAGTCTTTTTAAATAATAAATATCACTTTAAAATAAATACTCTTCCACTTTCAAAGTTTGTGAAGTTCTCCCTAAAAGTTTTTATACGTATGAAAAATTTTTCACCTCGAAAATAACGAAACTAGAATTTAGTAAAAGTCTAGTTTCCAATGAGCGTTGTAATAATTGTTCGTAAAGCTGCTAAACGAAGTCACCGATTTTACTATTCCACTTGGCAACAAGAAAGTTCGTTTTGTGAAATTTTATGCACTTGTTTTGAAAGTGGTTTAAAATACACTTCGTATCACCTGTTTTTACTGGAACTCAGGACTGGAATGTAGACAGCTGCTGGTCAGCGAGTTGTCACCATAGGCATAGGCAGCCGGTGTCGTGAAGTCATCACCATAGCACCACGCCCCATATCCCATGTTGATACCGCAGTTCCATTCCCTTGTTGACACGTCCCACGTCAACTCGAGATTCAGCTTGTGTAGCGGCAGGCAGATATAATTACGAGAAATAGGCACTCGTCAGGATTTCGCGCGTCACTGTGTAGTGTAGCGAACACGAGAGAGTACAACTGACTGTGATTGCTTGGTAGTGTCCCATTAAAAATAAGTCCTATTTGCACTTCATAAATGTATGCCCGGTATTTTGTTATGTGCACTTGTTCACTGTTCTTAACACTAGCAGCAAACTTACGAAAGCTCATTTATCGGAATAACTGTTCAGAGGAAAAACACAGATATGTCTTATGGCGACGATGGGATAGGAAAGGCCTAGGAATTGGAAGGAAGCGGCCGTGGCCTTAATTAAGGTACAGCCCCGGCATTTGCCTGGTGTGAAAATGGGAAACCACAGAAAACCATCTTCAGGGCGGCCGACAGTGGGGCTGGAACCCACCATCTCCCGATTACTGGATACTGGCCGCACTTAAGCGACTGCAGCTATCGAGCTCGGTCTGTTTAGAGTTAATCACACTTGTATTAAATACCAATCTTCAAACACTTTCGGTTAAGATATAGTCTATTATGGATCTGGCACCCCAAGCCTCCCATGTGTAGCGATGAATAGCCTTATGCTTGAAGAATGTACTCGCAACTGCTAAACCCGTACTAGCACAGAAGTCCAGCAATATCTTCCCATCCCCATTAGCTTCCATATCTTCCCCACATTTACCAATTACCCTTTCGTAACCTTTAGTTCTATTTCCAATTTTCGCATTGAAATCGCCCATTAGCGCTATTCTATCCTTGCTGTTGACCCTGACCACGATGTCACTCAATGCTTCATAAAACTTGCCAACTTCGTCCTCATCCGCACCTTCACATGGTGAATACAGTGAGACAATTCTCCTCCTAATTCCTCCAACTGCCAAATCTACCCACATCATTCGCTCATTTACGTGCCTAACAGAAACTACGGTGCGTGGAATGGGATATCTGATAAACAGCCCTACCCCGACTCTGCCCCTCCCTTTCTAACACCCGTCAAGTACACTTTATAATCTATCTCTTCCTCGTCATCTTCCCTTACCCGAATATCACTTACTCCTAGGGCATCCAGATGCATCCTTTTTGCTGACTCAGCCAGTTCTACTTACTTTCTTCCATGAGCACAGTTAATATTGATAGATCCCCATGAAATTCAATTTCGTTCGCATTATTGTTTCTAAGGAGTCCCTCGCCTGTCAAATGGGAGTGAGACTCCGTTACTCCCATAGGTCCGAGGCTTGCTTAAAATGTTCTGAGCTCGGTAAATTCATGAAGCAGGATGCTACTCTAGTTACACATAGCCCAAGTGAGGATCTCTCCTCTAACGGGTTATGGACCACCGGTGAATTGTATAGTCCTAGCCGCCTGAGCACAAGGAGGGCCATGACTCAGAATATGTCCGAGATGCCCACTCCCATTCCATTGCAACTGGTATCCCGACTCTTAGGACCACTTACTAGGCCACTCAGCCGTTGCCCATGGTTCATGAACTAGGACGTGATTACAGTAACCCACACCATGGGAGATGTTCAATAAATTTCCAAATTCTACGCAATCATTTAAGAAAAGGCAAGGAAAACAACAGATAGGGAATCTGCCACCAGGACGACTGCTCTAAATGCAGATCAGTAGTGAATGATTGATTCTTTACTTCTGTAATAAAATGAAGATGCCATATTATACACATAATGCGCTAAAATGTATATAATCAATCAAATATGTTTTATATAGAAATAACTCACACTGAATGGAATACTGCAAAATAAAATGTAATAGAGTAGCAAAGCAGAGCCCGTGAAGGTTTGTTTACAAACACTACAGAAATAGCGCTCCAACAGTTGGTCAGGAAACTGCACTCATTTAGTTCTGTGAAATTACGTCCAAAGAGGTTGTAAATATGAATGAAAGTGATCTCACGGCTGCTGTGAACATCGAGAACAAGTAGACTGTCATGAGATCTGTTGAAGAAATGGGGAAATTACGAGAAGAAATACGAACGTGTCGAATATTCGATACCACTACAGCAGGGACCAAAGTTTCGAATATTCGACAGTTGCCAGTTCTAGGGTTAAGGAAATTATTGCTGTAGGGGGAATAGTGAATAAAATGGTGACCTACATACTAAATGAGGACCGAGCTCGATAGCTGCAGTCGCTTAAGTGCGGTCAGTATCCAGTAATCGGGAGATAGTGGGTTCGAGCCCCACTGTCGGCAGCCCTGAAGCTGGTTTTCCGTGGTTTCCCATTTTCATACCAGGCAAATGCCGGGACTGTACCTTAAGGCCACGGCCGCTTCCTTCCAATTCCTAAACCTTTCCTATCTCACCGTCGCCATAAAACATATCTGTGTCGGTGCGACGTAAAGCAAATAGCAAACAATAGAGGACCACGAAAGGCAAGAAGAAAAGAATCCGCACTAAAGGACGGACGTGAACAGCAAGGAAGATGATATAGAATGAAATACAAGCCACTAGGAGATCATAAATTCATGGAATTAGCAACTGTGAATGCGCAACTCTGAGGCTGCACTCTAACGCAAGGTGAATCTCATTTACCTCATTTCAATACGAATCGGCTAAGATGTTCGGTATCTGAAAGAGCTATCCCATCAACAGACACACTAGCTTTATTTTATTAAATCAGCAGGAATCACGTACTGTTAAAACTACTCGGAATAGATCAACAATATCTCTGTCCTCCTTTCAGCAAGCATGTCAGTGGCGAAGAGTCAACATCCTCCACTATCTCCCAAAAGGTTCAACTGCAACCCTATGTTCACGGAGGCATTTACCCTTCTCCGATAGTGCAGTTCCCTGCTTTCGGGTAGTGCCATCACTTCTGATGCACCCCGTATACTTACACAAACTCTCCCTGTACGCAGACTGACAAGGATAGAGAATGTGCGGAACTAGTCTCGGTGGTTCAATAGCACAGAAACGTTCAATACCATAGCCGTCTCTACGGTACGGTAGTGTAACTTGGTGCACAAACGTTTGGCCAACACCGCGGTGCACAGCGAGAGATGCTCAATTATTTAAGACAGCTCGTGTTCTCCATTATAGAGCGGGTGCGCGCGGAGAGTGTAGTGTACCGTCCGAAAGTACAAGCCGGGTCTTCGTGTACAAACAGTTGCAGACAAAACTGCTAATAATGTTCACTGTGTATCAGTCAGGCTGATATAATAAAGCGCCCGCTTTTCAGATAAATATCTCAGTTCAATATAGAAAAAGAATGCCAATCAACAATGTAAATTTGCAAACAAACAACAAGTTTCGTCAACTCGGGTGTTGTAAGCTATTCGATCAACAACGATCTCTCTCCACCCCAAGAGTAGCATCAATAGATTAAATGCAACACTCTTCTTTTTTAAAAAAAAAAATTAAAAAGACAGTGCTATATTTGCACAACATCCGATCTGATCAATGCGGCATAGTCTATGCGGGAGAAATCAAGAGCTGCAACATCCAAAAAGGTAGAATACAAACCTGGAGTACAGTGATACGTATATTAGTCCTAAGCCAGAAGACTAGTTGGATCATCAATAGATGCAACATCAGCTGTCATGAATAGCCTATGCACCAGGAGGGGTTCTAGGGAAATGAGGAGTGATGTAGTTTACCACTGCTTTCCTCACCGAGCCAGAAGGTAATGTTAGATATCAGTAAAACAAACCCACCGAAATGTATATGTCAACCAACCCCATGAGGAACACTTTCGCACTATTCAGCACGGGGACTGGTTGTAACGGGAATAGTTGTCACTAACAATGTTCATACCTTAAGTTACTTCCATACCATCGAAGCCAAGGATGAATCAAAGTAACAAACTAGTTCTAGCCCATGCTAGAAGTACAATGATAGGACCTAGCCCTACATCTTTCAAGAAAAAAAAGGTAAATGTGTAGTAAAAGAGAAGTTCTTCCTTAAAGAATATTTAAAACATTATATAACACAACGGTTTTAACTAAATCTAAATAAACACTTTAAACAACAAAATACTATGATGAACCGTTGAATGCTTCGCAAGGCTGTTTACAGGTGCAGGCAAAACCACTTCAGTTTCTTTTCCAACTGCAGGTGAAGTAGATACTCTCCGAAAATAAATGAAAACACTCAACGTATGAAACCTCTACTGCACGTGTTAACAAAACTGAAATATTCTGTATATGAATCAAGTCAGAACCCCCCCCCCCCAGCCTTCCTGAAAATGGATAATAATGGATCGATACAGAGAGGTATGAATATAATCTCCGCCAATAATAGATGCCCTTTCCAAAATGTGCACTTTTTCGTAATTAGTTACCCGGCTGTTGATTTCACAAGCGAGAACTGGCATTGAAATATATATCTTCCCATTTAATAGAAGAGTATGAAACTTCGAAGTGTCAACGCAGCATTCTGCTGCCGTCGGCCCACCCCTCCCTAACTCAGCATCCTGAAGATGAGAAAAAGAACTGTAACTTCGATATACTCAGTCTGCACAGTGTATTCAATGTTAGGGTTATGACTATAATAAGACACAAGATTCCTAAATGTCACTTTCCTTCTCTTTCACTGGGCACACCGCGAGGCAGGAGGAAGCACATGAAGCGACGAGGATTCAATTATTTCCAACAATGACAATGGAGACGATTCATCAATCAAAGGCGGGAAGTTTATAAAAAAAAAACTAAAATAAAAAACGAAGTATGGCAGCAGCTTATAGAACAGATTTTATGAACGCAATAAAGAAGGAAATACAATATCCTCGATAGTTATAATTTACAACTCAGAGGCGTGGGGAAGCGGGATTAAAACGGAACTGTTTGATTCAGTAGTCGCCAGGGAGGAATATTTTGGCGACAATTTTCACAAACTGCTCCTCGCCCATTACAGCTCGGAGTTATTAGCAAATATGTATGACATGCACCGTAGATTATGGTAAAACACAAAACAAAAAATACAATCCATTTCCATTCAACTGGTTAACTACTGAAAGTGGAAGTACAGGCACGCTCGAGGAGGCCACAACTACTGCCGACACGTTACAGGAAACTACATACCATATCTCCCGCCGGGACAAACGTATCATTACAGCAAACTGTTAAATGATCACCTTCCTACCAGTATTCTCTCACAGTAGCATGGTCCGCTTTAAAATTAAAAACGGGACATGGGTATCCTATCACTTTTCTATGCGGTCGGGTATGAAGTGAGATGAATGTAATGGCAGAGCAGGGTGTTACTCGAAAAAGCTTAATTAATTTTCCCACGCAGTGTAACCAATATATGCCTCGCGCAATGTTTCGCAGCATGCTCTAATCTATGGAATGGTTACAATGTCCATACAATCCATTTGAACACTATCTAACGCAAAGTGTAATGCAACCTTTGTAATAGTGTTGGCTACTAAATGCATGATTCGAAGTAGTGTACCGATTCATTCAAGTGTCCGAGTGAATCGATTCATAGGAACGGCGAGCTCATGGCACACGATTCAGCTTGGACAGTGCTGAGTGGCGCACTCACTGGACTAGTGTTGGCTACTGAATGTATGATTCGAAGCAGTGTATCGATTCATTCAAGTGTCCGAGTGAATCGATTCACAGGAACGGCGAGCTCACGGCACATGATTCAGCTTACTCCCAGCGGACAGTGCTGAGTGGCGCACTCACTGGACGTTGACGGGGAGCCGAGCTTCCGCTGCAGCGAGACAGTGAATCAGTGAATCATGGCACATCGAAAGAATCGTGAACGAGCGCGGCTCAGTGAGACACATGATACACACGGCTCATCGGCTCACTGGACACGCGGAGAGCCGAGCTTCCGCTGCAGCGAGACATACAGTGAGCCATGGCACATCGAAAGAATCGTGAACGAGCGCGGCTCAGTGAGACACAAGATACACACAGCTCCTTATCGGCTCACTGCAGCGAGACATACAGTGAGCCATGCTACACTGAAAGAATCGTATGCTATAATGGACTCTCGAGCTCAGCTCATTTGAAAATAATACCCATTTGCATTCACTGTCCTCTTCTTACAGGGAGGTTTAAAAAATAGATGGATTTATTTGCAGTGTTAAAAAGGTAGTCACAACATAATTCTGAAGTAGCTAGTAAGCAGGTAGGCTATTAGGTTATACTATTTATTAGTTTAATGAATCTTAGTATTATAACTTAGTTGACATTTGACAATTAAACTCGACTCTAGCCTGCCCTATGACTGAGTCATGCTCATGACCACTCAAAAGTACCTGTTTTATATTGGGAAGAACGGCTCAGTATTCTCTCAGTTCATATGTCACATCGTTGCACAAGACTTCAATCATATGTGGACAGACGCAATAACAGTATGTTGAATCAGAAAACCAGCGGGCTACTGTACATCTCGGGTAGCCTATACAAAATATGACTATTAAAAAAAATCCTCAGCTGATAGAAAAATACTTTTTTTTTAAAAATGACTGAGCGAGTTGTCGTGCGGTTAATATCGCGTGGCTATGCGCTTGCATTCGGGGGATGGTGGGTTCGAATCCCACCGTCGGCAGCCGTTAAGATGGTTTTTCCGTAGTTTCCTCATTTTCACACCAGGAAATGCTGGGACTGTACCTTAATTCAGGTCATGGCTGCTACCTTCCTAATCCTAACCTTTCCCACCCTGCGTCACCGGAAACCTTCGATGTATTAGAGTAACTAGCATTTTTTCTAAGAAAGGAGTTCATAGTATGAAGACCAGATGGCAGCTGCGAGCACTGAATGCTGTTGCTGCTGTCTTACCAGCACATACTACACAGATGCAGTAGGAGCGGTGACCAATGAGCCGTGAATCGGATCACTGTATCGATTCAGTAACGTGAACGGAATCAAATGAATCGATTCAGTAAAATGAACCGAATGTCCCATCACTACACTGGACGTTGACGGGGAGCCGAGCTTCCGCTGCAGCGAGACATACAGTGAGCCATAGCACACCGAAAGAATCGTGAACGAGCACGGCTCAATGAGACACAAGATACACACGGCTCCTTATCGCCACACTGGACAGTGGACACTGGCGGAGAGCCGGGCTTCCTCTGAAGCAATACATACAGAGCCACGGTACACTGAAAGAATCGTACGCTAAATGGACCCCCGAGCTCAGCTCATTTGAAAATAATACCCACTTGCATTACCGTCCTCTTCTTACCAGGAGGATTAAATAATAGATGACCGAGATCGATAGCTGCAGTTGCTTAAGTGCGGCCAGTATCCAGTATTCGGGAGATAGTAGGTTCGAACCCCACTATCGGCAGCCGTGAAAATGGTTTTCCGTGGTTTCCCATTTTCACGCCAGGCAAATGCTGGGGCTGTACCTTAATTAAGGCCACGGCCGCTTCCTCCCCACTTCTAGCCCTTCCTTGTCCCATCGTCGCCATAAGACATATCTGTGACGGTGCGACGGGAAAAGAAAAGGATTTATTTTCAGTATTAAAAAGGTAGTCAAAACTTAATTCTAAAGTAGCTGGTAAGTAAGTAGGCTATTAGGTTATACTATTTATTAGTTTAATGAACCTTAGTATTATAACTTAGTTGACATTTGACAATTAATAAAACTCGACTCTAGCCTGCCCTATGACTATGAGTCATGCTCATGACCACTCAAAAGTACCTGTTTTATATTGGGAAGAACGGTTCAGTATTCTCTCAGTTCGTATGTCACATCGTTGCACAAGACTTCAATAATATGTGGACAGTAAGTGAGCCGACTGACGCAATAACTTGACCAACAGTATGCTGAATCAGAAAACCAGTGGGCTACTGTACATCTCGGGTAGCCTATGCAAAATATGACGATTTAAAAAAATCCTCTGCTGATAGAAAAACACAGTAAATATTTTCAAAAATGACTTAGCGAGTTGGACGTGCGGTTAGTATCGCGTAGCTATGAGCTTGCATTCGGGGGATGGTGGGTTCGAATCTGACCGTCGGCAGCCGTTAAGATGGCTTTCCATAGTTTCCCCATTTTTACACCAGGAAATCCTGGGACTATGCCATAATTAAGGCCATGGCTGCTACCTTCCTAATCCTAGACCTTTCCCATCCCGTCTCACCGGAAACCTTCGATGTATTAGAGTGATAGCATTTTTTTTTCAAAGGAAGAATTTCATAGTATGAAGACCAGATGGCAGCAGCGAACAATGAATGCTGTTGTTGCTGCCTTACCATTACATACCACACAGACGCAGTAGGGAGCGGTGACTCTAGTGTGCCGTGAATCGGATAACTGTATCGATTCAGTAACGTAAACGTAATAAAATGAATCGATTCAGTAAAATGAATCGAATGTTCCATCACTACTTTGCAATGTGGATTAAAAATGAACTATTTTAAAATCAGGATGTTAATTATCTCTCACTCTCTCTCTCTCTCTCTCTCTCTCTCTCTCTCTCTCTGTTTATCGGAAAAACTTTCGGAATTCTTACGTTCAGCAGTCACTGAAAGGCGTATGACGCAACCAGGTGCCTTTCCTGATGGCAACCCCAACAGAGGACTTAATGACGTGATATATGATAGTAGGAAGAGAAAGAATGCAATCCGGTGCCGCCATGTGGCCTACTTCTAACGAATAGCACCTCGGAGTCTCCTCGAGGCTTAACGTCACTATCCGAGGGACGAATCGCCATCAAAAGCGGCATACACCCTCAGTCCATTTGAACACTGCAGAGAGGTCTGGAACTGAATCCAGGCTTTTGGCACGCAATCTAATGATTAAAACTTGTATACCACCAACTCCCTTACCCTGCCCGCCAACATTCTGATGGTGAACATGTTTTGAGACCAATAGGACTCCAAACAGGATAGTTCCTGTAAAGTGTAGAAGGTAAATGAAGAACATGCTGTTTATTACAAATAATAACCTGGGTAAGGTAAGGGTTATACTGCCCGAAGGCAGGTCCGAACCTCCGCAGAGGTGTTCCTGAGCCGGAGTTTATGTGCGGTAGGGTGGCCAGTTCCTTTCCGCTCTTCCATTCCCTTACCCCCCACCAACAGCGCGTAGCAACCCATCCAACTCCTGACCACGCCCATTGTTGCTTAACTGCGGAGATCTCGCGGGATCCGGTGTTTCAACACTGCTACGGCCATTGGCAATAATAACTTATCGTTAACAAATTATATACTGCATGCACTGCGCATTCATTGCAATGACTCACGATTCTATTCACAGCAAGATATGTGATAACTCTGGAAGTCATGAAATGCCACAGTGTAAGTAAAGATGGGCGCTGACAGAAATTGTGTGAACAGAGATCAAACTGTCTCTGTATTAATTCACGCTCAAAACTCCACGATTCAAATAAAACGGTAACTTACAGTAGATCGAGATAAAACTTTAATTAAAGATTACTCTATTAAACAAAAGTACATATAGGTAGTCCGATTCAGTATTATAACATGCTCCAGGTTAAACAAAATAAAATATCTCTGAACAGTAATCCTCTCGACGAGATCAACGGGCACAACATAGACATACCAACCAAATATACAAAATCCAAAACCTTACGTGATGAACATCTTCATTAGGAAGAACAGATTCAGCTTCCATTTCTTTTCACCCACATTTTCATTCCTTGATATTCAGTTTTACAAACCCATTGAAAAAGTTGTAAAAGCGTCAGCCAAGCGTGTTCACATGTAACTTTCCTGGTGGTCATTCTGTCACATGTAATGGCAGAGCAGGGTGTTACTGGAAAAAGCTTAATTAATTTTCCCACACAGTGTAACCAATACACGCATCGCGCAATGTTTCGCAGCAGACTCTAATCTACGGAATGGTTACAATGCCCATACAATCCATCTGAACACCATCTACCGCAATTATAATGCAACCTTTGTAATGTGGGTTAAAAATGACTATTTTAAAATCACGATGTTAATTTTCTCTCTCTCTCTCTCTCTCTTTATCGAAATGTCCCCCCCCCCTCCATGACACTACAGTCCTTGAAAGGCCTTGACCTACTAAGCGACCGCTGCTCAGCCCGGAGGCCTGCAGATTACGAGGTGTCGTGCGGTCAGCATCACAAATCCTCTCGGCCGTTAATCTTGACTTTCTAAACCGGGGCCGCTATCTCACCGTGAGACAGCTCCTCAATTCTAATCACGTAGGCTGAGTGGACCTCGAACCAGCCCTCAGGTACAGGTAAAAATCCCTGACCTGGCCGGGAATCGAACCCGGGGCCTCTGGGTAAGAGGCAGGCACCACGGGGCCGGCGTTTATCGAAATAACTTTCGGAAATCTTACGTTCAGCAGTCGCTGAAAGGTGTATAACGCAACTTTCTGGTTCGTGTCTCATGTCTATAGAAAGACGAGCAAAACAAGCATGGTTTGATGTTCTACAGCAATGACAGCTCCAGTGTCGACTCTCCATCAAGCTACATATCGACAACCCCATAAAGCCAGCCTCCACCAACGGTGGTACAGTCACTGCCAGTAAACTGTGAGCGCCATATGATACGCACAATACCAGGTCCTGCTAGCGGGACCAGCATCAATGTTTCAACTGAACAAGACTTGTTATTGGAATTAAAATATTTACCTCGAGGATTCATTATTATTTTCGACACGTGTTGCTAATCTAGATAGTCATCAACAACCAATAACGGAGAAATTGTAGAATGTCCTAAACTGTAATTCTCAATGTTCGAGCCTGAGGGTTTTACATACAACATTTTGTTACAACAATGTAAACGCACATATTAAAGTTTGGGCTGGGAAGACTTGGATCAAAGAGGACGAGCTGCTCGACTAAGTGGTATGTTCCGAGCTGTCAGTGGAAAGATGGCGTGGAATGACATTAGCAGGCGAATAAGTTTGAGTGGTATACCCGGCAACTTTTAAAAAGAGAAATCCGGAAGTTCCTAATGCAATTTTTTTTAACAACATGCGAATGCGCTGCAAAGTCTTGAGACATAGTGGAAAAAGAACGGCAAGGAGGGTGATTACAAACAATACTAATACATGTTAAATATATGTTATGATCACCCCTGAAATTACACAATGTTACATCTTGATGAGTGCTCATGTGTTTTCACTTAAAACTGGGAACACTTTTCCGTGATCGTATAAAACAAGGATATTAAGCAGAATATGCCTCCCTAAAAGACTGATAATATCGTTTCTTAGTGGAACTCATTACGAACACCACTAAAAAAATACTAAATCGCTTACAAATTCGTCACACAATTCCACAAGTTTCAGAACTACCGCCAATGTTACACCCACACACAAAGCCGTTTAGTTGCTACGAAGCACGACACATTTACTAAAGTTGTTATATATAAATTCACAGCCTGCTACTTTTCATGCCGGGTCGAATGACTCAGACGGTTGAGGCGCTGGCCTTTTGACTCCGACTTGGCAGGTTCGATCCTGGCTCAGTCCGGTGGTATTTGAAAGTGCTCAAATACATCAGCCTAGTGTCGGTAGATTTACTAACACGTAAAAGAACTCCTGAGGGACACCTCGGCGTCTCCGAAAACCGTAAAAGTAATTGTTGGGACGTAAAGGAAATAACATTATTATTATGCTACTTTTCACGGATTTCTTTTCTACAAATTCAAAGCCTGCTACTTCTTCTGGAACATCTCAGTGAATGAAGTAGCAGTTGAGGTCGAACAGGTGACAAAAGCACGGTGATAATCGATAATGTGATTATCAATAAGTTTACCGGACGAATTTCAAACACTGCATCTCCTATTACCAGCTACTATAGAAAGTCAAATCCGATTTGACCGCAGAAAGCGAAAACAAGCGCGGATATTCAAGATCCATACAATAACGCTGTTCATCCGCACAACCGTAAAACACACTCAAAATCCGTACATTTTACGAAAAAACGGAATGCTTGGCAGGTATGGAGTGGTGTCTTTAAAAGTAGAAAAAATCACAATATGAAGATAAAGTTGGAATTCAGGACAGATTGGGGCAAATATTAATTTGTAGGAAGGGAAGTTAGGGATTGGAATAACGTACCAAGGGAGATGTTCAATAAATTTCCAATTTATTTGCAATCATTGAATAAAAGGCTAGGAAAAGAACATATAGGGAATCTGCCACCCGAGCGACTGCTCTAAATGCAGATCAGTAGTGACGGATTGATATTTAAAAGAAATATTTAGGTCGAATACCGAGGTCACGTAAGATTTCCAAATATCGTAATACATATTCAACTTACTCACTGGAATGCTACACAATTACATTCATTAGTATAACATAAAAGAGTTTTATGAATGCTACAATCAGTACAAAACATGCAAGGGGGCCGATGACCTGCGATGGTAGGCCCCTTAAAACAACAAGCATCATCAACATCAAAACATGGAAGTGACTGCACAGATGGTTCTATGGGAGTATGGGAGCCGGTGCCGCGCACGGGTGCCACTGTTAACTATGTTCCTACGGATTGTTCACTGGGAGACGTGTCTAGCACGGCATGTGTTGAATTGAGACGTGATTTGCTGCACGGTTGCCCGTCTGTCACTGTTGACAATCAGATGTCGCCGGTCACGGTCATCGAGGGTGGCTGGACGGCCTGTCGTTCGTCTGTTGTGGATGGTAACACCCGCATTCATCGGACACTACGACGCGCATTTGTCGCCAGTCTCCAGGGATGGACACTGGAACAATGGCGTAACGTGATATGGTCGGACGAATCACAATTTCAACTGCACCATGCCGATGGGAGGCACCACGTATGGCGCAGAACACATGTAGCGATGGATCCCGTCTGCCTCGAAGGTGTGGTCCAGGGCGCTGGTGTCTCTGTTATGGTCTGGGGTGCGTTTTCCTGGTATGGAATGGGCCCTATAGTTGTTCTGGAAGAGACTTTGAATGGTACGCGGTGTGTTGAGCTGCTCGGAGACCATCTCCACCCATATTTGGCCTTCCAGCGCCCAGACGGTTTTGCGGTGTTTCAGGAAGATAACGCGCCGCCACATCGCTCCTACGTCGCCCGGGAATGGTTCCAGGAACATGCAGCGGAGGTCCAACGACTACCATGGCCACCCAGGAGCCACGATATAAACCCTATCGAACATATCTGGGATGTCCTGAAACGCAGGCTCCGTGTCATGAATCCTGCACCCACGAACAGGCCAGCATTGGCGGCCGCTCTGCAAACGATTTGGTTTCAGCTGCGTCCAGAGGACTGCCAGGGACTTGTCGACTCACTTCCACGGCGTCTCACTGCAGTTCGCCGGACCAGAGGAGGCCCCACACGATATTAGGTGACCATCCCAAGACATTTGCTAAGTCAGTGTAGTTGGGTCAAAATATCTTATCAGAGAGATACGGATTGCAAAACAAGTACGAAAGGAGTAGAGGGAGACAAAAGATACTCACCTTCTTAGCATCATTGTTGTTGTCGGCGTGGTTAGGCTGAGGACTCATGACAGAGCCATTGCTCACCGCACCAGACTGAGACAGCAGGTCGTCAGAGCCACGCTGAAACAAAGAAATGCAAATAATAATATTAATATCGATCACATTCTAGCTAAAATAATTAGTAGCCACACAGAACCAAGGCGTCACTGGAGATGTATTCGGGTGAAAGTGAGCGGAGTAGTTCCCCGTTGTTGTTTTCTTCAGAGTCAGAGTTTGTTATTATATGACAAACCCTTTATTATAAAGTGACTTTGAGGATGCCTTAAGATTGCTTTTATAAAATATTTAATGGAAAAATTCATCAAACTGCTCCTCAGATGAAAATTTACAGGATGAGGAACTACCCTCCTTGGTTTAAAAAAAGAAATTGACCTAATCAAAGCGAAAGAAAAATGCAGAAAACGAAGACAGTAATGCATATAGTTTGTTGATACATAGCGAACTCCACAAACATTCAAAGACTAAGCCTAAGGCTTACATATTCTAGATCACTGATTCCGAGTTAAATATACTAAAACTCAACCCAGAAAGTTCTGGAATAGCATTAGAAGTAAGAACATATGACATACGACAAAACATATGACATTTCACGAACGTCATCTAAGACGGAAAGAAATATCGAACGGATTTGCAAAACATTTTCAAAATGTGTATTTCAGCCAGCCTGCAAATTATAACATTTTTGAAACAAAAAAAAAGTCTCTCCGTATTGCTTGTCTCTCGAATCAGTAAGCTAATGAGAATGAATATAAACAAGCAATTCAGAAGTTAATCCCAAAGATCCAGTGGACGAGACGACATATATATTATTAAAGGATTCGGGAATGTATTGATGCTTCCTCTGTGCAATGCGACTCTTAGTCGACAATCGTTCCCAACTTTATGGAAACTGAGTACAGTACGATACATTCTAAAAATTAGTTATTCTACTAAACCAGAAAACAACAGAGGTGTTTCTGTAATTTGAAATCTTGCGAAAGCATTTGAACATATCCTTTATTTTAGAATTTATGATCACATAAAAACATCAGCATATCAACATGGCTTTTATAAAGGAATATTACGTCAAGATCAAATTTGTTCAATTTATTTCAGACTCGTTAACCAGAAATGTATCTACTGACACTATATATATTATATGTGTGAGTGAATTTTACAACAGCTAAAGCAATATTCCGGGTGGTTCACAAACCCCTTGCGATTTAGTTTTATGCATCCCGTCGCTTTTTCTACAATTCAGAAATACATCAGTCCCGCTTCTAAACCGTGGTAATAAAACGAGATGTGTAGTTACGGGCTAAAAACTAGCAGGAATCGTGAGCGCCACCATTAATTCTTTGTGAGTACCCTCAATGAACCCGTAAAACGAGCACAGATACGAAGAATATGTACCTTGCAATAGAAGGTACTCACGCAGACCAGGAATAGGATATTGTACAGGCTGGAAACTGCGCGCTGCATGTCAAGCCCCGCAACAACTCACTTGACAGAGGCGCGGTGGGAATTGTGATAAAGGACGGTGCTCGAAGGTTCGAATCCCACGCAAGTATTTTTTTAGTATTAATACAGCCATTTGACTGGAATGTGGCAAGGCTGCATACTTAATAGTTTCACGGACTGATTTATCTGGCCCTGAAAAAGGCCATTAGTATGGTGGCATATGGTATGGAGCTGGGTTGGAAGAGACTAGGAAACATGAGACAAGTTTCACTTACCTACATCTTTTAACGCAGCACCTGCTCGAAATGACAACCTCAATGGTCAATATAGAGCTGCGCGCACTGTAGTAAGGACCGTCTGGCACGTTGCAACATCTCCAGCGTAACGGATCGGCATGCCTCGATGATGAACTGTCTAAGATGACCAGGATTCCTCGGTTCCTGTGCTTACACCAGTTGTTTTATATGTTCCCACAGAAAAAAAAATCTAGGGGCGTAAGATCGGGCAATCTGGCGGGCTAGGGGCAAGTCTTCCCCTACCTATCTATTTATCAGGATACGTCGCATGGAGATGGTTCCGGACGACCACCGCCACGTGCCGTAGGGCTCCTTGATGTTAAATCTCATCCTGCCGAGGTAAAGGAGTGACACATGTTCCATGAACGGTGGTAGGTCATCTTGCAGAAACCGCAGATAGTGTTCTCCCATCAGAGGTCCCCCAAAGAAATGGGGACCAACCAGATGATCACACACGATGCCACACAATACGTTCACGCCCCGCTGTACCTGAAAAGCTGCCTATCATGCCCAATGGAGATTATCCACACTCCAGTAATGCGTATTATGCCGATTAACTGTTCCATTGTTGTGGAACCACGTTTCGTCCGTAAATAAAATGGTCGCTAAAAAGGCAGGACCAGTGTCCACATGTTGTAGGAGTCAATTGACAGAACGCCACCCGTGCTCGAAATCATTACCATAGAGTTCCTACCTGCGGTTTACAAACCATGGATCATGTACGACGTAGGAAATTGGTTGTCTGTGTTCTAGTAATGTACTGTAAGTGCGGATGATACGAGTAAAACCGCTCGGTATGCAATATCCGAATAAAAGACGCTCGGCTGACGTTCGCCTCCAGTGCAGTAGCCCGTGTGCTAGTAGGATGGTCATGCCGGACAGCGTTCAACACCTCTTCTTTGTGAGAAGACACACGGAGTTATCTCAAAACAGGCCGTGTCCTTCCCAGGGACGACGACTGCTCAACTTGGCAGTAGCCCGCAGGCGACTTTCTAGCAGATGTCATACCTGTCGTCAGTTGTCGTCTATCCGGATACCGTTCATGACACAGGCGTTGTGCCTGCTATACATTCCCTTTAGTTTCTCCATAAATGAGCAACATATCCACATACTCGTCGCTGGACGAGAAAGTAAATAAGCTTGGTGTTATGTTGTGACTTTCCTCCAATAAGGGGAGTTCGCGCAGCTACTGTACATACCTACCTGCCCTCGCATGTTGTTATCGATACAATATGGCACACTTTGCCCTACCTGCGGTCTACAAACCATGGAACATGTACGACGTAGGAAATTGGTTGTCTGTGTTCTAGTAATGCTGAAATACAACTGACTTTTAGTGGAGACACGTTTAACACCTGTTGCTATCACAGTAGGAGGTAGCACGTCTTTGATCGTCTTATATGCACAGTCCAGTAGCATCCTAAGTCAGTCCTGCAATGCACTTCTCCCCTAATGAGAACAGCATTTCCATTGCTGTTTCTTTTAAAGAAAAATATTTTGGAGAAATGAAATTGAAAGTGCCACAGAGCAGGTGCGCGGACATTATCAGTATTCACTCTTTTCCAGCCAAGACCTTGCCTGCGAGAGGAATAACTGCTCCAAATTGAGATAAGATACTGGAATATTATTGTGGATCGAGTATAGTATCACTCCACTTCATTTTTTCTTCAATTCGTGCAAAGACAAGATCGAACGGAAGTGAAGAATACCTGACTACTAGGAAGACAAATTCTATTTTTCTAACAATCGGAGGAGCGTAGTTTAAAAACTACACACCTACCCTGCCCATCATTAAAATGTTCTTGTTCTGTCCTGCGCATCTACTTGATGCGAGGCGAACTACTTTGCCACACTCTGGAATGTTAAGGTCTGACACACAGTGCTCTTTTAGACTGGGTCTACTCCATATTTCTTCATAACGTGGCTTCTTCCTTGGATTACTACTTTCAAATGGACGGCACTCCGTTTCACATACCGAAATAGTAGTCAAATCAGACAACACACAACGATCAACACTGTACGTCAGACTGAACGGCGGACAATGGGTGAGAAAAGGTGAAGCACAGGATATTACGCAGTGCCTTCTCACCGATGTAACTGCTTTTGCACGTGAAATAGTAACTTCGCTGGATTTGAAACTAACCCTCAACTTCACCTGTTTGTAACAGCATGATGTGTAAGGGGTCTTCTTTATGCTGGAAACGTGTATACTTGTCGATCTTGAAGATAAAATTAGTAATATAAAAGATTTTCTTATAGTATGGTTGTCGGGGGAACACTTTGTAAACACCAGGCGAGTTGGCCGTGCGGTTAGGAGCGCGTGGCTGTGAGCTTGCATTCGGGAGATAGTGGATTCGAATCCCACTGTCGGCAGCCCTGAAGATGGTTTTCCGTGGTTTCCCATTTTCATACAGACAAATGCTGGGGTTGTACCTTAATTAAGGCCACGGCCGCTTCCTTCCAACTCCAAGGCCTTTCCTATGTCATCGTCGCCGTAAGACGTATCCCTGTCGGTGCGACGTAAAGCCAATAGCAAAAAACACTTTGTAAACAACCGTAGTTGAAGTTGACTTTTGGAGTTAGACTGTTAAAATGAGTCTGAAACAAGAAGAAATTAAGTAAGGAGGGAGATATCTTGCTTCGTTACTTGGATATTGACTTGTTGGAAATTTTAACCCAACCTGAATGAAGATTTTATTTCATCACCATAATCATTACGTGTGTTCGTCAATCTCATCGGAGGGAAATCATCTCCATTCCCTTACAGAAAGTGAGCGAGTACGACGGATGGTCTCTGATAAGCTTTCCGAAAATAATATGAACTCGCACCCTGGAGCAGGCGCGTCATATTTTGTAACACGTTTGGTCACGTGGGGGACAGGTGTCACCCAAATAATTTGAGATTCTTCTCCGTAAAATAAACTAATGTTGAGATTCATCACTTATAATATGATTTATTGGATTTATACAAAGATATTAAATCAAAACCAATCAACTGAAACATCCATATTTAAGGAATAATATCCTTTTTTACAAAAAAAGGACAAAATTTGAAATTTGTTTACAAGCTTTTGGTTTAGGCTGTCTTGTCTCATGTTTCAAATATTAGTCCTTACAATACTGCTTGAAAATATACTCCTTCCTGTTCATATTTGTTTCAAACTTCTGATTTGTCTTGAAAATATTAAATGTGTTTATAACAGCAATATTGAGCAAGTTGAAGAACACTACCACTGGCCATCGCTGTGTGTTTATAGCAACATCATATTTCTGAGATAACTGGTCCACCAAATCAACCATACCTTTAGTCATATTATAAAAGCTCATCATGTCTAGCTTCTTTTGTTCACCTGTGTCCATGTCTATGGCGTCACATTGTTCATTGTTGAAATTACCAAAACAGTTTTGTTCTTTTTAGTACAATAGGACAAGTGTGCACTCTTCCTGAAATCCAAGAGGGAAGACTTTTCTTCCCTTCGCTTGTACGGTAAAAACTCTTTTGGAATTTCCCTCTTGTTACTTCTTACTGTACCGACATATGTCAGGGACTTATCTGTGAGAAGGGCTTTAGCCAAGAAAATACTGGAAAACCAGTTATCTCCGGTAATATTTCGATTTATTCCCTGCACCGGCTCAACTAATCGCAAAACAATGTCTTGAGCAGTGTTGCTCCGTTTGTATGGACCTTCTGGTTGTGCACCTACACATGTCTCAAGATTAATTGTATAAGCAGTTTTGGCATCAACCAGAGCAAATGTTTTCATCCTATACTTCGCAGGTTTTCTGGGATTAAACTGTTCGAAAGAACATCTGCCGCGAAAAGCTAATAGTCGCTCGTTCACTGTTAGACAATCACTGGGAGAAAAGTACTTTTGGAAGTTGCAATAGATCAATCAATCAATCAATCAATCAATCAATCAATCAATCAATCAATCAATCAATCAATCACTACTGATCTGTATTTTGGCAGTCGCCCAGGTGACAGATTCCCTATCTGTTGTTTTCGTAGCCTTTTCTTAAATGATCGCAAAGAAATTCACCATTAGTTGAAATACCTCCCGCACAGGTGAAAATTTATCAATTTCTCGGCGATCAGTTCTGTCTCTTATATCGTTAAATCTCAAACACCTTAGAAAGAAAAGGAATCTTTTTTTCTGCCAGGGTACGATAGCACGATTCCCAGCCATTGCCCTTGCTGTTGTCCCAAAAATCATGAATGCTTTTCCTTGAACATCTAAAGGTACCTATCCGATAGAGAAGACCAATTAACGATGCACCCCGCGGTTGCCAACCTAACCTCTCTCAATCAATCAATCAATCAATCAATCAATCAATCAATCAATCAATCAATCAATCAATCAATCACCACTGATATGCATTTAGGGCAGTCACCATGGTGGCAGATTACTTATCAGTTGTTTTTCTAGCCTTTTCCTAAATAATGTACGAGCCCCTGGGGCCCCTATTAGTAACCTTTTACGATAGACAGCGGATACTGTGTATGTTATACTGACACGATAGGCAGCGGATACTGCGGATGTTATTCTGACACCCCAAACTACAGAGGAAAATAATGGTCGGTGAATGAAAAGACAGCCTTATTATTATTATTATTATTATTATTATAATTATTATTATTATTATAGCCTCCGTGGCTCAGGTGGTAGCGCGCCGGTCTATCACGCTGCGTTCCGTGGTTCAAATACTGGTCACTCCATGTGAGATTTGTGCTGGACAAAGCGGAGGCGGGACAGGTTCCTCTCCGGGTACTCCGGTATTCCCCCGTCATATTTCATTCCAACAACACTCTCCAATATGGCAATATAATTTCATTTCATCAGTCATTCATTAATCAATGCCCAGGAGGAGTGCGACAGGCTTCGGCAGCCGGCACAATTCCTACCCTCGTCGATACATGGGGCATCATTCATTCATTCATTCATTCATTCATTCATTCCATTCCATTCCTGACTCGGTCGAATGACTGGAAACAGGCTGTGGATTTTCATTATTATTATTATTATTATTATTATTATTATTATTATTATTATTATTATTATTATTATTATTATCAAAATATAATGCTGTGGTCGCACAGGTAATATAACGTATTTTTCCTTTCGACATAAATGTATGATAATGGCATGTGGCCTCAGGAGAGGCCTGGTGAGTGAGTCACCACGCGTCTCATCCCTCCTGCCGTCATCGCAGGCACCTGCTATCCGGAGTCGTGAATTTTGAGACTCGTTAGAATGTTATCTAATTCAGTTATTAGTTTGCAGTCGTGTTTTTTGATACCATTTACTACTAATTTTAGCCCGTGAGTTTTAAGACTCGTGAGTTCTGAGACGTATCCGCTGAATCGTGTGCCATTCCTGTGAATCGATTCACTCGGACACTTGAATTGATATACTGCTTTCGAATCATACACTCATAAGCCAACACTAGTGAGATAACGATGAGATGGCTTTATCTCACGTTTAAATGTCGAGAAAGATGGTTGATTTGACACTGAAAACAGAGGGTCAAGTGAATAATATTCTTCAGAAACGGAAAAGGTCGATCCTTCAGTGACACCATATAAACACTGTACAGCAGACGATCTCTCCCGCCATATATTACTGCAAGCACTTACAGCGAGCTATGTGGGAGGATGACGTAATGGCCAAGTACGGGATAGCGATGACGTGAACCATCAACAGAACAATGGAATGATGTGAGGCTTCCGCAATTCACCTCCAGTAATGTACTTTCGACAGAAAGATGACAATTTCTACGAAAACTAATAAAATATGCGTACTGTGCTTGTTACTGATTTATTTAAGTAGTAATCGTTTCAATATGTTTCCTAATTAATTGTTCACATACTGACAAATTCATCCCTATGCTACGTTTTGTGCAATTCATTTTAGACAGCATTTGTTGGCGATTTTGCAGACTGCAGTGACTCCGCTAACCACATGTTGTTCCCTTGTCTTCAGAGGCCATCACTCAATGGAAGGATATAAATAGCGAACTACTATTCCTCGATTTATTACAGTTCCGTGCTGACAATGGTCGCTCACTTCCTTACCATGAAAAAAAGCGGAGAGGCCGATGAAGAGGATTAACTCATATCGTTGCTTTTCGATTGGGCCTCACAACATATATTCGTATGTTCTTTGATGTATAAATTATCCCTTGTATTTAGAATATTACTATATACTTTTTGATGTACAAAACAATAAATCATGTTAAATTAGACAGTGTTCAACTGTTCGTGTACGCAGCTCCCAAACATCTGATGTTAAAAAAAAAAAAAGAATCAAATCCGAGCATCTTGGGTGAAAGCGAGGTGACGATGATGATGCCTCTTGTTTAAAGGGGCCTAAAATCTAGGTCGGCCTCTAATGGGACAAGGTGGACCATAGGGGAGTTTAAAATAATCAGTGGATCTAATTCACAATGATAGATTATGGTAGAATAAGACATTGTCCCAAAATGCAATGATATAACATGAAAATACATATTTAGTAAACATATTAAAATATCCAAACACAAACTAAACAGAGTCGATAGAGTAAAACTTAATAAACAATAATATAAAGACTAATACCAAACACTACGTTTTAAGGCAGGAATCCACTGAGGCAACAATTGGGCGACATGGAGCATGCGACAGTGACGCATGCTGCAGTCGACTTTCAATTGAGGAGAAACGGCGCGAATGGAGCGTGCGGCTGTGTGGCATGAGACATGTTTCCGTCTGTCGAACACACACTGGTGCCGCATGCTTCAAAAATGTGCTTGTCGAACAGTGTCGCCCGGGATCCGACAGGGTGTGGATCGGTGCTACAATTTCCGTGCGGCAAGATGGAGTGGGCTACTGAAAACCTATGAATTTAATTGAGGATTACCACAATGCTCCGGACTTGCGGAATCTAACATTGAGTGGTTATAAAAACAATAGCATTAAGAAAGGATACGTTGAAACGGCTTTCAGAAAAAGATGCTTACAGTGCCCAACAACTGAAGAAAATTCAAAATATGCGTTCAGCTTTCCCCCGAGAGCACAAATGACTTCACAAAATGAAAACTTACCTTTCTTCTTGACATCGACACTTTTTCTCTTAATCCGTTTACCCTCCAGGGGTAGTTTTTCCCCTCTCACTCAGCGAGGGATCCCGCCTCCACCGCCACAAGGGCAGTGTGCTGGAGCGTGACACATTTGGGTCGGGAGATAGAAATGGGAAGAGGACCAGTACCTCCCTCAGACGGCCTCACCTGCTAGGCTGAACAGGGGCCTTGTGCGGGATGGGAAGATGGGAAGGGATCGACAAGCAAAAGGGAAGGAAGCGGCCGTGGCCTTAAGTTAGATACTATCCCGGCATTTGCGCGGAGAAGTGGGAAACCACGGAAAACCACTTCGAGGATGGCTGAGGTGGAAATCGAACACTCCTCTACTCAGTTGACCTCACGAGGCTGAGTGGACCCCGTTCCAACCCTCCTACCACCTTTCAAATTTCGTGGCAGAGCCGGGAATCGAGCCCGGGCCTCCGGGCGTGGCAGCTAATCACACTAGCCACTACACCACAGAGGCGGACTGACATTGATGTTCCGAGGAAAACTACTTGAACGTCAAGTGACAATGAGGAACGTGAGGTGAATTGATTTAAAGCCACCGTTTTCCTTTAATAAACAGCATAAGTTAAATGCTTATTAAGTTTGTAAGTAAGATTGTGATTTATTCAACGCCCGCCGGCCTGTGTGGTTCAGAAGGTTGAGGCGCTGGCCTTCTGACTCCAACTTGGCAGGTTCGATCCTGGCTCAGTCCGGTGGGGTGTCCGGACATTTGCGGTCACGGACAATTGCTGTCATCACAAAATCACGGACATTTGCGGTCATTGAGATAAACTTGTGCCCACTCACAGAAATTCTCCAGTTGTCACAGGACATTTGCGGTCACTGCAGCAGGGGATGGACCTCATTAGCTTAATCTCCGGGTATCCCCGCTAACCTACCTGAGCTATGTACTGCTCCCTCCTTGCAGATCAACATTATTTTTTCTCTCGCCGGCATTGTTTAGAGAATGATACCTTCAGACACAAACACAATTCTATATCGAAACTTCCTGGTGTAAGTATTTACTGCTGTGTGCTGTAAAGGATTTGACATTAACTAATAAGGCAACTGGTTATATGTACAGAAAGTATAGGGAAGGTCAACATGAAATCGTCACCTGGGTGTGTGTGAAGGTGTCGTATGAGTTGCGCCGAGTAAAAGTTGCGCCGTGTTAAAATCAGTAAAACTTGCGCCGTGGTCATTAATCATTCTAGGAACTAGAGGTCTTGTTTGGGAATTCCACAGGGAAGTTTCGTAGGCTTCCCATCACTGTTCCGGGGGTTAAATCTACGATCACTTTAAATAGCGTTTATTCTGGACAAGGCTGGCGTTCAAAATATTATTTCTGATTTCTTCATAGTTTTTTTTTCTGTTTTCACTGGTCATTCTTTATTCAACAAATTCGCTACATTTCATTTGCCATCCATTAGTCTTTGTCCGCAAAAGCACGTCAGATCTCGCATTCGGCAGTATTTTCTTCCTTTAGCGGTATTTCATTCTTCATCCATTCCATTCCTGACCCTGTCAGTTAGCTACAAACAGGCTGTGGATATTCTTCATAAGACTGAAAGATTGATTCCATGTTTCCACACTTGGTTTGTAAATTAAGTCAAACTACGTAGTTATGCACATTTCACCCACTGATATAAATACGATGCAAGTTTTCTAAATGTGCAAGAAACCAACATTGATAGAGTGAATACCGAGCTCGATAGCTGCAGTCGCTTAAGTGCGGCCAGTATCCAGTATTCGGGAGATAGTAGGTTCGAACCCCACTGTCGGCAGCCCTGAAAATGGTTTAACGTGGTTTCCCATTTTCACACCTGGCAAATGCTGGGGCTGTACCTTAATTAAGGCCACGGCCGCTTCCTTCCCACTCCTAGCCCATTCCTGTCCCATCGTCGCCGTAAGACCTATCTGTGTCGGCGCGACGTAAAACAACTAGCAAAAAAAAAAAAAAGATAGAGTGAATAATACTTTTTATATATTAATTTCAAAATCTCAGTACTACAGATATTCACAGACATTCTTGAACATGGAAACAACCCCCTGCAGTGCAGCGCAGGTAGCTTAAGACAGCTGTCAAACCACTTCTACTCCCGACGGGGAATCTCCACGGCGCAAATTCTACTCGGCGCAACTCATACAGAACCGTGTGTGAAGGAGAACAAGTCATGTCATTCTTTTGGTAACATACAATTCTGTAGATGATAAATAAATATATTCTATTTCATATCCAGCCTCTCTTGATCAACTCTTGTTCTCTTCCGACCCCCACGGTACGATGTTTGCCAAGCCCAGGGAGTCTTACATTTTCACGTCCTTCGTGGCCTTTCCCTTCTTCTTTCCCTAAAAGGAGTCGAACCTATTCGAATTTTTTCTGTTTATTTTTAAAGGAGGATGGTGGCGCCGTTCTAATTTCTCACAAAAACAGTAATCACCACCGTCACGAAAACGAAATCATAATTCAATCAATCAGTCACTACTGATCTGCATTTAGAGCAGTCGCCCAGGTGGCAGATTCCCTATCTCTTGTTTTCCTATCGCCGGCGGTGTGAACGGTGTTGTACACATGTTGACTTGGCCCTGTTTTTTTTTTCCGGATACCCTTCCTAATTTCAACCATGTGTGGAGACCCTTCCTCATTTCAACCCTGTGTGGAGGGATGCATTCACTATGGCGATTTTCTGGGGTATTTGTTAGTGTAGTGCGTTAACCAGATGCGATTAAAATCCCCGACCCGTCCTGAAATCGAACCCAGAACCTCTGATTCGAATACCTTGACGCCAATCATTTAGCTAATATAAATACGAAATACGAGTCAAAAATTTGAAGTACACACGGAAAATAATAATTTTATTTGTAGGCCTAAAGATTTTGTTCCAAGGCTTTGTAATTTTTCACAAGCTCGTATATTTGATATTTAAACTATAATACTCCACAAAGTGAATTTTTATATACAAACATCAGAGGCTAATTCAAAAAATAAGTTTCCTATGTATTTATCGTGGAATAATTAAAGGTAGGCCAAGGTAAAAAACACTGTTTTATTCCGCACCAGTCCTTCAGTTTTAGAAAAACAAAAGTTAATTCATCGTTAATTAATTAAATGAATTTATTTATTTATTTATTTATTTATTTATTTATTTATTTATTTATTTATTTATTTATTTATTTATTTACTGGCCTCCGTGGCTAGGTGGCAGCGCACCGGACTCTCACCGCTGGGTTCCGTGGTTCAAATCCCGGTCACTCCAAGTGAGATTTGTGCTGGACGAAGTGGAGGCGGGACAGGTTTTTCTCCGAGCACTCCGGATTTCCTTGTCGTTTCATTCCAGCAACACTCTCCAATATAATTTCATTTCATCTGTCAGTCATTAATCACTACCCCAGAGGAGTTCGACAGGCTTCGGCAGCCGGCACAATTCCTATCCTCGCCGCTAGATGGGAGCTTCATTCATTCCATCCCTGACCCGGTCAAATGACTGGAATCAGGCTGTGGATTTTCATTTATTTATTTACTGATTTGTGTATTTATTTATTTCTGGTAGTCTAACGTCACGCTAACATATTTTGCGGAGAAAATGCGATGGGAAAGAATTAGACTCAGTGACTCACACGGTTGAGGCGCTGGTCTTCTGGCCACAGCTGGCAGGGTCGATCCTGCCATCCCACGCTCCCAAGTTGTGAGCGCCCTGGGCCCCATTTAGTCGCCTCTTACGATAGGCAGGGGATACCGTGGATGTATTCTTCGTCTGCGTCCCCGACCCACAGGGGGGCACTACCTCCAAATTCGAGTACCGGTACATACAATAATTTGTTCGACAATAAATTACATGTTTTAAAATGCTGATTCCCATCACACTTTATCCAGGCTTTAAATTGGCATAATTATTGTATTGAAATAATTTTGGCGTGTTTAAAATCAGCTGAACTAAAGCTTCGTCAATTATTTTTGTCGCTTTTAGGTAAGCGTCGTTATAATTTAGTTCCTTTGTACAAGATAATCATACTTAAGTCGCTTTTCAAGCTTAAAGAGAAATTTAGGAAATACACAAACACACTCTCACTCGCACTCAATTAAAAATGTTGATCAGCAAGGAGCGAGCAGTTGCTCAGGCAGGTTAGCGGGGATACCCCGAGATTAAGCTAATGAGAGCCATCCCCTGCTGCAGTGACCGCAAATGTCCGGCGACCGCAAATGTCCGTGACCGCAATTGTCCGGCAACCGTCCGGTGGTATTTGAACATGCTCAAGTACGTCAGCTTCGTGTCGGTAATTTACTAGCACGTAAAAAAAACTTCTGCGGGACTACATATCGGCACTTCGGTAACTCAGAAAACCGTAAAAGTAGTAATGAGACGTAAAGACAATAACATTATCGAACAACAACAACAACAACAACAACAATAATAATAATAATAATAATAATAATAATAATAATAATAATAATAATCTACGTAACAGTATCGTATGACATTTTCATATAATTCTCGCCTCCACCACCGGGGCCGTTTTCTCCTACGACCGTGCTGAATAACAAGGTACGCTGCTGCCGCAATAGTATACAAAGGCATCAAATAGGAGCCGTATTTTTTGGTAATAACGATATGCACGAGTTTTTTGATATCTTCTTTCTTGTCTACGTATGACTTCCCAGGTACTAAATATACCGTATTTTAGCTAAATGAACTCGCGAAATATCGCGAAATTTGATTTATTGCGCGAAATGCGCAAATAATCACGAAATATGCACCACTTGGCGCGAAAAATGCGAAATGGCACCGGAAGAGCTCTCCAATAAACGTTTAAATGCTTCTGAGAACTTGACTATCGTAGTTTCCTTCTCATTTGCTTGATAGCGCTGTATATTCTCCACACAAATGCACACAAAGCGGTACGCACTGTGTATCAAAAGTATGTGTGTTCAGTTCCGCGATCTCTAAGGCAGTCGATACAAATCAATATGTTATCGATTACAGCAAATAGCGTTGTGGTCGTAACAACATACAAGACCGGTCGTAGATACAGCAGTGCGCAATGAGAGTTCGTTACTTACGAATATTTATCGGCAAATGTGCAACATTTAAGTATAAAAATGTCGAAAACGGAAGTCATAACAGGTTTTTCGAGGGCCGAAGAATACAACAGTGAGGGGTTCTATGTATTTGATGCTGCAACAAAGATTCTAATGTATCAATAGTGTACCGGTAATATTCGTAAAGTTGAAACGTGCGATATACACTGCAGAGAATCAGAATGAAGCTAATTAATATAATTCTAAGCGACAAATAACAATCGGCGATACTTTACAGATCGTAAAGGTGTTGAAAAATTATAGAGAGCAATTTGTAATAGACACAAAAAAAGCATTCCCGCAAGCCAACATTCCTCTAGAAAAATAGGATAATCCTGGCATGAGGAAGAGAATGAATATAAAAGGAAAGATTAAATAATACTGTCTTTACTGTAAAATATGACGGTACTGGTAGGCCTATTGTAAATAAATCGCCTGTTTGAGTAGTAATAATGTTATTGTTTTTATGTTCCACTACCACTTTTACGTTCTCCGGAGACGCCGAGATACCGGAATGTTGTCCCGCGCGAGTTCTTTTACATGCCAGTAAACCAGTGACACGAGGCTGACGTACTTGAACTCCAAATACCACCGGACTGAGCCAGGATCGAACCTGCCAAATTGGGGTCAGAAAGCCAGCGCTTTAACCATCTGACCTACTCATCCCCGACCGGGGAAAAAGAGCATATCCATGAACATCTTCCAGAGCTATATGACTTTGCAAAATGCAATGAAAGCACATCTGGTTGAGGAAGTAAAAGAAGACAGTGTTAGTAAAGTTTTAGGAGGTTTTATAAAATTCCACAGTGAATTTGCATCGAAGTGTTCGCAAGCATTATGGTTTCCGACGTATAATTTGGTTAGCGAGAGAAGGTTCTCTACTTACACAAAGACACTTTATGACTGTCGCACAACTCTGCATCCTGATATTGTTGAAATCATGCTTAGTTTGTACTTTGGAGACAAGTAATTCAACGTCTAAAAATGTAGGCTATGTATAGATATATATCACAGAGTAGATCACCTAATTTCATTTCGAAGTATTAGTGATTTATATATATTTCTATAACAAGTTGCATAGTTGTTTTTTCTAAGATTTAATAACACTGATACATTACAATAGTTTACTTTAAAAACCCTTATCACAAAGTTAGTTACATTTACGCTACTACAAGGACGATTTCGCAGGAAACATCGATAAGTATAACAATTTATTTCACGAAATACCTATCGAAATAGTGTCAGTTTTAACACCGAAATCAACAGTTTTATTTTACCAAAAAATAAGGCCCCTAGGCATCATCCTCGGTGAAAGTCGGGTGGAAAACTGTTACCTTGATGGAATGAAGTTTCTAGCTGGTGACACGTCTCCACAAGTGACGCATGCTACACCCGGCAACACATTTAGCATAAGTTACATCTTTTCTGCCCCACTGACAAGTCGCATGCTACAAATAGCAGAAATGTTGCCAGCCGCATGCTACATGCCACCCTTTGCCGCACGCAGTGGAATCGTACCGTAAGGGTGTGTACAGCGGTAAAATGATCGCCGCAAGTACACAACGGACGGGGTTCTCAGTTCAGTAAATTGGAGTGCGCTAGGGTACGTTTACGCTGCAGCCTCGCTGGTGGCACATGGATGCTCGCCCTAGCACCTCGGCTGTTTGTATTTTACATAATTTGATTATAGATATAGAGGGGATGAACACTTCGACTACGAAGACGTACTTCGAAGAGCTACCCCGGCGAGGAGATACAACGCAGCTACAGCTGAAGCTTTCTGAAGTGCGGAATAAATTCTCAGGGATTTTTTTTTAGCAAGGGAGTCGCAGTTCTGTTGGTGAGTGCATCTTACAATAATTTGGTGTCCTGTATGTTAGGTATTCAGCCCGAAGGCTGGTTGAATCCTCCACAGTTCCGCCAACAGCTGTCATAGATAGCCTAGGCGTCACTGAAGATGCATACTAGAAAAGTGAGGAGTGAGGTAGTTTCCCGTTGCTTTCCTCACCGAGCCAGAAGTTGCTATTACATATCAGTCTGCCAAGCCCACTGAAATGCATGCACCAACCGACCCTATTTTCACACCATACATAACAGGGACTGGCTTCATAAGGAATGGCATTACTAACATCACACATACCTCGGTCACTTTCATATTGTCAAAGCCAAGGATGAGACAGACAGGTCAATGAAAGTAACAAATTTGTTCTAGCCCATACCAGAAGACATAGTGCAGTGTAAACACTACATCTTGCCAGCAAAGGCATTCGTGTACTGAATGTGAAATAAAAAGTGTAAAATTACTCGCCTGGATTTCTCAGTTCATTTCTACTTCGGGAATTGATAGAAGAATGAGGCTACAAATGTTTAATTTCGTAATTTAATCGTGTACTTCTGAATCATGTAAAATAAGGCGTTATGGAGTATCTCATTTTGACAATACTTAGGTCTCCTAAACTAAATATATTTACAGTTTGAAAGAAAATAACTGTCGGAAAAACGAGCTACTTTTTATAAATCACCTGCTTGTAATGACAGAGGTCCGCTAAATAGCAAGAATAAAAGAACAAAGTTGACGTAATCGTTCCGCATTCGTTTGCCACTTCATTCCATAGCTGGATGATTATGCTTCTTGTTTAAAGTGGGCTAACATCTAGGTCACCGGGCCCTGATGGAACGAGACGAGACGAAATGGATTAAAAGTTATAATTACCCCACTGACTAGATATAGAAAAATGATAATGAGGAAAATTATTATGAATTTAAAATAAGTAGTGGATCTAATTCGCAATGCCTTATTTTCCTCTAAAATTAAAAAGAGTAAAACGTAATGCAATTTAACAAGGCACTGACATAGAAGTAAATAGATAAACACATAGTCAATAGAATAAAATAGTCTTTTTGCTATTTGTTTTACGTCGCACCGACACAGATAGGTCTCATGGCGACGATGGGAGAGGAAAGGCCTAGGAATAGGAAGGAATCGGCCGTCGCCTTAATTAAGGTACAGCCCCAGCCTTTGCCTGGTGTGAAAATGGGAAACTACGGAACACCGTCTTCAGGACCGCAGATAGTGGGGGTTGGAACCCAATAAAAGCAATTCAACACAAATAAAAAACTTCACTTTTAAACACGATAAAACACTCTCCCCCATAAAACGGATAACGAGATCTACTGGATGCCCCTCATCCCGTCATTTTTATCCCATGTGAACCTCTTATGATGATCCGCATACCGCTGGTTCCAAGTCACATTGCGTTCGAAGAATGGTTCAGAAAGCAAGTGAGCAAGCGATCACTAACCATGTGCATAGAGTGCGAAGAGGGGAAGAGTGGAAGAGCGGGTGACCTTAACCCTTTGAGTCCCAAAAGTACAGAAAATGAAAAAAAAAAATGCAATTTATGACCTTAAATGTTTTAAATACCATTCAAATAAGACACACAAGCAATATTTTCAAAATACAACAATTCCAAGTACCAAGTTTTTTCATGGTACTCTGAAGTACCTTCAGTCCACTAGTGACCGGGAACACAATTTATCACTTGAACCTTTAAGTACCGTCAGTCCTCTAGTCACCCCATACATATAAGTACATCAAAACTGCTGAAGGACAAAAATTTTTACTAACAATATTCTCAAAATGAATAGGAATCAATACCAGTGATATAAAATTTGCAAATCATTATAAAATGAACATAATAAAGAAGTAAAATGAAAGCAATCAATCTGACAAACAAACATGCCAAATGGGAATGTTTAAAGTGTTCTGCAAGTCTACTTGGTGGTATTCCACAAAGCAGTTCTTCTTCTCGTTGACACAGGTACCTCGTTGACACCTTGCAGTGGCTGCATTGAGAATGTAGACGTGACTGGAACTGCTTCACACAGCACTCCTCATATTGCCCCCAAATCTCCACAAATTTAGGCCACTGAATACTCCTATTTTCCATTCTGACATATTTTGGGACAGAGTGCTCCATCTTCTTTCTTTTTGCAGGCAGGGATGGGGGTGACCCAAGTGTTGCCAAGGATTTCCTCTTGTTTTTGGGGTTTTTCATTGACAAAAGTCTTTTTGCCACCATCCTTCAAAACTGGAGTACCGTTGCCTTACCGAACAGCAAATTACATAGACATTTTCACACATGATGTCAAGTAACCCCCAGAAGAGCCTCAGCCACCATTTCTTCGACTTCCTGCCAACATCACACAGGGTTCTAAAATGGTCGGCAAGGTCAACTCCTCCAATGTACAGATTGTAGATATATACAACTACTATAAACTGCACTCTGTCTGGATCCTTTTTCTGATTTTGTTGCATATGAATTTTTCTGACCCATGATAATTGGATGCAAAGTGTACAGGGTTTTTTTTGTCTTGCCACTTGAAAGAGTCCAAACCAGTATTCGAAAATCTGTAATCATACTCTCTTTTTTAATCGGGCTCTTCTCAATTTTAGATTTTGTGGACAGCCTTGCCTGTTAGATCTTTCTGTGCCACATGTCGAGGTCTTTTATAGTTTCAGGCTTTCCAAAAGTCGTAGATAGATAAAATAATTGTCAAAAAGTACAATTTTGTTCTTGCCCCACAGATGTTTTGTCAGAGACAAAACCACCCTCTCACCTAACCTGGCTCTCCGAACTCTTCAAGATACCCATTCTTCCCCTGATAGATTTGAAATGCGAGAATTAATCCCTTCTGGTCAGCTAAACACCAGAGTTTGTAAGCCCTCTTGATGGGCTTGGCAGGATTGTACCGTTTTAGAGAACTGCATCCTTTGAATCGCACAATAGATTTGTCCACACTTACCTCCCGAGTCCATTCATATACATATTGAAACTTCTTATTATTAAGATAGGTCTTACTTTGTGTACCCTATCTGATTTCTCTATTGACACTGCACTGTTATCATTCACATGAATATATGATATGACCTCTTGAAATCCTGCCCTCGTCACTGTATCCGCAACCAAATCCACACCAAGGTCTCTGACTGATGAACAAAATTTTTTGTAAGATGGTAATCTGTGGTAACCCATCGTAAAATTAAGACCAATAAAAGTTAAGACCTCACTGTCCTTATTTATTCTGTCTAGACCACGCGATTTACTCAGTCTTTTCATCACTATTGCAATCATATCAGATAATGCTCCATTATCCGTTATTCAAGCCAGTAAATCGCTAACGTCATCCACTGACTTTATGTTTACTCATGATATCCTGTTATACTGTTCATGTATAATTAACACAACACAAAATCATAGTCTGCAACAATCACATCTGATCAACATAAACAAACCATGGTTACCAAAGAGAACAAGAAGCATGGAACGCCTATAGTTCTGTCGGTACTTAGAAGTACCTACTACATTTCTAGGAATGAAAGATAGTTCAAGTGACTCTACAGCATGCTGACTGTTTAATTGTATACTTTACAATGTCTCACACAATAATATGAAAAATATTTACATATTTATAGCTTCAATCAACTAAAGGGAAACGAAATGTCAGTGCTTGGATATGAGATGAAAGTTTGAGTAACTCATGCTAATTTAGTGCTTCTCTCTAGTGTCATTATTACGAATCACACCACCAAAGACACACTAATGTGTTCTGTAGGTACTAGAGAGTACCCACAGAATACAACACAACTATCCTTGGTTACTATAGTTTTATATAGGACTAAATATGAACCGGTACTTGAAAGTACCGGCAGGACACAAAGGGTTAAAGCAATCACAGTCCAAGTTACAGGATAGCCGGCGATGTGCCAGTCTCGAAAATCAAACGTGTTTGAGACCATGGATGTGGCGAGGATAGCAGCCAGCAGCGCAACTATGAGCCGGGCTCCAGGGTAAGCACCGATTGAGATATATTGGTTTGTTTCGTCAACGACTAACATCGAGCGGCGAGGCTTGGCGATGTGCCAGCAGCTAAGCTGCAACATAAACGTACCCTTACTATACCGTGGCCGATCCAAGGACGATATAATACCACTGCTTCCCTCCGAAGAGTCCTTCGTATCTTCGCTCTTCCTTATATAGCTCAGAGCTTGTTTGGCAGTTGAGCGGCCTCCCACTAATCTCCCAATGGGACATACCAAATAATGTCTCAGCTGAGAGCGAATGTCACTAGCTGGAACCTTGTAAGGCAACGGGGGCAATGTAACAGCCTCCTTGGCAGCCTTATCACGAACTCGTTTCCCCTCTGCACCCATGCGGCTTGGGAGCAACCTAAACGTGATTCTGGTGCCGGTATCCGAACACTCGGCCGGCAGGTCCTTTATCCGCTCACCGAAACACGTATCAATAGATTTCAGCGAGCTCAGGGAGTCGGCACAAAGCAAAAAGTGTCGGCACTCATCGGGGAGCGTGTACCGCAGAGCTTCACAGATAGCATAGAGCTCCGCTGCGTACACACACTGCAGGTTTCCGGAAGAGCAAAAAGAAACCTATCATTGTCGACAACGAACGCAAAGCCCACTTTCGTTTCTGCCCTCGAACCATCCGTGTAAACGATGACAATCTCGATACCGGCCAACAACGGACAGGAAGAGCCTCCGATAAATCGAGGGGTCCGTCTGCTCCTTCCGGCCGGTGTGTAAGTCTGGAATGATTCCAGCCCGTCGCATTATCCAAGGAGGTACCCCCCTTGATTGTCTGTCAAGACAAGGAACCGAAGGTACATCAAACAATCTGTGACTGCTATCGAAGCGTATTCCAACCGGCCACGTTGTTCGAAGATAAGCAGGGTAAAGCCGACAGTTTCCATTGTTGAATACGCAAGGAAAGCTTGGGTGAAGTGGCGGCTTCTGTCGCAAGTTTGCAGCATAGGACAGAAACATATACTGGCGCCTGAGGACGCTTGGCCTTGCTGATCTATATGCTGCACTGTCGTAGTCTAACCTGTATAAAATGTGTGCCCTACAAAATCGTAGGAGCACCGTGCGGCCTGCGAAACAAGTAGTGCCGCTAAAAAACCTTAAAGTATTCAACTTCTTAGTGCATTTCACTTTTAACTGCCGCACGTGTGGCTCCCACGATAATTAGGGAGAAGAGTGCGCTTCCGAGAAAAGTGCGGTTGAAAACCGAAAGCCATGTTCTAAAGTCCACTGTTTCGCTCTTCTAATAGCTTGCTCTCAATGTCGCTCGGCGACTGCCACATTGTGCAGACCAAATCGCCCACATATAGCGACGGTATTACAGCTGAACCAGCAGCCGCAGCAGCGACAATACCGTTTATGGCAATCGCGAACAGTGACACTAAGAACAGATCCCTGTCGGTCTACATTTTCCTGAACGTGGTACTGCGAATATGCCCTCCCTACTCGGACACGGAATAGACGGAGGGACAAAAAATTTGCAATAAATACCGGCAAGTTACCTCGGAATCTCCACTGATGCAGGGCTGAAAGGATACCATATCACCATGCGGTGTCATAAGCCTTTTCAAAGTCAAAGAAAACACACCAATTGCTGTTTGCGGAGAAATGCATCCTGGATAGAACTCTCCAGGCGTACCAAGTGGTCAGTGGTCGAGCGAGCGGGTCGAAAACCTCATTGGTACTCTGACAGAAGTCCTTTTTTCTTCAGACACCACACAAGTCTGCGATTTGCCATCCTCTGAAATAGCTTACACAAACAATAAGACATATAGGTCTGTAACTTCCTGCATACTTAAATTTTTTGTCAGACTTGAGGACAGGAGCCGGCCCCGTGGTGTAGGGGTAGCGTGCCTGCCTCTTACCCGGAGGCCCCGGGTTCGATTCCCGGCCAGGTCAGGGATTTTTACCTGGACCTGAGGGCTGGTTCGAGGTCCACTCAGCCTACGTGATTAGAATTGAGGAGCTATCTGACGGTGAGATGGCGGCCCCGGTCTAGACAGCCAAGAATAATGGCCGAGAGGATTCGTCGTGCTGACCACACGACACCTCGTAATCTGCAGGCCTTCGGGCTGAGCAGCGGTCGCTTGGTAGACCAAGGCCCTTCAAGGGCTGTAGTGCCATGGGGTTTGGTTTGGTTTTTGAGGACAGGAATTACTATGCCCTCTGGTAACTGAGACGGAACCTCGCCCTCTATCCAGATTCGATTGAACATACGAAGGAGATATAACAGACTAACCTCACTAAGGTGTTTCAACATCTGGTTTTGGACACTGTCTGGTCCGAGAGACGTGCCCTTGCAAAGCGCCAAGGCGCTGCGGAGTCTCCACTCCGTAAAGGGCACGTTATAGTCCTCTTAAAGCTTGAGTGGCAAAACTGAGGTAATGACGTTTTGCCTCCCACTTCTGACCGAGGAAATACGATGACAATTCCCGGAGCCAGATACATCCGCGAAATGACTGGCTACATGATTTGCAATCAAGAGCGGTTCAGTGACTATACTGCCCGCAATGGAAATTCCCGGTACCGAAGATGAACCCTGCATACCCGAAATAAGTGGAAGTTCAATCCACACTTGAGATGACGGTGTATACCTCTCCCACGAAGCTTTCTTACTCTGTCGAATAAGAACTCGCGCTTTAGCGCGAAGTTTTTTAAAGTTTACCTAGTTGGCCTCAGTGGGCTGCCTACGATAGCGTTCTCTTAGCTAGCTGCTGCAGTTTCTTCACTCCAGCAAGGAACGAGTTTTCGGCGAGGAGTCCCTGAAAACGATGGTATGGACTACTCAGCAGCAGCAAGAATAACTTTTATATCGCCGTCTACCCTCCGCCCTTAAAAGACAGCTAGTGATGTGAACTTTGGCCAATCAGCATGTTTAAGAACCCATCGAGGAGGAGCCTCGACGAATTTGTTTCAACAAAATAAGAACAATGAGAAAATGGTCATTCACGGATATCATCGTGTGTATTCCAACAAAGCAGGGGAACCAGTGATCGGCTGCATAGGCAAATTCTATGCGAGAGTATGTGCAGTAACGTACACTTAAATGAGTTGGTTCACCTATATCCAAAATGCATAAATCCATCTCCCTTACTAATAATTCGAACTCCCTTCCCCTGTGGCAAGGCGTTTCAGAGTCCCGTACAGGGCGATGGGCGTTAAAATGCCCTATAAGAGGAATGGAGGTGGCAGCTGATCTATAAGAGACAGGCCTGGTGAAAAACAAACATTACAAACCGTTGCTATGACAAGCAGCAGAACGCGAAATGCTTCAGCCTCCAGCGGGGTTCTTAGTGGAACCTCTTCGCTGTAGGTATCAGAACGGACAAAAATGACACCACCACCTGAACACGTGAACAATCAGACTTAAGAATGAGAGACTTCTGGAGAAGTAGAGGGGCAAAGCTTCGAGAAACTTCGAACGTAAAATGTAGGGAATGATACTTCGACAGATCGGGGAGAATCTGTCAACTACTGTGGAAGCAGCGTGTGCGTGGCTGTGCGCCACAAAGGGAGAATCCGTCGAACCACTGAGCGAGCAGCGTGTCCGTGGCTGGGAGCCATAACAGTGCAGAATTTGTACGTTATGTGTATGGCATTAAGCCGCGTAACAAGTAGTATGTGGCCGCGAGCTACTGAGAGAAAAAGTTCATATATTGTAAAGGGTTATGCGAGGCAGTGAGGGAATCACAGGTTGCTATAGAAAGATTCTTAGCCGCAACGACTAAGTTACTTGTAGCTGTGAGCCGTGTGCCTATCCTATCAGTAAACTTAACCTAGTAGTCAGAACTGTCGGGAGAAGAGCTATTCTGATTGACGACGGTGTTTGTGGCTGTCGTGTTCGAGCCCTGGAGATACACATCCACTCTAACCTAACATCACAACGCTAGAGACGCTAGCGCAGAGAAGTCAAGAAAGTAGACGGACGCAGATGGAAGAAGTAGTCTTCAATTACAAGCTAGGCAATTACCAAGTTTCGCAGGGTTTGATCCTATTGTATTGCAGTGTGTAAATGAACTGGACAGTCAAGGACTTTGAGAGAGACAAATTAACCAAGAGCTATAATTGTACTTGATCAAAGATTTCATGATTCATAATTGTATATTTTGTAAATGTACAGTGTGTGCTTATTTAAGATAATACAGGTGAAGGGAATTGTGTGTGTGTGTTGTAAAGTTGATCTTGTTATTGGTTAATAACAGCTCCCGAAAGAAAAACCCGAACCCGGTCCCTAGCCTGCCCAATCCTTAGGATCACGACAGCTCTCACTCCATCATTCCACCAAGATATTCGCTTTTTCCCCATCTTCATAAACATTTGTTCTTAGGCATTCCTTTGCTGTTTTTACTACAGCATCCCTGTATAACACCTGTTCTCTTTCTATATCCCGGATCTTCTTATTGTCTACTGTTTGGAACTTTTTATTGATAGCCATGCACTTCTAATTTCCTCGTTCTGGAGATTCTCTACCCTCATTCGCCTGCAGACAGATTTCGCTCTCTCTATCCTAGCCTTACAGATATTAGTTTACTACAGATCATATAGGGGTCTTTTATCATCAAATACCCGCACCTCTTCCTAACAGATTTTCAGAATTCACAGTCGGTTAGGATTAGCCTCTTATGGATCTGGTGCCCCTATCCTACCATGTGTAGCCGTATGCTAAAAGAATGTAATCGTAACTGCTAATCACAAGAATGTAGGCCTACACCTCCCCATTTTTCGGCCTAATTTGAACTAATAATCTAACTACAAGTCTAAATGAACCCCCCCCCCCCACACACACACACACGAAAAGGTCCATTTGTTAAGAAGGGAAGCTTTCTACCCTCTCTAAATTCTTGTTCACCTAAATTACTCCGACCCCATGATTAGATTTTTAATAGATTAGCGAAGAAGGGATTTCTTTCCCGACATCGGGAATAATTTCTTCTTCACGACAGATCGCTTCTACCCCGCCAGAGTACGTGATGGGGATTTCCCGACTCATCGGCATGTCGCGGAAACAGATAAGTAGAAGGGACTCACATGTACTCGTTCTCAAAATAATAATAATAATAATAATAATAATAATAATAATAATAATAATAATAATAATAATAATTGCTAATTAATACTAGCACGGGAGTCCAGTAAACGCTTCCCATTCGTATTAGCTTATATATCTTCCCCAGATTTACCCTTCACCTTTTCGTGTAATTCAGTTTTATTTCCAACTCTCGCATTGAAATCGCTCATTAGCGCTATCCTATCCTCGCTGTTGACCCTCACTACGATGTCACTCAGTGCTTCATAAAACTTGACAACTTCATCCTCAGCTGTACCCTCGTACATTTCTCGTTCTAATTTCTGCAACTTTCTTCTATAAGCCCCATTAATACTGATATCTCTTCATCGAATTCCATTTTTATCGCCGAGTCGTTTTCAAGGAGTCCCTCGCCTGTCATATTCAGTCATTGACAAAAGAAACTGCCCCATAGCGACTTTCGCTACGGGCACACTGCGAGTTGGAGTTTTCTTAAAAGGAAGAAGCTGTGCTCTCTTCTATTGTCGATTGGATTGTGATGTGTGCAAGAAATATGTCTCGAAAGTGCATAAATGATAAAAACAACTTTTGTTACGTGTGCGGGGAGCTGACTTTCAAAGCGCAGAGACGGAAGATTACTCTTCTTATAAGAATGGCTTAATGACTTTTATTTTAACAACAAAATAGACCAGAACAAGACATGGGCCCCAGAAATATGTTGTGCGAAATGTGGAACACTTCACTGGCTGGCTGAAAGGATCCCGCCCAGTGGCGTATAATGAGGGCTACCAAGGCTATCAGTGAAGCACAAACCTCTAATGCAAGCGATGGAAATCTAAAGCACATTATATTGTAAGCATCTGATACATTGTTCCATTTGTAAACCTTGAAAGCAATGAGAAAAGACGTCGCACGTATTTCTGAGAACAAAGCTTCGGAGACTGATATTGCAGCCCCCACTCTCGTCCCGCTCCCCACGACTTGCTGCTGAATGCCTACTGTCGCGGGGACCGAGGGGGACTGCTTGATAAATGTATCTGGAGTAAGTTCGAAGTCCAGACATATTGTTAAATATCCATCTTTGGTTTCAGCAATTCGACCGGTGCCTCATGGGCCAAGACTTCCCATATCAACTTCATCAGATGAGAAGACTTTTTTTTTTTTTTTCCGAACATCAGGATGGTTTACAGAAGGATCCAGATATTTTTTTGCGGAAGATGATACTATAAATGAACCTCACTTTGTAACACAGGAGGATTTAAATGATGTGGTTCGTGATCTTGGTTTAAGTAAAAGCAAGGCAGAATTACTCGCCTGGAAATTGAAAAGATAGAAGCTACTGCAGAGTGGCGCCAAAGTAAGTTTTTTCCGCAAACAAGGAAAGGAATTGGAACATTTGTTTTCTGAAGAAAAGGACCTAATTTTCTGCAATTATGTTGAGAATTTATTCCAGTCACTCGGTGTTGAGCATAAAGTTGAGGATTGGCTGTTCATAGACTCCTCGAAAACAAGTTTGAAAGGAGTATTACTACATAATGAAAACTTACATCCATCCATTGCTTTAGCCCATGCAGTTGGTTTGAAGAAATATTATGATAATATGAACCTCTTACTTTATGTTATCAAGTAAGACCAATTTTCTTGGCAGATATGTGGGGATATGAAAGTTATACCCATAGCTTGGCTAAACCAAATTTTGCGGCTTCTTGTGCAAGAGGAATATCAGAGATAAAGTTAATCATTATATTCAAAGTAACTGGTCAAAAAGAGTCACTTAATCCAGGACATGGAAATGTTCTTCACTTGTACAACCTGAAAAAATCGTATTGCCTCCACTGACTATCAAACTAGGCTTCTTTAAGAATTCTATGAAAACTCTGAATCGAGATGGCAGTGCATTTCTCTTCCTAACAAATCAATTCTCAAGGACCAGCGATGCTAAAATTAACCCATTAATGCCCGGAACTTTTTTAAATTTTTTAAATAAGATTTTTATTAAGTTAAAATCACATGTATTTACTACATTTAGTCATTTTTGCCAATATGATTTATTTGGCACAAAACTGTGGTGGGTACGAATGTGCCCACTGGTCACGAGTTCTACAAGCATATCATAGAAGGAAAAATATTGTTGATAATGATAAATTACACTTCTTTACAGTTAAATAGCTATTTTATTTCAATACAAGCACTATTTTACAAATATTTCGTTAATTCTTTGCTCGATGGTGTATTTCAAGGTGCACACACACACACACACACTCTCTCTCTCTCTCTCTCTCTCTCTCTCTCTCTCTCTCTCTTCACCTATTGCAACTAATGTCTGAATATAGTCTCAAGGCAAAGAAATCTAAGATTTTCACCAAGTTTGCATAGAGAATGACACAAAAGTCTTAGTTCGTGTGATATTCAGCGAAGCAATACCTGTGAAGTGGAACTTGGCACTTCTCACAAGCCATGATTGTCTTCACCTTGCGACAAATGGCACATCTTCTCTTTCCTTGCCCCGTTATGATGAGATGACCTCCATGAGTCTCTCGAGCTTGTTTGTTTACCCTATTAGAATACCGCATTGGTCCTGGTGCCTTCGGAAGGGTGCCATATTTCTGGAGAATTGTTTGAACACATATTCTCTTAAAAGAAAGACTGTCTAGGGATATTCTATGAGATCTCGCAAGCAACCATGCATTGTTCATGCACACATCAAATAACCAAAAGATTATTGGTATGTACCACTTCTTTCCGCGGATGGAAACCCTATAGTTGGCTACGCTGTTTCCCATTAGATCTACCCCACCCATATATAAATTATATTTGTTTATCACCATGGGTTGAGGTACAGTTATTCTACTTTTCTCTGCTACTGAGTATCTTGTGACTTGTTGAAGAGGGCATATGCCCGATTCATTGGATAGAATGAAAACTGCATTGTTGTCCATCCACGCTACAGCGACAATATTCTCTTTGAAGGCAACATAGGACACATAATCTCCTCTCATCCACTTTTTCACAATATTTTTGTCAGGGGGAGGGCACTTAGCAACTAGGTTTGACCGTACAGTACCCGTTCCTTTCATTCCTTTTTCGCCAAGTTCAGATATCAATTTGGCACTGGTGAAAAAGTTATCAAAGTAAAAAGAAAATACAATATTTGGATAAGAATCTATCAAAGAATCACAAAAGGTAAGCACAACAGATTCTCCAAGTACCAATTTTGGATTACTGACCACACTCGGCCCTTAACCCTAATAGAGATCAACTTTCAAGCAATATCCATTCTTTTGTGCCATTACCCAAGCTTTGAACCCAAACCTACCTGGTTTCAAACGTAACAACTGCTTGCAGCCATGTCGCCCAAAATAGGGAATCATAGATTCATCTACGGAAATGTTCTTTTCATGTGTTGCATTCAACATGAACTGTTAATTGAGTTTTCCAACAAAGGACGAACTTTAGCGAATTTGTCATTTGGAATAATATTTGTATTTTCGCATTCGTGCAAATACCTCATTATATCTTCAAACTTAGATCTTCTCGTTGACTTATGAACATTTTGAACATCATCTGCGTTCTCCCAAAACATCCGCCTGCGTGGGAGAGAGAGACATATCCGCTAAGGTGGAGAATGCCTATAAAGGTGTATAGGCCTATATCTTCCATTGATAGTTGAAGAGCTGGATTATTTCGTTGTGTTGCATACTGCACTGTGTTTTTCAATAATGACAGGATTATTTCAGGCGTCAAAAATGTTTCCAAGAACGCTAACGGGTGAGAAGATTCAGTCAAGTGGGACGTAGTAGAAAGTTTGATCTGCGGATCCTGTTGTGGTATTGATGGTGGAAACGGAAGGTCACCCTCCTTCCACTGGAAGGAAGTAGACTCGATGCCATTTCTTCTGTTGTTGCCCGTAGCAGTTGAACTTTCATCAGTGGTGTTCAGTGAACAATTTTCTGGATTTTCTTCATCGCTGACCTCTCCCGCATGTATAATCTCTATTTCAGAAGGGGCCCTAAGTTGATCGCTTGAGAGTCTGTCTGGGTCATTACAAATTTCATCACCAGAGTCTTCATCTGAGCCACCACTTTCAGGAGGTCCAATAAAAACATCGGCACCAAGAACATCCGGCGAATCCAGATTCTCAAACTCCTCGATTATCTCTGCTAGAGTAAATTCCGTGTGCTGGAAAAAAAGATAATGAGATATAATGGAAATTTTCTGTGCACAAACCTTAGACCTATCGTGCTTCACAAACAGACTAATTATACTTCAAAATGCAACAGAAGAAATAAACAGCACACTGACATCAAATTAAATATTCTTCACAATTGATATTTTGTATTAGGCACTAAATAATTGACGAAATCCATATTTTCAAGCACGCTGTGTCGGAAATGTTGAAATTACATTGGTAAACAATGCCTAATAAACTTCAAACATAGTTGTAGGACTCATGTCCAATGGGCACTTATATGCCCACCTTATTTGTACCACAGAATCACGCTAAGTGAATATGAAAACAATGTAGTGACACTGGCATCATTGCACATCCTAGTACGGTCTTTCTCAGCTATTAGTTCAATTACACAGGTAATAAAGTGTATGAAACTTACCTCCGCTTGGAGCTTGTGATGGCATTGCAAACATCCTTTTCTTGTAAGGCTCCTATTACACTAGGCCGCCAGGCGGCGCCACCGGCTGCGCCACTGGTGACTCAGTTGGCGACACGTGCAGGGCAACCGGTGGCGGCGCCAGTAACTCGTTCGGTCCTACGATAGTTCTCGCAGGCAGAGAAGTCTGGTCTTTGTTTTTCTCGCACTTTCCTCTGCGCATTGTTTTATTTACGCGAGTAGTGAACTGCAGATTGTCACTGTGGAAATGAGTGGAAGTGAGACTGTAGACAAGACAAAGGGGAAAAGCAAGAAGGAGGAAGAAGAAGAAGAAGAAGCCGTGAAAGTGCCAGAAGTTATCGGACAACAAACTGAATACAGAAGATTTCATTTTTACTGTTGAACAACAACCCGCCATTTGGGACGCCAGTTCTGAAGCTTATAGTAATAACGTTACCGATGACAGAACATTTTCTCACGCTAGCACTGTAGGGTTAACTATTTATACGGTGTGTTAAAAGGTGACTTTTCTGTGTCTGTCTGCCTGTCTGTTTCTTATTCTATTGCACTCTTCCTTTTTCTGTGACACTCATTCAGAGGAAGTGGAAATCCAACCGCTGCAACCAGGCAAAACATTACACATATTTTGAACAGCTACGTTTTTTAGAAAACCGCAGTGAAAAAAACCTATTACAAACGTGGACGAAGAAGACATCGTGAATGAAGAAAAAATGAAATTTCAATTTCGTTTGATAGTGAGTCTACATCTAGTAACTCCCAGAGTAAATCTACAAAGAGAACCAGCAGCGACAATGACCTAATTGAAGTTCTCAAGAAAAAAGATTGCATCAGAAGAGAAATCTCGCACTTTCGAAGAAACAGATGAGCATAAGTTGTTTCTCCTCTCTATGTCAACCGAGATTCATAAAGTGCCTGCTGAAAGAAAATTAACTCCGGGCAGATATGCTATCTCTCGCAGCTGCTGCCCAAAGACCTGTATTGCAAGGATGGCAATAAGTGGGTTGTACTAGACCCTCCAGTCCTGTGCCTTCACCATCAATGGTACAGTATCCTATGCAAATACAGCGCATGCAACATCCGTTTATGCAAACATGTCCGATGGAACAGCATCCTATGCAACAGCAATCAATGCCTTCACCAGGACTAGCGAATCAACAACCGCAAATTCATTTCTTCAAGACTCAATTTCAACAATGCCAAGATGCAAACATGCCCTTACAATCTCCACTATCTGCAGACCCTTCAGTCGCATCAAATGAAGATTCTGATACTCAAATTAGTGAACCTTTGCTGTTCAGTGTGCAGTATATATAACTTACTGTACATACAAACACTCAACATAAACATGTAAAAAATTGCCTTCTTTTATTACATTTTGGAAATAAATGTTATTACTTTTAGTCATACTTTGAATCAATATCCTTTTGACAGAATATGATTATGATAATGTTGGTATTAACATACAAAATAGCATTCGGTAATATTATTGAAGGAGGAATAGAAGTAAATCTTCAATAAGAAATATTGAGCTAAAATATTAATATTCTGTTAATTCTTACTGTTTCCAGACTAGTTAATATTTCTTAATGCAATAAAGTTAATAACTTAAAATACAAGTTATCGTTTTACTTACCTCAAAGTGACTACGAGCTTTTCTTCTGGTGTGATGCACTTTCTCATTTTGGTACCTTCCCCGGTAATATCAACCTTTATCAACTACAATAATTCAATTCAATAATTTAATTATTCTTAAGTAATTAAAAAACGTATTGTCGTCTGAACACAGTTCATCAAAAAGAGTATAGTACAACCCTTTAGATTCCCTTAACGATAACATGCATCTTTCTCTCCCTTCGCTTTCATTTCTTCATCAAAAGTACAAGGAGGAGCATCACTATTGCACAGTAGACTGAACACGTGGTGGTCAAACGGAGTGGTGCCTAATGATACAATACACCGGCGGCCCTAATCTAATAAGCTCCATAACAATCAATGCCCAATGACGAACAGCGCCACCTGGCGGCCTAGTGTAATAAGACTTTAACTGTCAAGAAGGGATCAAACACAATTGCTGCTCAGCGCGCACACATAACAACTCATTGCCATGCCCATTTCCTGCTGACAATGCCCAGTTATATTTAAAACATGGTAGACTTGTCTAATAATTAAATATCCAGAAGGGCACAAAAGTGCTCATTGGGTATAAATGGGTTTTAAATAAGGAATATCTGTTGGCCCTCAAATAAGAGAACTGATCAAAGATATGCAATTTGAAAACCACTGAAATATGCAAGAAACGCATGAGAATCTTTCAAAAAAGTTGTCAAAACATTCTAGGAAACTTCAAGTATGATAACTACAGAGAACTTGTCAGTGAGATGATTGACAACTACAAGATAATGGGATGCAATATGTCTCTAACAATACATTTCCTGCACTCCCTTCTCGATTTCTTCCCTGAAAACCTAGGGGCTGTGAGCTATGAACACGGGGAGCGTTTCCACAAGCGCGGAAATGGAAAGGAGCTACCAGGGTAAATGGTCCCCAAAAATGCTGGCAGACTACTGTTGGAGACTGATAAGAGATGTTCCTCACGCAAAATACGTAGAAACTCCAATTTACGTACATTTTAGGTGAGTAAATGTAATTTCAGCTAAAATATCATAATGCTGTGTATAGACACCAAAAAAGGTTTTTATGTTATTACGGTACTCGAAAACTATGGGCGATGGAAAAGTTCTGTAAAAATATTTGAAATCAGCACAAAAAAGTAAGTCAGAAACACATATTGCTTCCCTTACAACAAAAAAAGAAGTTCAAATTCTGTCGACAAGTGTTATGACAAGATCTTTAACAGCAGATTGTTTCAGTGACCTGTCCCTCCCCCTTTCGTATCTGTCGATCTCATTCATCATGCACGTCTTGATGCAGACAGACACGCACGTAAGTGCACTACGTTATTATACAGTATACAGTACAATACGAGAAATAATGGTGGAGGGAGAGTGACTTAGTCCGTTATCGATACTGTAGCGTGGTCCGCCGCGTAACATGAGAGTAACCTTGTTTGCCTGTCTGGACATCTGTCACATCACTTCCAGTCACCCTATTGTGCCACCTGAGATTTGGGACGAGCGTAGAATTTCATCCACCAAGGCCTGCTGAGCACTTCAATGCTTTCTCTTAATAAGTGTGTAACGCGTAACTCGCTCAACCGTTTAACCTATCAATTCATTTACATTTTCTTTTTCATATATATATATATATATATAGAGAGAGAGAGAGAGAGAGTGAGTTTTGTCTGTACATTGCTCAAAATTTGAAAGGGATGGTATTTCTGTATCGGTCGGATTTATAGTAACAAGGAAATGCACTTTTTAATTTTGGGTCATTTCTGTATGTATGTATGTATGTACACGCATCACGAGAAAACGGCTGAAGAGAATTTAATAAAAATCGGTATGTAAAGTCCGGGAAAACCACAAATACAGTCTCTGAGAATCCCGCAGCGAAGCACGTGTACATCAGCTAGTATCTTTTAAATACAATTTGGATTGAATGTTCAATTCTACACAAACATTTAGTTCGTGGCATATGAGTATATAAAAAGGGGACAGGGGCTCCCGTAGGATAAAATTTAAACACCCAGACGTCTGTCAATATCTGTCGGAAGGAACCATGAAAAGTGAAGTCCGAGTTGTAGGCGATAAAGAAACCTTTCCTCGTTAAAAAAAATATAAAAAAAAAAAAAAAAAAAAAACAAAACCACGATGAAAAGTTATTTTTATTTTTGCTTCCTTGAGTTTTCGTTCTTGTGACAAAAGGGAAGTGTAGATAATTTTTATTTTATATAATGTACCTTCGTTGCGAATATGTAGATAATTTTCATTTTATGTAATGTACCTTCGTTGCGAATATTCATTTTTAAGTCTAGCTGGACGGAAAACGAGGCAGAGCAAACGCGACAGCTTACGCACCGTATATCACGAGTGCATTGCATGTCTTCTTCCATGCTAAAATGTTTGCCTTCTTTCTCCTTGTCAGAATAGCGAGAGTCGTGGACTTTTACAAATGGCGGAAAGGTGAGTACTTATACATAATGAATGCAGGTGGAGTGCAAGGAGGTGGGAACAATCGAAGCACACGATGTGAAGAGAAAACAAAGCTGTCGCCTACAATTCTTTCTGAGGTACGAAGTGAATATGGCGAGCGAATTGCCTTGACTCCGGGATCCGATTGCCTCGTTTATAAAATGGCCGTGTCTTGGTTATAGAGTATCAAATCTTTCTAACATTGTTTCATTACCCTGACGACCTTATTTGGCAGTTACATATAGCTGTCTTTGTTGAAGACATCGCTTGCGTACAGTTTTGTGTGTACATTGCTCAGAATTGAAAAGGGACGGCATTTCTGTATCGGTCGTGTCCAAAATAACAAGGAAATGCACTTTTTAATTTTCCGTAATTTCTGTCTGTCTGTCCGCCTGTCTGTACACGCATCACGAGAAAACGGGTAAAGATTATTTAATAAAAATCGGTATACAAAATAGGAAAATTAGTCGCTACAATATAGGCCATAAATAATTTTATTCACGCTGAGTGAAATGGTACTTCACGCGAAGGCCTAAAATTTAATTCTTAAGTATTAATGTTAATACTACACAACTGAGGTTATATAGTATTAAATTTCCGATTATTACCTTTTTACCGTACCAGCTACGATCACAGAGATGTGCAAGAATTTGGATTTTGGTTACTAACTCCATATCAGCTCCGAGTCTTGAGAAAATGGCTAAACAAGAATTTAATGAAAATAGGTATGTGAAGTCGGAAAATAAGGAACTACAGTCTACGCTATAAATAATTTTATAAAACGCCCTAATATCACAGTCTATAGAAAACTAAATGTGAAGGCCTACAATATAGATAGCTCATAAAATTGTTCAACAATAACTACATTGATCATTGTGTGTTGTGATGTGCTTTGTGTCTTCCGTTGCCACTCATCTCCGATATATAGTACAGTATTACTGCTGCGGACCGAGTTTATTCGCTTAACGTCGCACCGACACAGGTCTCATGGCGACGATGGGATGGGAAAGCGCTAGGAGTGTGAAGATTTTTTTTTCTATTTGCTTTACGTCGCACTGACACAGATAGGTCTTATGGCGACGATGGGATAGGAGAGGCCTAGGAAGTGGAAGGAAGCGGCCGTGGCCTTAATTAAGGTACAGCCCCGGCATTTGCCTGGTGTGAAAATGGGAAACCACCGAAAACCATCTTCAGGGCTGCCGACAGTGGGGCTCGAACCCACTATCTCCCGACTACTGGATACTGGCCGCACTTAAGCGACTGCAGCTATCGAGCTCGGTGGAGTGTGAAGAATGCGGCCTTGGCCTTAAATTAAGGTACAGCCCCAGAATTTGCCTGGTGTAAAAATGGAAAACCACAGAATAGCACCTTCATGGCTGCCGACTGTGGGGTTCGAATCCACTATATCTTCCGAATGCAAGCTCACAGTTGTCCGCCCCTAACCACACGGCCAACTCGTCCGGTCGTGCCGAGTGTAACAGCCTGGCTGAATATAGGCGGGAAGTAGCTGGGGAGTTAGATAACTTTCTTCTTTAGCATGCCATTCCCCTGGTTCATAAATTTTCAGATACTAAAGGTACGTAACACACTGGTTCATCATAGCATTCGAGCAATTCAATCCCTACTCTGAGGCACTGACTGGAATGAGCAGTGTGCATATTTAACGGAATAATGGCAGAAGTGTTCGCGGCTGTCTGCGGCCTGGTCTTTCCAGCTCTGGAACTTTGGACTCTCAGATCTCCACCGTAGTACTGTTCATTAAGTACGAAAATTTCATTTGATCGAGTATTATATGTGATAACATTGTTTTTAATTGCCACATTCCTACCAACGTTTTTGTAACGACCTATGTTGTCTTCAGTTAGGAAAACCACAAAGACAGTCCTTCTGAGAATCCCGTAGCGAAGCACGGGTACATCACCTTGTTAATAATATAATGTATTATTCGGGAAGTTGAAATATTTAAAAAGATAAAAGCTTTGGTTTTTAGAGTGTGAAGTGCACCAAATGAGTCAGTACTATTGAGTACAGCAGAAAACCTTTGAAGTTATGAAACACATTTAGCTAGTAATGTGTTGTAGGCGAAACAACGGTCAGATGAGCTGATGCCTTTGCCCCGCCATCCGCCCTCATTTGGATCTGCACTGTGTGTGGCCATTATTCTCCGGATAGCCCACTGAACGTGCCATGTGTAACGTTCGGATATGGAACAGCGTTGGCTACTGAATGCATTATTCGAAGCAGTGTATCGATTCATTCAAGTGTCCGAGTGAATCGATTCACAGGAGCGGCGAGCTCACGGCTCACTAGCGGGACACTGGACGTTGGCGGGGAGCCGAGCTTCCGCTGCAGCGAAACATACACTGAATCATGGCACACCGAAAGAATCGTGGGCGTAAGCACGTCTCAGTGAGACACAAGATACACACGGCTCCTTATGGGGAGCCGAACTTCCTCTGAAGCAATACATACACGGCCACGGTACACTGAAAGAATCGTATGCTATAATGGACTCTTGAGCTCAGCTCATTTAAAAATAATACCCACTTGCATTCACTGTCCTCTTCTTACAGGGAGGTTTAAATAATAGATGGATTTATTTTCAGTGTTAAAACGGTTTGTCAAAACATAATTCTAAAGTAGCTAGTAAGTAGGTAGGCTATTAGGTTATACTATTTAGTTTAGTGAATCTTAGTATTATAACTTAGTTGACATTTTACAATTAACTCGATTCTAGCCTGCCCTATGACTATCAGTCATGCCCATAACCACTCCAAAGTACCTGTTTTAGATTGGGAAGAACGGCTCAGTATTCTCTCAGTTCGTATGTCACATCGTTGCACAAGACCACAATCACATGTGGACATTAAGTGAGCCGACTGACGCAATAACTTAACCAACAGTATGTTGAATCAGAAAACCAGTGGGCTGTTGTACGGTAGCCTATACAAAATATGACTATTTAAAAAATCCTCTGCTGCCAGAAAAATGCATATTTTCAAAAATGAATGAGCGAGTTGGACATGCGGTGAGTATCGTGTAGCTATGAGCTTGCATTCGGGGTATGGTGGGTTCGAATCCCACCGTCGGCAGCCGTTAAGATGGTTTTCCGTAGTTCCCCATTTTCACACCAGGAAGTGCTGGGACTGTAACTTAATTAAGGCCATGGCTGCTACCTTCCAAATCCCAGACCTTTCATATCCGGCGTCGCCGGAAACTTTCCATGTATTAGAGTGACTAGCACTTTTTTCTAAGAAAGGAGTTCATAGTAACCACATGGCAGTAGCGAGCACTGAATGTTGTTGCTGCTGCCTTACCAGTACATACTACACAGATGCACTAGGAGCAGTGGCTCTAACGTGCCGTGAATCGCATTCACTGTATCGATTCCGTAACGTGAACGGATAAAATGAATCGAATGTCCCATCACTAATATGGAGAGACAATGCCTCTCACCTCATCCCTGACTCCATATCAGACATACACACAATTCCATACAGTACTCATCAAGGATCACGACAAACTTCTTGATAGCTCAAAAGCTAAGTAACTTCGGAGCCCTATTTATACAAACGCGTTTTGATGTTACGAATATGTCCTCAAAATATCCGATAACAAATTATATGCACCTTGTAGAGTTTACATAGCATTAAAATATGTTCATATCGATTCACAGAGGGGCTATAGAAAAATCCTATCTGATCAGGGAAATGAAAGCACGACCAGAAGGTACTCCTCCTCCATCAGTCCTTCCGAATGATGCAGCGAACTGCTACGTATTCTGGAATCCGAATAAACCATTATTCAAATTCAAACAGACCACACATCGCCGTTCTTGACTAACTCACGAGTTATTACCCCGACAGATTTTCGGATTCAAGCGTCTCTATTCAGCTGAGTACACGACTGCACTTAACTCTCCTCTATACGAGGGCGAGATTTCTTTTAATCTTCAACATACTCAGAAGAGCGAGCGACGAGAGCTTTTAAACACGGTGAATAAGTTAGGTGACATACAACACGTTGGGGGCCAAACCAAATTATAGCATCTGACTTGCAAATGGAACAACACTTGTCGCGGCGGAAAGCAGGCGCACGAATTGAAAACTTCGTCATTTTTAATGTTCAACAAGGAATATAAAACACACTACTCACTTTAGAATCATCGAAAACATTAGCACCCTCCTTTTTGTTTTAATAAAAGACTCTATATGCTACCATATTCCGCATAACACATCCAACACAATAAAACCAACGACAAGACCCAACATCATTGGCAATACACACTCAGGGTGAATCACTTGATATTATTTAAAAGTGAACCTTTCCATTTCTACTTAACTGCTGCATCCTACATCTCCTCTAATCTGCTTGTCATATTCCTACGTTGGTCTACCCCTGTCGTTCTTACGGCCGACACTTCCCTCAAAAACCAACTGCACAAGTGTTGTGTGTCTTAAGATGTATCCTATCATTCTATCTCATCTCCCAAAAAATTTAGACAAATCTATCTCATCTCGCCAATTCGATTCAGTACCACTTCATTCGTGATTCCACCTATCCATCTCACCTTCAGCATTCTTCTATAATAACACACTTCAAAGGCTTCAATTGTTTTTCTTTCTGAACTAGTTATGGTTTTTCACTTCCGTACTCTGCCACGCTTCAGACGAAGGTCTTCAAAAACATCTTTCTAATTTCTGTACCAACGTTCGAAGTCAACTATTTTTTTCTTTCTTAAGAAATGCCTTCTTTTCTTGAGCCAGCCTGCATTTTATATCCTCCTTACTTCTGCCATCGTTAGTTATTTTACTACCCAAGTAACAACATCCATCTACTTCCTTTAAGACTACATTTCCTAATCTATTATTTCCTGCTTGACCTGACTTCGCTCGACTGCACTCGTTTACTTTTGTTTTGGACGTATTTATTTTCGTCTTTTACTCATTACCCAAGACTTCGTCCATACCACTCAGCAATTTCTCCACATTTTCCGCTGTCGCAGATAAAATAACGACATCATAGGCAACCTTGCCTCACTTCTTTCTAGACTGCTGCTCTTTTTCAACTAAGCCATCGATTCTTATCACTGCAGACTGATTTTTATACAGATTGTAGACAATTCTTCGTTCCCGGTATCTGATCACGATCACCTTCAGAATCTCAAATAGCTTATAACATCAGAAATTGCTAAGCTTAAAATATGACACTTCTCATAACCAGATAGAAGAAAGAAACGTAACAGTCATAAAGGTAAGGGTTATTCTGCCCGAAGGCAGGTTCGAACCTCCGCAGAGGTGATCCTGAGCCGGAGTTTACGTGCGGTAGGGTGGCCAGTTCCTTTCCGCTCCTCCATTCCCTTACCCCCCACCAACAGCGCGTGGCAACCCATCCAACTCCTGACCACGCCCAATGTTGCTTAAGTTCGGAGATCTCACGGGATCCGGTGTTTCAACACGGCTACGGCCGTTGGCTTAACAGTCATAGACCATACATAAAATTATACGTAAATAACACAAGCGAAAATAAGAACATAATATGTGTAACGTAGTGATATAATTTGGGTTTGAGTATCGATCATTTCAGTGACAGGTGGGTGACAGTGATGATGGTGATTTCAAACCTCAGACTTTGCAGTGAGCTAAGATATGGCACATTTCTAATTCAATGCGGGTCAATATCCGAAATGGTCAATAATTCGTACATGTCATCCTCAATTAAGGTACACCCCCAGCATTTGCCTGGTGTGAAAATGGAAAAACCCATCTTCAAGGATGCCGACAGTGGGGTTCGAACCCACTATCTCCCGGATGCAAGCTCACAGCTGCGCGCTCCTGAACACCCGGCCAACTTGCCCGGTACTAGATTTTCTGAATTCAAAGTCACTTACGAATGAAAGAAAACCTACAACCTGTTTTCCAGTCAGTGACTGGGTCAGGGATGGAATGAATGAAGCCCCATCTTGCGGCGAGGATAGGAATTGTGCCGGCTGCCGAGGCCAGTCGCACTTCTCTGGCTAATGATTAACGACTGACAGATGAAAGGAAATGATAGTGGAGAGTGTTGCTGGAATGAAAGATGACAGAGAAAACCGGAGTAGCCCGAGAAAAACCTGCACCGCCTCCGCCTTGTCCAGCACAAGTGTCACATGGAGTCACCGGGACTTGAACCACGGAACCCAGCGGTTAGAGGCCGACGAGTTGTCGCCTGAGCCACGGAGGATTTTCAAAGTCACTTATAGTCTATTATAGGTCCGGTGCCCGTACCCTCTCATGTGTAGCGGCGAATAGCCTTACGCTTATAAAAATAGGGTATGCAAGCATTTTAATTTGATGCCATCTTGCTGCTTGTTCGTCAATTTCGACATTCCGTCTTACTCGAGGTCTGCTTGATAACAGAGTAAACCGAATCTCTCTCTTGGGCGTCTATGGCTGTGTTTTAATTTTATCGGTAAACACCAAATGCGTTACTAGAGATATTTAACGTGTCACATCGTACAACATGGAGTGCGGTATGGGCATTTTTCCGCCTTCAAAAATCCGACTACCTCTGCCGGTTCTAACTCGCTTTCTTGGTATCCGGAGACTGACACTCCACTACTGATTCACAGAGGGAGCTAGTCTTCGTAACAGTCAATCCGATACTGGTAAACAAGTCCAATTCCATTCCTATTAGCTTCCATATCTTCTTCACATTTACCTCAACTTAGGCCACCGACGCTTCCTTCCCACTCCTAGCCCTATCCTATATCATCGTCGCCATAAGACCTACCTGTGTCAGCACGACGTAAAGCAAATAATAATAATAATAATAATAATAATAATAATAATAATAATAATAATAATAATAATAATAATAATAAATAACACCATTGCACACGCTGAAGAGAAAATGCTTTACTACAAATAATAGTGACGGTGTTTAAAATATTGTCCAAACTTAGCCCTATTTTTTATATTATACGTGCGAAAACAATAAACAAACAAAAAAATAAAAGCACAGCACAGCACCCAAAGACATTCATATACTGAGTGAATAAAATGTCACCAAGACACTGTCCTTGCCTGCTTGAAAAACTAAAGAAATGGACCTAAATATATTTACTCAATCTAAATTTTTAGGAATTATAGCTTATAGAACTATAGTACTATAATGCTAGTCATATTTTTATGTTAGTGCTGAAGTACGATTTGTTACATTAGTAACGGTGAAAGCACAAAAATTTAATGTATTTTCCGATGTGGGAACCAATCTAGAAATAAACTGTTAAGGTGATTTAAATGATTTCTATTTATGTTCCTTGTTATTCTAATGCTATGACTTACGATGCACGTATATAAAAGATGCCCCTTACCAATTTGAACCGCGAATCTCTGCAACCACAAAACAGTCGCCATTTTTTCTGAAATGATTCTACCATGATAACATCCACCCCTGGTAGATTCTGTCTTTTTGAAGGTATTCACCATCACGAATAATAAACATTCGGCTCGTAGAGCTTCAAGCAGTACTGGATGGTGACGTCACAGCCCAGTCTACGTTACACGACGTTTTACTCGCCTTGCGAAAAGATACTTTTTTTTTCTAGTAGCTCTACGTCGCACCGACACAGATGGGTCTTATGGCGACGATGGGATAAGAAAGGTCTAAGAGTTGGAGGGAAGCGGCCGTGGTCTTAACTAAGGTACAGCCCCAGCATTTCCCTGGCGTGAAAATGGTAAACCACGGAAAACCATCTTCATGGCTGTCGACAGTGGGATTCGAAACCACTATCTCCCGGATGCAAGCTCATAGTCGCGCCCCTAACCGCACGGCCAACTCGCCCGGTAAGGAGACTTAAATAATTTTTAATGATAGAAAAAATTCCCACAATGTAGTATGTCTCCGAATTATTGCATTGGCCATGACGTGTTCGTGCAACTTGAAATACCACCGGACAGAGCCAGGATAGAACCCGCCAACGTGAGTACAGATCATCACTCTAATGTCAAACCAGCAGCTAGAGTTGGGAAGACCGGGCGAGTTGGCCGTGCGGTTAGGAACGCGCAGCTGTGACCTCGCATCCGGGAGATAGTGGGTTCGAACCCCACTGTCGGCAGTCCTGTAGATGGTTTTCCATGGTTTTCCGTGGTTTCCCATTTTCACGCCAGGCAAATGCTGGGGCTGTACCTTAATTAACGCCACGGCCGCTTCCTTCCCATTCCTAGGCCTTTCCCGTCCCATCGTCGCCATAAGACCTATCTGCGTCGGTGCGACGTAAATAAAAAAAGTAGGAAAGGAAGTACGGTGGTCTATATGTTTCGAACAATTACTGCGAGTTGTAGCCCTTTAAGTGCAAAGCATATTCGACTACCGGTATATCTGTGTTAATTTTGTCGACTATTTGTTTAACCACGTTTCTTCCAAAACCCGTTAATTTGTATCATTTAAAGAGGGAATTAACATTATCAACTACAAGCAACAGTTTTCTCTCAATCTTTGAGATAATTTTGCCAAAAATATCTCGGATGTATCATACTGCACTCCCAGAACTGACAATATGTATGCGTACGGAATTGCTTCCTACGCACCATTTGCACTACTGTGGCCATAATTCAGCTGAAAGTAATGGTTAATTTTCAGTATAACATAGTAATGTTCAAGGAAAAAATGAAATATTACGTGGAAATAATAACACCAGAATATATAATTAAACGTGGGCCTCAATTATAGTGGCGTTAAAAACGAAGTATAAAGATGAATTCAATATTTTTAGGACACATCCCGTGAATTACAAACCATCCTCTCAGTCCTAGCACAAATAAACTTGGAAACGCAGAAGGTAGACATAGCTAATCTGACCGTGACCAATGGGTGTGGAAGCAGCGCATGTATAAAATATGTCCTCAATTCAGCCATGAGGGGGTAAGAAGAGGAAACAGTTCTCTGTGGATTACACAGCAAACAGCACGCGATACCAAGTTATATAATTATATCGAGGATGCACATAAAGTTACTTCGTTACGTTCATTCTATTCGCGAGCGCAAGGCGAGGTTGAATTATTCAAAAAACTCATTACGCTCCAACTCTTATCGTACTAGCCTTTCCTTTTGAGCTAATTGTTAACTGCGAATCAACCCGGGCCCGTATAAAGGCTGCTAGAATTATTTCACACAATAGCAACATCAATGTACTCCAGTGACGAGAAAAAAGAAGTTCCTCCACAGCTCTTCAGAATTAATTACTGCTACATTAAATATATTACAAGTTTGATGCGAACCGCACTCGCCTCACTCCACAAGCAAATGTCACAAGTCCTTGCTGTAAAATGAAGCCATTTCGACTAAATTAATCTGAATGAAATCACACAGGATACTACGGGATATTTCTACCACAATTATCAGGAGGGCTTGTTTACAACGGTTACAAGAAAATTGCTTAGCTTCTCGTAATTTCCCCACGCTTGAGACTACAAACCTGTGCACAAACAAGTTGCTAAAATAAGCACAGTGATCGCGGCGATCATTCTCGTAAACACGTTCCTCGCCACACAAAAACTAATCGATTACAAAAGGTGTATCTGAATCCGCCAAACTACTATCCGCTAACATTACCAGTTCGAGGCAATATGAGGCAATACAACCATCAATCTGTCATTCATACCTGTACTAAACTCCGTTGTGCAAGGATAGAGCCAATTACAGTGGGTTAAAAAATTATTTGCACACTGACTTTTTGTAGCTATTTACAAAGATATTAAAGAATGGCTGTTGAAACCCATTTTAATAAACCAAAATAATATTTATACAAAGTGCATACTCTTTCACAGAAGACTGCGAGTACAACATAAACCTACTAACTGAAATGTTAAGTTCCCTGAGGTCAAAAAATATGTGCACACTCACTGATCTGAAATTAATAAGACTTCTATTAGCCAAGTCACTTCTTCTAGTACTTGGTATGCATACCCTTGGCAGCAGTAACGGACTGTAGACGTCTAGGCATGGATTCTACCAGTTTCCGTGTCCTTTCGGGCGAAATCATTGATCACTCGACTTGAAGAGCATTACGCAGTGTTGTTAGGCTTGATATGCGGTGATTTCTGATTTCTCTTCCCAATAAGTGCCATAAATTCTGAATTGGACTCAAATCGGGAGACTGAGGAGTTTCAAGCCTTCTCGGCGTATTATAAAGCAACCACATCTTTGTTACCCAAGCAGTATGCTTTGGATCGTTGTCTTGTTGAAAATAGTAATGGTCTGTTATGCTCAATTTGTGTGTGCTGGATAACAAGTTATGGCGTAACACCTCGATATGTGTCCTGGCATTCATTGTTCCGTCTACGAATAATATATTTCCCACGCAGAACGACCCCATGCACCGCATACCATGACATTAGCACCTCCATGTTTCACTGTGACGTTGAGGATTCCCTTCCTGAGTTCTTGATTTGGTCTACGCCAAACTGACGTTCGTCCATCGGAGCCAAATAGATTGAATTTGCTTTCGTCTGTAAATAAGATCTGGCTCCAGAATTCCACAGGCTTATATCGGTATGCTTCAGCTAATGCTAAAATTTCTTCCTGTTCTGTTCACTAATGAATAGCTTCTTTCTTGGCGCTCGTCTTCGGATTTTTGCATACTGTAGTGTGTTCCTGATTATTTGGGGACTAACGTATTTGTCCGACGTAAGAATATAAGCAGCTAACGAAGCAGCACTCCCGAATGGGTCCTTGATGACATCGCGGATTATTTGAAGTCTCTGCCTACATCACAAAGCCTTGGGTCGTCCCGTGCGGGGTTTATTGTCTGTTGACCCGGTCTCATCGTACCTGGTTATCACATAGCGCACAGTCGAGAAAGGCAATGACTTCCTGTCCAATCCGACAGTAACTCCGGCCTTGCGAACGAAGCAAGTAATTCTAGCCCGCATGGACTGTGGCGCTGCTCGCGTTTTAGAACCCATGTGGCATACTGATGACTCAGTATTCGGCAAACAAATGCATATGGCAACCTAAATCATGTACATGTCTGCCTCCGTAGTGTAACACTTGGTGTTCTTAGCTGCCGTCCGCGGGGACCTGGGATCGATTCCTCGTACTGTCAGAAATTTAGGAACGGCATGAGGGCTGGTACGTGGTTGAAATGGTACATGCAGTTCACCTCCAATGGGGGGTGCCTGAAGAGAGCTGCACCACCTCGGGATGAGGACACGATTTTACTTCTTTTTATCTTGTACATGCGCAGCCCTTCAGTGCATAGGTGTACATCCAATCAGAATAGTGTTTCCCCTTTTCTACTGTTCGTCTGCACATACTTTTTTGGCGTACATATTAATGAAATCTTGCGATAAATGGTGGATCGTTGGCTTAAAACTGATACAAGTACAGATTAGATGTGTGCTGGGAATAACGGACGGGACCGTTAAGATAAATGGCCATATTTAGATTAATCATTTTCGGACCATATTCTGTAAGTTTTATGTCATATTTTGTACTTTTGAGGTCATATTTGCTTTCTTGTTTGGGCTACATCCGAGCACGACTCCTGACATTACCACTGAAGTTATCGACGAAACCGCTCTCTCGAACACACCCCGTCACTCCAATGCTATGGAGTATGAACCGTTCGCTTCGAGCAGGCAAAATTTCACAGTAAACATGAACGCATGTTTCCTTTGGAGCAAAACTTTTCACGATTGCAATATATCCGAAATTGAACATCTTAAACAAATACTCTAGCGACTGAAGAAATTGCTCTCAGCTTGAGGGGGAGTTCAGTTAGCTAGCCAGTCCGATTCACGGGACGCCAGGATGGTTCGACGAAGCTGCAAAGAAATATCCCTAGCGGGTAGGCTACATTCAGAGGTCTAGGTGGTAAAAGTACCGCTTGTATTGCAGCTTCATCCACAAGTTCATTTTCCGTAATTCCAACGTGGCTTGGAATCCACGCCAAAACGGATTCCAGTGCCAGCATCGCCCAGCGTGGTTAGGTCATGAATCTACTGCAGCTGTGGGTGTTGCTGGAAAAAGGTATTAATACACAGGAGAGAACTCGACGAGTCGGTACACACAAGAAAGTGCTTTCTTTCGTCGCACAGCGCAAACACCACAGCTTTTAAGATGGGAAAAAGCTCCGCAGTATTTACGCTACAGACACTGGAAAGAGATATCTCCATGCTAACCCTATCGGAGACTAAGGAGATTCCAAAATTTTCTCCTATCTTACAAGCGTCCGTGAATAAAAGTCGCGCATCCGAATACTCGTGAACGAAGTCCTGGAAATATCTCCAATCCACAGAGTACATCCAGCCGTATATCCCCTCGCGGAACTAGGCACAGAGGTACCTCGATAGAAATCCGCTCAAGACGATCAATAGCGACATCCAACTCACGACACAAGCTATCAATTCGAATCCCAACCGTTCTTGAGGCATCCAGCCGATTTTCATACCTCTGGTGATACTGAGTATTAAAGAAGCGTTGATATAGCTTGGTTGATGCGACATTTCACGTAGCAGCGTACGTGAGGAGTATCTGCTGCCGTCTTCTTCGTGGTGGTCAGCGAGTTGCGCAGAAATGTACCCATGTCATGAGCCACAGAATGGGAAGGTATGAAGAATCCAGAATATTAAACAAAATATCACTTTGAACACAAAGTTACATTTCTTAAAAAATGGAACATGTATGTTTTGTCCAGCGAAGTGAAAACTAGAGAAACAATTAGTGGTATCAGACTTTGCTTCACTTTTCAAAACCTTCTGAAATGCACTGTATTATCCATGTTGTCCTTCGGCGCTTCATCATGCGCGCGGCCCCGGAATGACCGTCAGGTTAGCTCGGAGTAACGAGGCTTCATGTGAACCGATCCCGGTGTTCGGAGTAGAAGTGGACACACCCGATACCAGGCTTCAGTCGCGCAAATTCCTATGCCGAGGCCCATGACGTATGCCAATCAGCACAACTCTGATCATGTTATTAGCTTTACGTCCCACTAACTACTTTTACGGTTTTCGGAGACGCCGAGGTGCCGAAATTCAGTCCTGCAGGAGTTCTTTTACGTACTAGTAAATCTACCAACACGAGGCTGACATATTTGAGCACCTTCAATACCACCGGACTGAGTCAGGATCGAACCTGCCAAGTTGGGGTCATAAGGCCAGCGCCTCAACCGTCTGAGCCACTCAGCCCGACGAGCACAACTCTGATGTACAGGTCACATGTCCACTTTTGTGTTAACTGTTCAGTGCACAGGAGATGAAAAAGTAATTCTGACATCAGCACTCGCTCCTTGCAATTTACTATAGTGTGTTTCGGGAGAAGAGATACACTTTTCGCTCTCGTTTTCGAGCGGCTGCCACACGACTGGTGAGCAGAAGGAAACAAAAACACACACGTCAACAATTTGGCACTGTATACATTAAAACGGCTCGAATGCCGCTAGGTTGCGTAGTCGGCAAGAAGGGATACGAAAAGTCCGGGATTCAAGGCACGTAGGACAGGCATTTATCGCATTTCCAGGGCAGCTTAAGGCCATTCATCCTCATTTCGAATCCCGAAAATGCCGTGAACTTTCACTCTAATTAGAGATTCAGGATCCTACTGGTTTACGTTAAAGGGTTTACAAAAATATACTAGACGTAATGTCTGGGACTATCGCTGGTCATTCTAGACAAATGCGAATTAATTTCTCTGACGTTCTCTTGAGACAAGATAAGACTGAGGCAAATATAACGTGCACAGAACACAGCGTTCAGGTTCCACATAAACAAAGCAGTTGCAGCAAATAAGCAGCTCCATACGTTACAGTACGACACCCTGCTAATATTGGTTGAAACAAGTTTTACCAGATAAAGTCTATCGCCAGTACACAATGGTGAGATAACATCGAACCATACAGACGACACTCATTTTGGCGACTTCCTTCACGCAGTAACTTAGCAGCAGGATCCAAACCTTGGTAACCGAAGGAACTAGGGCATGGAAATGTTCTCCTGAAAATCATCTGGTGTGAGGATTGGCATCCGGCTTTTACAACGATTTGAAACTTATTATTACTTGTGTAATCACTAGAGTACTTATTTCAGTTGCTACAAAAAGAAGGCAATTACCGAATGAATAATCATCATTGGTCAGAAACACAAATTTGTTAAAATCAAAAAATTAGTGTATTTTGTCAAAATTATAACTAAATTTTAACATTTTTAACAGTTAATGATTTGAGTTGCATTCTGTGAATAATTTAAATTCAACATTTATTTTAATATTCGCAATATTTTCAGCTATGAAGTTATTGTCCAAATTATATAAAGACTGATTTTGATATCATATTTCAAACATATACGAACTTAATTTAGAGCTGCGCATTAGGCATGAAAGTGGAGTAGTAGTCGGAGACATTTGATGGGTTTTGCTGATCTGTGAACAAATTTTGATGTTGCAGCTGTTGTTGCTGGTGGTCATGTGTAGCATCATTAGCAGTGACACTCGGGTTTGCAGGAATTTGGGGTTGCGGACGGTGGGCTGGTGGCTGGTGATACATGGGTTGTGAAGTAGTGAAAGGGTTTGGTGCTACATTTTGGCGGGTAGTCGTTGAGTTTTGTTGAAAAGCGTACAGTTCAGCATCAAACAGAGCATCATTAATTCTTTTCTCGGCGTAGATGCGCTGTAGATGTACGCAGTTTAGCTGCTACATTGCGGCCAAATATATCAAACTGATCTTCACGCTTTAACTGAGATAGCTTTTCTCCAACAGTTTCTCTAACACCTTGCCTTCTACCTTTTTTTGGCGCTTAAACTGATTTGGGGTCACTCGAGAACTGGCAGTGGAAGCGGTGGAAGATAGTCGTGTGGGTGGCGTCTGCGATCGAACGCTTTGGTTGTCCATTAATTCTGATGCATAATTTTTCGGAGCAGGGCTGGTAGTCGACCCACTTACATTATTTGTTTCATCAACATCATCGACGTCGTCATCATCGTTGGCGTCATCAGCAACCTAAAAAGTTGCATGAAGTCCATTAATTTAATTTAATTTAATTTATATATTTATATATATTAATCTATATATTTTACACGCAACATTTAATTTTATGTTTTGGTTTCACAGTTTCCTACAAGTGAGGAGGAATGTAAGGCCATCGCTAGAGGATTTCATGAACGATGGAACTTTCCAAATTGTCCGGGGGCCATAGACGGAAAGCATGTGCCTATAGTGCCTCCCCCTGGAAGTGGGTCGTTCTTCTTCAATTACAAGAAGTTCCATAGCCAAGTCCTATTGGCTATTGCAGACTACAACTACAGACTGATATATTTCAGTTTTGGTGTCAACGGACGTGTGTCAGATGGAGGGGTTTTAGCGTGTTGTGACATAAATGAGAAAATGGTGGAAAAAACACTATCAGTGCCTAAACCAACAATGGTCGACGGCACACTACTGCCATACGTATTCGTAGCAGACGAAGCTTTTGAACTGAGAGAAGACATTGTGAAGCCATTTAATGCTAGCGTTCTAAACTATGAGCGACGAATCTGCAACTACAGGTTCTCACGCGCAAGAGGAATTGTCAAAAATGTTTTTGGAATCTTAGTGGCTAGGGTCGGAGTTTTCCAAAAGCCTATTAACCTGCGTCTTGATCGAATCACAGATGTCGTGCTTGCGCGCTGCGCTCTACACAATTTTCTGCGAGAAACTTCACCAAATAAGTACACCCCTTCTGAATGTTTTGACGAAGAGAGCAATGGAGTAATAATCAATGGACTACGTATGGAGACGAGAAGGAAACTACAAAGGAATCGAAAAGGACCAAAATGGAAAGGTGGAAAGAACACAAGGGACAAATTCGTAGAGTATTTCAATGGGAATGGAAAAGTTCCATGGCAGGACAAATATGTGTAATGTAGCTCTATAAGGTACTGACTGCGTTATGTCTTATTACGTGTTAATATTACTTCTAGCATAACATAACCTTTATGTAAACCACTGGTAATATATAGTATTGTCATTAAACAAATGTTTACTTTATCCTCATACAGTACAATGATATGATTTCTTTTGAGAAAAACCACTGAGGAATGATTTGGTTATTCATGCTATATCTTTTCATATATGATGTGAGAAACTGTTCTACACTGATGAATAATGGAAGTACTTTTTGATTACATTTAATTGATTAAAATTAGGTTTTTGATTACATTTAATTGATTAAAATTAAGACTTACCCAATCAATAGCTGCTGATAACGAAGATTTGGACATCATTGCTACCTCTTGATCCGTCAGGAATAACAATTGATCGAAGTACCATAGTTTAGGTACATACACATCGTTTGCACTCATTCCACTAACCAAACTGTCTGTTTACGCAGTTCTTTACGAAATGCAGTTCTCAAACTGTTTATCTTCTTTGTCACTAGCGTTTTGTTGGCAAGAGGATGGATCTCTCTAACTTTTTGTACGAGCGTGTTATAAGCTCCCTCCCGTTTCACTTTGTTATGATAATCATTAGATGTTATTTTCCACAGGCATTTTTCCCCCCTAAACAACTCTATGAACTGAAGAGGGAAATCCCTACTCCAAGAACTCATTGCACTGACAACACTATGTAATGTAAATAAAAAAACTACTTTAGCAAAGCCTGGTGTCACTTGAAAAGGGCTATCAATGTACTGACTACGCACACGGCAAAAAATACGCGGGTGTTGCTAGACAGACGCCAATCACTGGTGCGCATGCGCAGAACAGCTGATTTGAGGAACTGAACTGCGCTCCCACACACACGCTCAATTCGGCTTGACGGCAAGCCGATGTGTCCAGCAGAATTGATCGAATTTCCATCATGCCATCAGTTCAAATTTCTGGCTTGAGCTCACATAGTAAGAACAAACATTTCCATACACACGGCAATTCGGCTTGTCAGTTCGGCTTGTTCACATCGAATTGACAAGCCGAATTGAACGTATGTAGCGGCCTATAGAGAGAGCAAGTGGCATCGAAAACCGCACCATCCACAGGATATTGCGTAATGAGCTGCAACTGCGAAAAATCGCATCGCGGAGGGTACCGCATGCACTGACGGAAGTTCAAAGGTGGGTGCGCTATGCAATATGCTCCGACCGCCTTGCACGCTGGCAACAGGACGGCGATCAATTATTGTCACGAATTCGCCATCGATGAATTTTGGGCCAAGGCATACGAACTAGAACTAAAACGTCAGTCCGCGGCGTGACGACATGCTGGATCACCATGGAGGCAGAAGGTCCGTCAGAATCCTTCCCCAGTCAAACTGATGGTGATCGTCGCGTATGACGTCAAGGGTGTCATTGTTTGCCACTTTGTTCCACACGGCAGAACAGTGACCGCACAGTACTACAGGGAATTCCTGGTGCGACAGGTACGACGTGGCGTTCGGGAGAAACGTCCGGATCTTGTGGACAGTGCAATAATCCTGCACGACAGTGCAAAACCACATAAAGCAGAGTGTGTAGGGCAGCTACTGTGACGTTGGGGATGGGAAGAATCGGAGCACCCACCGTACTCTCCCGACATTTCGCCCTGTGACTTTGATCTCATTCGAAAGATTAAGGAACCACTACGTCGTGGGCGGTTTGCAACACGAGAGGGCATTGCTAATGCTGTGCGCCAAGAGCTGACCCGATTCACACAGTGTGCGGCAAATGCTGAAGCAGATGATATTCAGCGCCTCCCACATCGTTGGCAGCGTGTGGTGTCAGTAGCAGAGGACTACTTTGAGAGTCAATTTATGTGTACTGTGTTGTCATTCTTTTGCATCAGGAAGGCCTTACTGCCCTGTATACTACCGTAATAAATTAGTGTGTTACGATATTTCAGGGCTATTCATTGTCCACACATGCAGTTAACACCTTCTCCTTTCGTCTGTATATGTCACATTTTCCAACCAGAAATTAGTGTGTTACGATATTTCAGTGCTATTCATTGTCCACACATGTAGTTAACACCTTGTCCTTTCGTCTGTATTAGTCACATTTTTCAACCGGACTGGTATCTTCAAGAAAACAATAGTAGCCATGACGTTTGCCCCAAACCTAGGGTATATTATTGTTCGTCATGTAGCATATGGAGTTAATGTTCGCTCGCAATGTTGGATTTGATGGCATCTAGCAATTGGAGTGTGCTTTTTATTAGATTTTTTCTTTTTTTCTTTTTACGTACAAAAATAGACAAGTTTGCAGTAAAACTATTTATTATGCTAGGAAAGTGGTACGTGTTTATAGCTCCATGAGTAATAAAGTGATGAAAGGTGCAGACACGCTGAAAGGGCAATAATTATTTTTGCAACTTCGTCACCATTCAGTCATTTCAATACTCTCAGCAGCAAATAGTTGATCCTGTCTTCGGCGATTAATGTACAAACCTGCAGTAGTTTTTCTCAGTAGTGCTTGTTTGTCAAGAGCTGGTCCATTGGTGACCGTTATATGATTACGTTCTTTATGATCGAGAGTCAGTTATTAAAAAAAGGTGGGCCTCTCTATCAAATGTCTTACTGAGTTCCAGCTAAAAGTACGGTTTCTACCACATTGAAAACGAACGAAGTACTATTCGATAAAATTATATTTAACTGAAGTATAATTACTAATAAGTTTTTCTAATTGAACTCATAACTCTTCTATTTAAAATCCAGAAGTACATACAGTATGTATCCAAGCTATGTAAAAACCAGGACATTTCGTAGTCACCGCTTGGATTCTCCAACACGGCAACAATTCTCGGAGCGATAGTAAGTATGAAATACCTGAAGTATTTCTAGGCATTTCGTAAATAACTATAAAACGGTTCTCGGAAACAAATGAAAATGTTCCTATCACTGAAATACATAATTCCTGACCGGATGATAGGACGAGAGTAAAAGATTGCTCATGCCCTTAATAACAGTAACTTATTTTCAGCTGCAATCACTTGGCGATTACTGTTTAGCAACTCATTTCCTTCCAAAAATGTATTACTGAATAATTTCTTAATTTCTAACACAGTATGTTAACCCTTCCAAAAATGTATTACTGAATAATTTCCTAATTAATTTCTAACACAGTACGTTAACCCTTCCAAAAATGTATTACTGAATAATTTCCTAATTAATTTCAAACACAGTATGTTAACTGATTAATATACAGTTTTGAAATAAAAGTGTATAATATTTTGAGAATTACTGCATGCATACATCAAAACAAGAAACAAATGTTTGAAAAACAAGAACCGTATAAACACGTGCGTTCGTAGATAAGCGCAAAAGTTCACAGGAAGTGCTCAACGAGATGAGAGATGAGCATTCGTGGTGATGCATTCGCCGGGCTGAACAGCCCAGGCAATAGAGCTCTTTCTGAAGCAAAGTTAGCGGGTTCAATTCCGACTCAGTACAGTGGTATCTGAAGGTGAGGTCAGAGGAGGTGAGGTCAGACTCGTCCTGACACGGAACAGAACAATGAGAAAAAATTGCGGCACCTCGGAGTTATCCGTCCGCCCTACAATATCGCATACTGAACCAATCATTTGTGTAATAATAATAATAATAATAATAATAATAATAATAATAATAACAACAACAACAACGGAAGGCTGGTAGAGAAAAGAAAATGCTAGCAGAGGGGCGACTGCTTGTACAGGCATTAGAGAGTGACGGCGATGGTGGTGGTGATTACTATTTTAAGAGAAAACGCAACTGGGCAACCATCCTTTCCTAATACTAACGAAAGGGGGAAAAAACAAGGCGTTAGTAGTGATTGCCACTTTCAGAGGTAGGACAACTGGGCAACCAATCTAACACTAATCAGAAGTAACATGGAAGAAGTCCTACACTTTGAAGAATGAAGGTATAGGCAAAAGAAATGGAATGATCACGAAGGGCATGAAAATGTAAAGACTTTCTGAGCCTCGCAAACCCCATGCCGTCCGGGAATGGGAAAGAAGACGAGTTTACCAAGCTAGGTCAGATAGAAAAAATTTAGTTGAAGAGCGTAACAAGTCATCGCCCTCTACTACGACTGCGCTAATACGCCTTCTCATTCGCCCAGTCACACATGTAAACGAGCGAACACGTCATACTTACCAGTTCAGCCGCTTGGAGTGCTGAGAAGCTGGAATTAGTCAGCTTGACGAGACTATTATATAGATGTTGATTCCCATAGGGAATCTGAAATATTTGTCCCGAATGAGTAAATTTACAATACCAATATAAATGGTCCGTTATTGGACATTATAAATTTTCCAGCTAACTCATTCCTGGTTGCCAGCGTTTCGCCCCCGTGAGCTAGGTTGGGCTCATCAGTTCGTACCTAGCACACCTACCAAGACGCATGGCTAGTGCATACTGTGGAGGCCACTGCGTAGGCTACTTGGAGCCACCGGCAGTGCCAATGCCAATGCACTTGAGACTGTCTCATTACCAAAAATTGGTGCCTGCTTGGCCATCAGATGATATAGACGTTGATTCCCATACGGAATCTGAAATATCTGCGTCTTGGTAAGTGTGTTAGGTACCAACCGATGAGCCCAACCTAGCACACGTGGGCGAAACGCTGGCAACTAGGAATTAGTTAGCTGGAAAATTTACAATGTCCAATAACGGACCATTTGTATTGGTATTGACGAGACTAGTTCAGTAATCAATAGAAGTAAGAGTGCTGGTTTGTTTCTTTGGTCGTGAACCGTTTTAATTTTTATGTACATGTATGTATGTATGTATGTATGTATGTATGTATGTAGTACAGTATGGTATGGTATGGTATACTGCTGTGTGCCTTTGTTTAGCAAAAGCATATCAGGAAGTGGGATTTCGTTTCATGAATTTCCTTTGAACGAACGTCAAGAATGGCTAAATATTATTTCAAGAAAGGATTTCTCACAGAATTTCAATTCGAGGTAACCGAAAGTGTATGTTCACCAAACCGAGTATATCAACACTTTCAGAGTACGCAGGGAATATTAACTGTGAGACTGGAATAACAACGTTAATATAGGAGTGCGCTTTGGCAAGAAATCAGTGCCTAAATAAAGCCGAGCTTGTGATTATTGGTAGTCGATGAAATGTACATAAAACAGCACATGTTATGTAACAAGAAACTCGACACCTCCTTTGGGCAGAAAGACACTTCATTCCATGTTGATCGAATAAAAACTACTCCAGATGAATGCCATGCAGACAAAACTAGAAATCCATTTAACCTGGTCAAAAAACTTCTGTTTTTTTTAATAGAAATTCTGATGCGACTACAAAATACAGGTTACCAGCAGCGTTTTTTTTCTTTTCTATGGGGCTTTCAGGTACAGAGTTACACACTTTAATACCCACAACAATAAAGGAAGTCGAAGATTGCGCTCTTTTCGTGTTGCGCATTGTGGGTGACAATCTTAAGACTAATGTCAACGCGATGAGAAGAATTTCCTCTTCAAAAGACGGAAGACCTGTCATGCCGCTGATAGTGAAATACCTCTTTTCCCTGCTTTCGACCAATGACACATTCGGAAAAACGTAAGAAATTTATGTTTGATGGTTCCCAATACGTAAGTGGTGATTTTAATCAAGAAACTGTATCAGATGCAATGAAAAGAAACCGTGGAACTGGTTCCATTCCCTACAAGCAAACACACTGAGGCGTATAAGTTTGCGAAAATGAAGATATAATAAGAGCCCTAGAATATTTAAGAGGCCATTCATGCACACGATTTTTTAATGCAAGTGCCACTTTCAAATCATGTTATCAATAAAGAAATGGTTCGACATGCATGATGTCAGTAGCAAAAATGTAGCAACATTGCAGCTGGACAAGATGCATTTCCTCAGATTGCATGACGAGAAATTGCAGTAGGTGGAAAATAATTTTCTCCATACCTCAAGAAACTTAAGACCATCACTGAGAAAGCCGGAAAGCAATTCCTTAACAACGAGACGTATAAGGTCAATCTGTTAACTACAGTATAAACAGTGGTGTTCGCCATGCATCTTCTCATGACACGGTTTCATTTCGTTCTAACCCAAGCATTCAACAGTGACCATAGAGATAGTTTTTAGCGCTCTGTGACAAGTGTCAGGCAGCCATGACATGCTGGATGCTAGAGCGTTCATCGTAAGTCTCAGCCGCTTTTTGAAGACGGGAATCTTGGCTATTCCTTTCCTGCAAGCAGTAACGTGAAGGTGGAGTGTGGCACTTTTGTGATCGGAAATGCTTGAGAGAATCTTCCAAATATACCCCCAAGGTCAGCGCATTGCAACCCATTTACCTGATCATGTCACGTGTATCTTTGAGGATCTGCACAAGTCCCTGGTAAGTTACTTCATTGCCTATGGTAGCTAATATTTAAATATATTGTAAAATAACTATTCCTTCATTATTGGTCTGAGGCACGATTTAAAATTTCACAGATCTCTCTTTCTGCTCTGTGCTACCCCTCTATGAAGTATCTGTCGTGTACAGAAGGTTATGTTATTCATAAAACACTCCCGTAACCAAGTGTGACAGCTGCTTGTTCCTTTTGACAAAAAAAAGTGGCCACCAGGGTTAATGGACTTAATTAGTAAAGGACAGGAAACAGCGGGCTGCAGTACCCATGTGATTTACTGTCGGGATTTGAAAGTTATTCATTATTGTGCATTGAAAGCACAAACATGTGTGCATAAAAAACCTGGTGCGTCAATCTTTGAATATTTGGTGCCTGTGTTATAGCATTTTCTTTACTTCAGTTGCCCTAAAATCGGACATTAACAGCTATTGGGTGAAGTTATTTGCGAGTGCCTTATTCTTGTATTCTTAAATAACATAGACACATCACCAGACAGAAATATTTGAACGCGAGAACGCTTGTCCTTTAAACAGAAAGGTATTGTGTAAGTAGCTCCAAAATAGAGGAGGCATGTGAAATTATTTCTTTCCTATAGTAGTTACAGCCGTTAACATTATATTGCTCGGATTTGTCCGCTTCGGAGAGACACGCTCTTCACTGAATTTCTTTATTAAGGTGTAAGGGGTGTTTTAAATATGTTTATCGAGTGACTGGCAATATATTTAAACAAAAATAAAAAACAATACTTCACGTATGCTGTAACATAAGAGAAAATAATACACTGAAGTTAGCATTGGCGTTGCAGTCGCGCGCTGTTTGGCAAAAGCTGGATTGTTTGGCACTGTCACTACTGGGGCTTCCCGATAAATTGGAGTAAAGTACTGTATATACTTCTCTGAAGGAAAATGCAGCTTATGGCTGCATAGAGAGGTTCACAAGGGGCAATGGCGTATAATTTCACAAGTATTTTCCTTGAAATTCGTTTCCGTGCGTAAAAAATAATAGTTTGCGTGACACTTATTGTCGTGAAAATGGCCTACTTGGGCTGAATTCGTGACAGATTCTTTGGATCTTACCTTGAAGACTGAAATTACTGTTTTCCGATATATAAGCGATGACATTTTTCTTTCAATGAATGGCCATACCTTTGAAAGCGAATACCCAGAAAAATCATGTGCATGATACCGAGCGAGTGCCTACAGGCTTTAGGTCACTTAGCTGTCAGCTTGCATTCAGGAGATAGTGGGTTAGAATCCCCCTGCCGGAAGACCTGAAGATTGTTTCCAATTTTTACACCAGGTAAATGCTGGAGCTGTACCTGAATTAACGCCACAGTCGTTTCCTTCCCACTCATAGTCCATTCCTGTCCCATAGTCACCGTAAGACCTACGTGTATCGGTGCAACGTAAAGCGAATTGGTACAAAAAAGGAAAATAAAAAAGATGTGCATGGTAGCCTGGAATAGTTGTCCGTTCTTCACTTTTTGTGTGTATTAATAGAAGGCCTTTTAAAAGCTATTTAATATATTTTCTGTATGTACAGTTTGTTGCTTTCCCTTTGTACAATACGTGTAGCAGTCCACATTCATACCTTAGCAGATTTTACAATTTAGAGACTAGATGTGCAACACCGTGTGAACATCTGAGTGCTTTACTTACATCAATGTCATATAGGACTATATAGAAGCATAATCAATTATTGACCGAGGGAGTTGGTCGTGCGGTTAGGACCACGTAGCTGTAAGCTTGCTTTCGGGAAATAGTGGGTTCAAACCCCACTGTCGGCAGACCCGAGGATGGTTTTCCGTAGTTTCCCATTTTCACACGAAGCAAATGCTGCGGCTGTACCTTAATTAAGCTCGCGGGCGCTTCCTTCCCACTCCTAGTCCTTTCCTATCTCATCACCTGTGTCTGTGCGATGTAAAGCAAATTGTAAATATTTTGGAAAATACTTGAAACGTATGGGACAGGAATGGACTAGGAGTGGGAAGGAAACGACTGTGGCCTTAATTAAGGTACAGCTCCAGCATTTGCCTGGTGTAAAAATTGGAAACCATCTTCAGGTCTGCCGGCAGGGGGATTCTCTTGAATCATATAATTTACCACTCCCTTTTCCATCAACGGAAATCATTTTACAAGTTAAGTTTTAAAATGCCCCTATTTACACTGATGAGTACAGCGGAATGAGCTTGTTGATTATAATAATAGTATGGCCTCAACTACCGTGTGCAGACATTCCAATTTGACGCCATCTGGCTGTCTGCTCGTCAATTTCGACGTTTCGTTTTACTCTAGGCAGCATTCGTTATAAATAGGTCAGTTAATTCGTCTTGAGATGCCTGTCGTAGTCATATTGTTTTGCCTGCCCTTTTGAATGGTTTTATGAAATTTAATAAGAAGCGGGTCATTATACCGTCTGTTTGGCAAAAAAAAAAAAAAAAATCTATCCAGATAATTATATACGAAGGTACCGTAATCCCAAATATAAGATCTCCTATTTTTTATTAATATATAGACCTGCTTATTTCTACAATGGTTTACATCATTTTGCAGCTTCACCATTTAGCTATTTTTCTACATAATTACAATTCGGTTGATGCATTTTTATAGACGCTGTGACAGTTTTGGCATGCCCATTTCATAGCAGCTCGCCGTCATGCTGTTCAGGAAGTTGTGAGCGGCGCTTCGGGAAACCTCAGGAACCAAAGTGCAGAGATCTTCGCGCATGATTTGCTCAAGCTTCACGATCGTCTTGACGGTCTCCCGCTCCTTTGTTCGTTCGTCGCGAATATCAGTCCGACCGGCTGCCAACTCTCTACACCACTTACAAACATTTTTGACATCCATGCACGACTTACCATACACTTCCGTCGATTGGCCATGGATTTCAATCGGTTCAGTAGCTTCTGCGTTCAAAAACCGAATAACTGCAAACTTGGCGGTAACATCCAACGGGAGCTCCATTCTCAACGGCTGCCAAGCCAAGACAGTGCCTCAGCTAGGCGCGCGCATGTTTATATGCGAGCACGGGAAACACTCTTCACAATATTGTGACCAACAGCCACACGAACAGAGTTCTGTATTTATAAAAAATAGGAGATCTTATTTTTTGGATTACCCGCGTATAATCGCTTTTTCATCCTGCAGTTCTTAAAGTAACGTTTGATATTGTGTCGTAGAAGGCTATGGTATTTTTAATCGCAGTTTGTCTACATAGAACGGTTGTCTTGTGAACTCGTAGGTTAGTACGAAGGAGTGTTTCTTGCCAGACAGAGAACTCTTAAGATACATGGCCCCCACGCTTTCTAGCGGGATCCTTCGATAGGCGTTCCCAGATAATGTCTAAGGCGTATGTCATGATGGGGCCCTGTGTGAACGAAGACTCTCTTACCAGCATGTAAGTCATTACTCATTAGGAACGCTCTGCCATCAGTTAAATATAGGTCTCTAGCAAGGAATACCATTCTTCCGTGATAAGAGGTATACACTCTGGCTTGACAGGTGGTTATCAGACATGACCGCATGCAATGAGCCAATGACATTACTAAGGATGAAAATCACATATATCAGAATATTAATGGAAGTGTTAGGCCGCGTGCACACCGAGCGCGCTTCGCATAGTGTGTCGCGTGTTGCTCAATGCTAAGTTACACGCTAAGCATAACCTGTGCATTGTTCGTAATCCAGGTGTTCACACCGTCCGCGCTCTGCTGCGCTGAACGCCTATCTTACAGCTAAGCGAAGCGCCAGACAACGCGCAGTGTTTGTTAATTGCTTAGCGTTACCTAGCTGGTTCTGAATCTATGGAAGAAGAAATTATTCATGCAGTGTTTCAAAGAGAAGAAATATGGAACCCAAGACACAAAAACTATAAAAATGTAACAGTTTTGCAAAATAAGTGGAGTTAAGTATCTACAGCAGTTGTATCGCATTCCTACAGTAAACATATACTAATATTACTTCTACTGTCACACTTTACTGGGCTTAACATTGTGTCAGGATGAAATTGGGTATCTTGCCAGGTGCAGGTATTTTGAATTGACTCCCGTAGATGACCTGCATCATGATGAGGATGAAATGATTATAAATACACACATACACCCAGACCCCGTCCCAATGCAATTTACTAATTATGATTACAATTCCCGACTCTGCCGGGAATCGAACCCGAGACTCTGTCACCAAAGGCCAGTACGGTAACCATTTAGCCATGTAGCCGGACACTTTGTGACAAAGTGCATAGAATCTCCCAGACTCGTTTGTCATATCGGTTTATAGTTTTGCCAATGGAGGGTGGTAACATGAAGAATATCACTCTGCAGGCTAGTAGTGGGCTTGGAAGTAAATATTTATGTTTACTAATTATATTCGTCACACATTTATTCCACTTTTGCTACGATGATTGTGTATGCTAATTGTAACACTATTGCAAAATACTATTTATAATTATTATATAAAGAGCGTGACTTAGCCGGAAATTTAATTTTTACGTGTTTGCTGCACGGTGCTCCTAGATAATTCGGAAAATTGAATTTCTCTCAATTCTTCTCTGCTACTTGACGCCACATTTCAGTTGCAGGGTTGGAAGGTCAAAGGTATTTTTTGTCATTCTTAAGTAGTCATAAAATTTATCGCGATAAAGTCTTGCATCTATGTGCAAACGATGGAATTCTCTGAAAGTACCGTAATTCGTTCTTCATTAAATTCATGAACCCACTTTCGATTCTTTTTCCTAATTTTCAATTTTAGTTAACTGTTATCCATCAGTAAACTGTTTCTAGTGTACTTGGATAACGGCATTAGTTTGTGACCACCCTAAAACGCCTCGCACCAAACTAAGCTGAGACCACGGCGTAGTGTTTTCGGTCTGAACAGCAAGCACACCTTGCGCTATGCATAGCATTACACGGTCGCTTAACAACCTTCTCAGTACAGAATATATTGCGGGTTTTACTTCGCCTGCAATTACTGGAGTGATCATTTAATACTGGTCTGTCGGAATTAAAGACCGGGGAAACACCGTAAATCGCCGATGATTTGATTTTATGATTGCTCAAATTTCGCTGAACATAGAGACCTCTCAATGTTTTATGATTCACCACCAGGTAATTCCGAAGAGAATGAAACAAAAATGAAGCAAATCGGTCCAGTAGAGCGGATGGACGGATTTACCGGAACTGTTTTTCATACACTCTTATAATATACATACATACTGAACCCATGACCTTTGTGCCCTAAGAACATTATGCATAAATCGACAATCATTTAAAAGTTGGATTCTTGATAGCATGGATTTGACACGTGACGAGGGGGTGATTACCTTCGGTCCCACGCTCTGGGGTACGTGACGTCAGCCACACGTGTCAACGGCGGAAGAATCTCAAGTCATTTTTGTGAACTATTTCAAAGCGCGTGTACATGGCGACCCAAGCCAAGTTAAAAAAATATAGTGCCTATCAAAGGGGGTCAATCATCTCACAAATCGAACCCGTAAAAGTTTTAAATGTCCATGAACACTACCGCCAGAAATGTAGCAAGCATGTAGTCACTTTCAAAACTCTTGAAATTACAGTTTAGGTAAGTCAGAAAATTTATAGAAATTTTCTTGGCGGCAAAGGGAGATATCCGAAGAGAGGGGGTAACTGCTATAAATACGAAGGGACGCCATGTCGAAGTCTCCTTCTCCGGCATTTGTAATACAAAGCGGACGAAAAATTATTGAGCTGCTCTGCGAAATCAAACAACAAAAGTAGACTGAGTTCAACTGCAGATTTCAGCCAGTGTGGCTAGGTCTTGACTCCGTGAGGAGATAGTTTTCTTGAGTGAAATAATTGTACCAGATAGGACGGTCAAAGTACTGAATAAATTCTAATGTGATTAAGTAATTCGCGTGCGGAAGTAATTATAATCCATCGTGTGCACTCAGCAAACAAGTGAAGGGTATTTTCTTTTTTTTAATGCTTTATTCCAGGAAACCTGAAGAAACATAATGGTTTGTAAAGCCATGAATGTAAAAATGGCTAAATAAAATGCCAGGGTCGCAGGTGAGCCCTATGACTACATGAGGTAGGTGACTTTCCATCTTACTACCTCTTATATCTTGTCTCATGATCTCAAAAAGTGTATTTGAATGGGGATATACGACGCAGTGGTCATCCCTACTAAGTTTCGTAACTGTGCGAATACGACTAAAAAGAGTCATTTTTTTTATTTTCCACTTGGATAAATTTTTGAAGTCTTGCGAGTGCCGTATAATGTTGTAAAAAGTTATTGAATAGGGTTCCGAAGTGATATCACGTCCAATGTAGATCGTCATCCGTGTAAGTGTACTGCCTATATTTTGTGATGCCAAATTAAGATGTTCATTCGACGTAAATTTTTCCTGTCTGCAATTTGACGTTAATAATAATAATCCATGGTTACTCATTTTCAATCGAGTGGAAGCGCGCTGTCGGGTGAGAACCTAGGGTGATGAATTTGGTCACGGAGAGAAACGTTTTTCTAGGCTCATTTTAAACTGTGTCTGACTGACAATAAAAAGATCTAGTAGAATGTTTCAGTCATTTATCGTAAAAATCAAGTTATTAAATACGATATCCTTTATGCGAAGTTATTCATGAGTAATGCATTGTGCCATATTAGACGTCGAGATTTCTAGTAAGGATTTTATTCCAGTTCTTTGTCGATGATAACTGTGGAGCTGGGAAACAGGGGTTAGTTTTGTTGTTATGAGATTTGTGAATCAGGTTGGACCTGTCATTGAAGCCGGGACACGGAAGCCCGAGGAATGTTTTATATGAGTTGAGATGAGATGTGCGAATCAGGTTAGAGTCCTGTCGTTGAAGCCGGGACATGGAAGCCCGAGGAATGTTTTATATGAGTTGAGATGAGATGTGCGAATCAGGTTAGAGTCCTGTCATTGAAGCCGGGACATGGAAGCCCGAGGAATGTTTTATGTTGGGAATGGAAAGAAATTCATAGAAATCCATAGCGGTATTAATTGGCGACGCGTATAATTCGTGTGGGCATCTTGAAGCATAATCTGTGCATTTTGTTGGTTAGAATATCGTATTTGTTTAATTATGTCGGCAGAGTTTAAAGGGAGCATTTTGAGAAGTCAGTCAGGTAGAACGAACCGGGTGTTTCATGTAACTGCCAAGCGAACTTGGGGGGTGAGAGGCCTCAACTGTGATAACGGGACACGCGTGGAATTGAGATTGTATTTCTCGGCCAGGGAAAACGTTAAAATGCTGGATTTAGTTGAAATTCATAGCCGGTAATGATCTGAGTATTGTGAAATACTGTAATTGGGGACGTAATGAACATTTGAAATCACGAACTTTGAGTATAAGGAACAGAGTAACCAAATTCAGGGTTGTCCAAAATATAGAGCGATGGTTGTGATGATCGGTTTGTCTGTGAGGGGTGTGCAAAATTCATAAATGGTAATGACGAGATATGACATCGTAATTATATGGCGGGTTGTTTGGTTTGTACGTAGATTATTAGGATATCCAAGTGTTAATAACGGTTAGGACTAGATTAGATTTTGAAGTGTGAGATCACGAGACAAGATATATAACTGGACATGAATTATGTAACAATTCTTTTCCAGCCAGACAAACATCACAATATTGAATTCACATCACAGCTGCGTAGGAATTTGTGAAGAAACCAGAGTCCGCGGAGATAAAATTTATTGTTCGTTAACATTTTGTCAAATCATTTAAATTTATTTAATTATTAAATTCAGTGAAACCGCATTTTGAAATAACTTTAATCAAGCGAATAACTTGGAGATGCATTCTGGAAATTTTAGTTTGTTTTCTGGGGAATATTAAAATATAAAGTAACGTTTAAGGGGACATATCCGAAGGAAATTGATTTTACTGCCACAAAGTTTGTGAGCATTGCTATTGTTGTAATTATTGAACTTTGATTGATTGAGCAGTGAATGTGCTGGGATAGTAAAGTGGAAACCTTGGTCATCAACCGATGTAACTTCATTGTGTTTCGCCTTCAGCCTAGAAACTTGGATGGTCAGGGGGTCATCAACCTCAGTGACTTAGATTAGGGCCATATGCCATTGTAGCATCATTTCCTTGCGGTCATCATCCACAGTGACTTTAAAGTAACTTAGAAGATTAGAGGTCGGTCCATGACATAGACGCAGGTCACATCGATTCAATTAAGGTTCCATGCCGTAGAACCACTGTGTGGCACACGCCGATTGGACGGCCTTAATTATACCCAGAGTCCAGAGTTCGTGTTACGAGGGCTGGACCATAACGAATCACTATGATGGTACATGTGGTCTCACATGGAAGCCGAATTTAAGGATTTCCAGACTTTCCTTTCTTAAATGATTAATAATTGAGACAATGGTTTCTAGTATGAATGCCCGTCAGACAGTTACGTTAAAGTCTCACACCAGTGTTCTGACGTTTATGTAAAAATGATTGTGGTGTCCAATGGACACAATTGACTTCTATGATACCGTTGACATATTAAATGCTTCAAAATTTTCCTGAATAAATAGGAATCTTTTAAACAGACCTTTCATTCCAGTAGATAGATTAGAATTACTGAACCCTACCTTTACCTCAGCAAGTGACGAAGAACCCGATACGACCCAAGAGACAGATCTCATGAGCTTTGCTGATAGGTAAGAAAGGTACGTATCGCTCATTATGGACCCAAAGGGTTCAATACATTATCATTATAGATGGTTATGCATGGCAGCGTTCAGTCTGCAAGCCTCTGAGAATTTACTAAACGTCGCCACAATCCTCGATTTGCAACTAGTGTTGTGGCCTCGTTTAGTTCTATACCTCTTATCTTTAAATCGTTAGAAACCGAGTCCAACCATCGTCGTCTTGGTCTCCCTCTACTTCTCTCACCCTCCATAGCAGAGCCCATTATTCTCCTAGGTAACCTATCCTAGTCCATTCGCCTCACATGACCCCACCACCGAAGCCGGTTTATGCGTACAGCTTCATCCATCGAGTTCATTCCTAAATTAGCCTTTATCTCTCATTCCGAGTGCCCTCCTGCTATTATTCCCACCTGTTTGTACCAGCAATCATTCTTGCTACTTTCATGTCTGTTACTTCTAACTAACTTATGAATAAGATATCCTGAGTCCACGCAGCTTTCGCTCCCGTAAAGCAAAGTTGGTCTGAAAACAGACCGATGTAAAGATAGTTTCGTCTGGGAGCTGACTTCCTTCTTACAGAATACTACTAATCGCAACTGCGAGCTCACTGCATTAGCTTTACTACACCTTGATTCAATCTCACTTACTATATTACCATCCTGGGATAACACACAACCTAAATACGTGAAATTATCGACCTGTTCTAGCTTTGCATCACCAATCAGACATTCAATTCTGTTCAATTTCTTACCTACTGACATCAATTTAGTCTTCGAGAGGCTAATTTTCATATCATACTCATTGCACCTATTTTCAAGTTCCAAGATATTAGACTGCAGGCTTTCGGCACAATCTGCCATTAAGACCAAGTCGTCAGCATAGGCTAAACTGCTTACTACATTTCCACCTAACTGAATCCCTCCCTGCTATTTTATACCTTTCAGTAGATGATCCATGTAAACTACGAACAGCAAAGGTGAACGATTTACAGCCTTGTCTAACCCCTGTAAGTACCCTGAACCAAGAACTATTTCTACCATCAATTCTCACTGAAGCCCAATTGCCAACATAAATGTCTTTGATTGATTTTAATAATCTACCTTTAATTCCATAGTCCCCCAGTATAGTGAACATCTTTTCCCTCGGTACCCTGTCATATGTTTTCTCTAGATCTACGAAACAAACAGAACTGCCTATTCCCCTCGTAGCATTTTTCAATTACCTGGCGCATACTGAAAATCTGATCATGACAGCCACTCTGTGGTCTGAAACCACACTGGTTTTCATGCAACTTCCTCTCAACGACTCATCGCACCCTCCCTCCCAAGATGCCAGTGAATACTTTGCCTGGTATACTAACCAATGAGATACCTCGATAGTTCTTGCAATCCTTCCCGTTCCCTTGCTTATAGATAGGTGCAATTACGGCTTTTGTCCAATATGAAAGTACCTTACCAACACTCCACGCTAATTTTACTACTCTATGAAGCCATTTCATCCCTGCCTTCCCACTATACTTCACCATTTAAGGTCTAATTTCATCTATTCCTGCTGCCTTATGACGCTGGAGTTTTTCACCATCCTTTCCATTTCCTCAAGCATAATTTCACCATCATTTTTCTCCTCCCCATGAGCTTGGCTGTTTGCAACAACAAGAGGATGATTTCCTTTTACATTGAGAAGATGTTCAAAATATTCTCTCCACCTCTCCAGTGATTCCCTGGGATCTATTATGAGTTCACCTGAATTACTCAAAACATTGTTCATTTCCCTTTTCCCTCCCTTCCTAATATTCCCAAGATTCTTTATTACTGTCCAGAAAGGTTTCCCTGCTGCTTGACCTAGCCTTCCCAGATTATTACCAAAATCTTCCCATGACTTCTTTTTGGATTCAACAACTATTTGTTTCGGTCTGTTTCTTTCATCTACATACAAAACCCTGTCTGCCTCGGCCCTTGTTTGGAGCTATTTCTGATAGACCTTCCTTTTACGTTTACAGGCTGCTCTCACTTCATCATTCCACCAAGATGTTCGCCTTTTCCCATCTTTACATACAGTTGTTCCTAGGCATTCCCTTGCTGTTTCTCTGCAGCATCCCTGTAAGCCACCCATTCACTTTCTATATCCCGAACCTGCTTACTGTCTACTGTTCCAAACTTCTCACTAATCATATCCATGTACTTCTGTCTAATTTCCTCGTCCTGGAGATTTTCTACCCTTATTTGTCTGCAGACAGATTTCACTTTATCTACCCTAGGCCTACAGATGCTTAGTTCACTACAGATCAGATAGTGGTCTGTATCATCGAAAAATCCGTGAAAGACTCGTACATTCCTAACAGATTTCCTGAATTCAAAGTCTGTTAAGATATAGTCTATTATGGCCTCCCATATGTAGCGGTAAATAGCCTTATGCTTGAAGAATGTATTAAAAACAGCTAAAGCCATACTAGCACAGAACCCCACCAAACGCTTCCCTTTCCCACTAGCTTCCATATCTTCCCCACATTTACCAATCACCCTTTCGTATCCTTCAGTTCTATTCCCAACTCTCGCATTGAAATCGCCCATTAGCACTATTCTGTCCTTGCTGTTGACCCTGACCACGATGTCACTCAATGCTTCATAAAACTTGTCAACTTCATCCTCATCTGCACTTTCACATGGTGAATACACGGACACAATTCTTGTCCTAATTCCTCCAACTGACAAATCTACCCACATCATTCGCTCATTTACGTGCCTAACAGAAACTATGTTGCGTGCAATGGTATTCCTGATAAAGAGCCCTCCCCAGACTCTGCCCTTCCCTTTCTAACAACCGTCAAGTACACTTTATAATCTCCTATCTCTTCCTCATTATCTCCCCTTACCCGAATATCACTTACTCCTAGCACATCCAGACGCATACTCTTTGCTGACTCAGCTAGTTCTACCTTCCTTCTTCCATAAGCCCCATTGATATTGATAGCTCCCCATCGAATTCTATTTCGTTCGCCATGCTGTTTCCAAGGAGTCCCTCGTCTGTCAAATGGGAATGGGACTCCATTACTCCCATAGGTCCGAGGCTTTAAATTATGGTTGTGCTTGAAGAGATAGTAAATCAACCTAAATTAAAATATACATTACAGGGAGCGTGCTAGTGAAACTCTTTCGACTGCAAGCGCTTGTAGCGGAAAGAACGGTCGTAATTTGCGGAAGGGATTACTATATGCTATTCCGTGTGGAATTCGCAAGTTGTTCAAGTTGTTACTCGTATTTGTTCGTTCTAAGCATACATTGCACAATATTATATATGGCTCCGGAAACTAATTTACAGTAAGTAAAGTGTAACATGAGCTGGATTTCAAAAAATCAAGTGGGATTCATTATACTTCAGACCTTTCACCTTGAAAAAGGACAGAAATCTTCAAATGAACAAACATATACAGTCTCGTATAAACTAAACTACGACCGTCGAAGCGTCCTTTTTACTCTGCGATGGGTAAGCTGCAGTATGGAAGGCGCGAGCATAGTTCTTGACCTTCCAAGTAGCCTGCACGTTTTCGACCTGGCAGCATCAGTCGCCAAACCGAACCTTAGCTGTTAACATGGTCAGACAGTTAACACTGTAACAGCGTATTTTCGTATGTAAGTAAAAGTTCTGGTTTCATCTCAATGGTCGTGTGAGCAGTTATAACTGTGGCTATTGTATTGTGCAGAAAATCCTGATGGTGTTTATGAAGTCCCTTATTATGATACGAAGATTGGTGTTTGGTGTGCGGTTAGTGCAAGACGGATAATTGGGCCGATATTTTCTGTTTCGAAACGACAGTAAATGCAGACAGGTACCAACACTAATTTTTCACGCTGGTCTTCCATCAATTAACGGAAGACAAAAATCGAGAGGGTGGTTTCAAAAAAAATTCAGCCCTTACCCATACAGCAGAAGAATTCCTCTTTACAATCTCAGAAGTGTTTGCAGACGGAGTGATCAGTGCTGGTCTCTTTTCCCCTCGTTCTCCAGATCTAAGTGTGTAATTTTTGCTTGTGAAGTAAACTGAAAGAAAAGTGTATGGAACAAATCTTCACACATTGGAGGAACTGAAAGAAAACATTAACAAATGAAATCAGACATTACAGCGGCAGAACTCCCTCGCGTCAGCCAGACCGTGGTTACCAGTTACAATGCCTGTATAACCCAGGAAGGATGACACATCCAACATCTTTTTAGAAGGTAAGATTTCATGTAAGATTGTTGTAGTGGTTTGAGTAATCAGTCCATAAACTGGTTTGATACAATTTCCATGCCACCTAATCCTGTGCTAACCTTTTCATTTCTACGTAACTATCTCATCCTACATCTCCTTGTCATATTCATACCTTGGTCTACCCTTACCGTTCCTACCCCCTACACTTCCTTCGAAAACCAACTGAACAGTCCCGAGTGTCTATCTCTTCTTCTCGTGAAATTTAGCCTAATCTATCTCCTCTCACCAATACGATTCAGTATCTCTTCATTTGTAATTCGATCTATCCATCTCACCTCCAGCATTCTTCTGTAACACCACATTTCAAAAGCTTCTATTCTCTTTCTTTCTGAGCTAGCTATCGTCCATGTTTCACTTCCATACAATGCCACACTCCAGATTAAAGTATTCAGAAACATCTTCCTAATTCCTATATCAATGTTCGAGATGAGCAAATTTCTTTTCTTAAGAAAGCTCTTACTTGCTTGTGCTAATCTGCATTTTATGGGCTCCTTACTTTTGGCATCGTTAGTTATCTTACCACCCAAGTAAGAACATTCATCTTTTTCCTGTAAGACTACATTTCCTAATCTAATATTACCTGCATCACCTGCCTTCGTTAGATTGCACTCCATTACTTTTGTTTTAGATTTATTTATTTTTACCTTGTAGGCCTACTCCTTACCCAAGACTTCGCCCACACCATTCAGCAAATTCTCGAGATCTTCTGCAGTCTCAGGTAAAATAATATCATCGTAAAATCTCAAGGTTTTGATTTCTTCTCCTTGGATTGTGATTCCCTCTTCAAATTCCTCATTGATTTCCTTTACTGCCTGTTCTATGTAAACATTGAAAAGGAGAGAGGACAAACTGCAGCCTTGCCTCACTCCTTTCTGGATTGCTGCTTCTTTTTTCAAAGCCCTCGATTCTTCTCACTGCAGACTGATTTTTAATACAGATGTAGATAATTCGTCATCCTCGGTATCTGATCCCGATCACCTTCAGAATCTCAAATAGCTCGGTCCAATCAAAATTATCGAATGCCTTTTCTAGATCTACGAACACCATCTATGTGGGCTTGTCCTTAATTCGATTCTGTAAGATCAGACGTAAAGTCAGGATTGCTTCACGTGTTCCTACATTTCTTCTGAAGCCAAACTGATCTTCTCCCAACTCAGCTTCAACTTGTCATTTCATTCTTCTGTAAATAATACGTGTTAAATTTTGCAGGCATGAGAAACTAAACTAACGGTGCGATAGTTTTCACACTTGGCAGCACCGGCTTTCTTGGGAATATGTACAACAACATTCTGCCGAAAATCGAATGGCACCTCTCCTGTCTCATACAACCTACACACTAAATGGAATAACCTTGCCCTGCTGGTTTCTCCTAAGGCAGTCGGTACTTCAGAGGGCATTTCATCAATTCCAGGTGCCTTGTTCCTATTTAGGTCTCTCACAGTTCTGAGAAACTGACCTCAAAATTGGGTCTCCCATTTCAGTATCAATAGCCTCTTCCTCCAGAACCAAATCATCCACGTCTTTACCTTGATACAACAGCCTGATATCTTCCTGCCATCTTTCTGGCTTGTCCTCTTTCCTTAGAAACGGTTTTCCATCCGAGCTCTTAACACTGATACAGCTAGATTTCTTCTCTCCATAGGTTTCCTTGATTTTCCTGTATGCAGCATCCACGTTTTCTAGGACCATACAACCTTCAACATCCTTGCACTTCCCCTTCAGCCATTCTTCCTTAGCTATCTTGCACTTCCTATCCACTTCATTCTTTAATCACCTGTATTCTTTTCCGCCCTCTTCATTTCTTGCATTATTGTATTTTCGCCGTTCATCAAACAGGTCTAGTACCCAGTGATAGTTATCTTTTCTTCCTTCGTAACATTTCTTCAGCAGCCCTACTGCCCTTATTATTCATGACTATCCATTCTTCCTCTATTGTGTTTCCTTCAGCCTTTTCGTTTAGTCCTTTTGCAACACGTTCCTTGAAACAATTCCTCACACTCTTTTCTTTCAACTTGTCTAGATCCCATCTCCTTGCATTGCTTGCTTTCTTCTATTTCTTCAACTTCAGATGGTGTTTCATGACCAACAAGTAGTGGTCTGAGTCCACGTCAGCTCTTGGGAAAATACACGTCTACAAGCAGGGCGGCCGCGCGCAACATAAGTTCGGCTGATTCAGATGCCGTAGCGCAGAGTACAAACACCGTGCCTTCGTTCCGAGGTGATACGAGAGAGCCTGTATTTGTCCCGAAAGAAAGTCCAGAGAAGGAATATCTGGCAAGTGTTTACGGGAAACTAGTGCCAATCAGCGATCTGATTCTGTAGAAATTCAATTAATATTTATTATTTTTATAGTTTTATATAAAGATATTGCATCATGTTTAATCGACAAAAGTGTATATGATTGTTAATTAGGTTCATAATAATATTATGCTTTAAGCATACATCATATAATTTCAGATAATTTTCATATGAATTATGACAAATGCCACAAAGGTGAATGTGGATCGAAAGCAGGCCTATCGGAACGTTGTAAACATAATGTTGCATTGTGCTCTTTCATTAACAGTGAAAGAGATTCCTCAGAAACAACCGTTCTACAACAATGCAAAAAATCCAATAAGTTTCTCCTACAATCTTATATATATATAAAGCCACAAGGCTAACTGACTGACTGACTCACTCACTCGTTCACTCACTGACATTAATGTTTGCCCACTTCCAGGTGAGCTAGGAACTTAAAATTCGGCAGTCTGATAGCTTTTAGGCTGCAACCCAAGGAAAAATTGCAAAAAGTTCAAATTTTTCATATTTAGCTCCCCCACCGAATGAAAATATCGAACCCAAATTTCGTGCTACACCCTTCCGCCCAATCAAATTATCGGACTCAAAATTCGTGTTAGAACCTTCCAGCCTGCAATGTAATACCTATTAGGCTATTAGGAATAATTCCAAGAAAGTCAAATATTTCATATTTAGCCCCCACCCCCACCCCCCAACGAATCAAAATATCGGATTCAAATTTCGGGTTACATCCTTCCAGATGAGCTACGAACTTGAAATTCGGAAATCTGATAGCTATTAGGCTGAAACCCAAGGAAAATTTCCAAAACGTTGAAGTTTTTCATATTTAGGCCCCCTTCCGACAAGTCAAATATCGGATTGAAATTTCGTGTTAGACCCTTCCAGATGAGCTAGGAACTTGAAATTCGGCAATCCGATACCTATTAGGCTGTAACCCGAAGGAAAATTCGTTAAAGATTAAATTCATATTTAGCCCCCCACCGAATCAAAATATCGGACTCAAATTTCGGGTTAGACCCTTTCAGATGAGCTAGGAATTTGAAATTCGGAAATCTGATAGCTATTAGGCCGCAACACAAGGAAAAATTTCAAATTTTTCATATTTAGCCCCCTCCTCGCCCAATCATAATCCTCTGCCCCCTCTCCCCAAGCAATATGGCGGACGCCATAATGCAGTGCCGTATAAAATTAAAATTTGGCAATGCTCTCGCTCCAAGCCTGTAACCGACGTAGAAATTGCAACAAGTTCAAGTTTTTAATATCTTACCCACTAAAAAAAATCGAATTATGAAGCCAAATTTAATTACTGTGCAGACTTTCGTTTCGAGCAATCTTGTGGCTGAACGGCAAATGCTATCAATAAAGGGATTGAATTTTCTTGCTTAAAATGATGAGTTCTTCAACTTTGGTCCTATGACGTTTTATCGTATCTCGATCCCTTCTACTTTGGATTGAGCTTCTTTTCCCCGGTTTTGGTCAATTTCCATATATTATTTTACTGATTAACACACTCATGAAACAGATAGATGCACTAAGTTCAGCACGCTCCATGGCACGACCATTGGCCATGTGTAGACCGACTTTCATTATTCTACTGCTTTGAATGTATGGGAAACTGAAGGAATATGTAGAAACACTAACCTAATTTCAGCATAATGTATGCTAATTAATCAATTGATGGTGAAGACGGTGGAGATACGGCAAAACCTCAAATAACCAAAATTGTAAGTCGTTGCATTGTCGTCCAGCGTGCCTACTTTCAAGACTGTAGCTGTCTGCTAAGTTGGCAAAATCACTTTTCAACTTGTTTAAAGCGGACGAAATTTGACATGAATCGAAACGTTCACCTCTTTCTTTGGTATAAGTAGACAAGATACGTGAAAATGCCTAAGACAGTAATGTAGACGACTAAAGGGGTCGTCTGATGGAGCAATCCGTACTTTGATACGACGACCCATTTTGCCGCAGTAAATTTCCAAATCAAAGTGTGCACTATTTAGCGTGCACATTGCCTGGCTCTATATTATATATATATATAAAACCGTTTGGCTCACTGGCTGACATAAATGTTTACCCACTTCGGCATGAGCTAGAAACTTGAAATATTGGCAATATGATAGCTACTAGGCTGTATTGTGGAAAAGTTCCAAATGTTGATTTTTTGTTATTTTTACTTCCCTTCCCTTAAAATAAATTGTAGACGATATGTTGCAGTGCGCCAGAAAGTTACAATTTGTCGCAGTTACAATATTGGCTTGCAACCAACGGAGAAACTCGAAAGAGCTGCATTGTTTAACGTTTTTATCTCCAGAAAATATCGAAATCTGGAAGCAATTTTCATTATGGTGCTAACTAACGTTTCGAGGATTTTGGTGACTAAACTGTAAGTCCTACCGCCAAATGGACAAGACGTTCGGATCCCATCAAGAAGAGATCTACAACTTGTGACCAGGGAATTTTAGTCGTATCTTGATCCCTTATGCCTTAGATAGAACTGCATTTTTCAGATTTAACGTCAATTTTGTACATTTTTCGTAATTAAATTTACTGTTTTAAACACTTATAAGACCGGCAGATTCATGAAATTTATCAGGCTCACTGGAACGTTCGTGGGTCACAGGTGAGCAAAATGCATGATTCTGGCACCCTGCAAAAATGGAAAAACGAAAGTAAAACATAAACACTGTAAAGTTTCTAAACCAATCTACCGTGAAAACGATGCAGATACGACAAAACATCAAATAACGGAA